>NW_005871060.1:2610430-2642334 GCF_000147115.1 Myotis lucifugus | reverse complement strand
TCCCAAAGGCCCCCCCTCCTAAACCCTTAATCTTTAGGGGTTAGGATTTCAACATATGAATTTTGGGGAACACAAAACATTCAAATCATAGCAGATCCCAAGCAGAGAAACAAGCTAGACTAAGCCCAGACCACTAACCTACAGAAACTAGGATACCTAACTGCCAAGTAGTGCCTATAGACATGGTTCCTCACTTTAGAATCTTTTTTCCCCAATACATTTTTATTGATTTCAGAGAGAAAGGGAGAGGGAGAGAGAGATAGAATCATCAATGATGAGAGAGAACCATTGACTGGCTGCTTCCTGCATGCCCCCTACTGGGGATGGAGCCTGAAACCTGGGCATTTGCCCTTGACAGGAATCGAACCTGTGACCCTTCAGGCTGCAGGCCAACGCTCTATCCATTGAGCCAAACTGGCTAGGGATAGAGTCATTTTTTATATTAAAATCAAATCTTAAAGTTTATATGACTACAATTCTCTGAATTTTATCTCTGATTAATTATTCATCTATGAAGACAAAAAAATTAAATATCTACTATATGCCAAGCATAGTGCTTCATGCTGATCAGTGAGCAAAACCAAATAGTCCCTGCCTTCATAAAGCTTGTTGTCTAGTGGAGGAGAGAGATTATTCAATGCATCATATGTTCACTTATAACATTGGTATTGCTATAAATTCTAAGTGGAGAAACTTGGAATAATTAGAATTTATATTCATAGAGGTCAGGAAGGTTCTCTAAGGAAGTAGGCTGGGTGAAGATGAGGGGTAATGTCTTTCTAGGTGAAAGAAAGACATGCATCCAGACCCTGTGGAAGGGGAAGCAAAGGATCTGAAAGAAGCCAAAGTGACTGCAGCAGAGACAGTGAAGGGGAGCAGTGAGGGAAGAAATTGGTAATTTAATGACCAGGTTATGCAGGGGCCTTGTGAATTTTGACAAAGAATTTAATGACATTCCCAAGAGCTCTGGAAAGCCTCTGGAAAGATTTAAGGAAGCAGGAGACATAAACATATTTGCATTCCAAAGAGATCACCTTCCCTCTATGGTGGAGAATAGATTTGAGAGAGCCAGGGTAGATCTAGACAAACTCATTAAAAGAGACACTGCAACCATCCAGATAAATGATGACAGGTTGCAATAGATTCAGGATAAAGGTTGAAAAGGAGACAAATAGATGCTGATAGATATGGATAAATATGTTAAGGTGAGCCCAGCCAATGTGGCTCCATGGTTGAGCTTCAACTTATGAAGCAGGAGGTCACGGTTTGATTCCCAGTTATGGCACATGCCCTGGTTTCAGGCTTTGTCCCCAGTAGAGGGCATGTAGGAGGCAGCCCATTAATGATTTTCTCTCATCATTGATATTTCTCCTTCTCTCTCCCTCTCCCTTCCTCTTTGAAATCAATAAAAAATATTTTTAAGAAGATGTTAAGGTGAAATTTAAAGGTTTTGGTGATAGATTGATTTTGCAGTGGGGCAATAACACACTAAAGTGATCCCCAGAAATTTATGCTCTTGTGTAATCTCCTCTACAGATGGACTCTAACTTGCTTCTAACCAACAGAATACCACAAAGGTGATGGGAATTTCATTGTCTTGATTACATTATGTCAAAGATGACTCTATCTTAAAGAGACATTGAGAGAGAGAAAGACAGAGAGATTCTTGAGCTGCCCTTGAAGAAGTAAATGCCATGGAGAGGGCTGTAGGAAACTCGGGGGGGGGGGCGCCTCTAGGACCTGAGGATAGCCTCCTACCAATAGCCAGCAAACACCCAGGGCCCTAAGTCATACAGTCACAAGGAAATCAACTTTACCAACAACCAAAATGTGCCCAGAGTAAATTTTATCCCAATCAAACCCTCAAATGTGAATCAAGTCCTGCTGACCCCCCTGATTGCAGCCTTGTGAAAATGTCAGCCAAGGAATCAGATAAGCTGTGCCAGACTCTGACCCACAGGAAAATGGTATCTAATAAATGTATGCTGTTTCAAGCTGATACTTTTTTTACAGGTCAATAAAAACTAATATATACAGAATAAAGAAGATGATAGCTAGGTTCTGGCTTGCATAGCCAGAGGGTGTAGTTATTTTCAATGAGTGAGCAAACTATGGTAAACACCCAGGTTTAGAGGCAGCAGTTCCATGAGTTTGGTTTGGGGCATGTTAAATTTGAGATTTCTTGCAACACCCAAGGGGCATGTCAATTAGTTGTAAATATGGGGCTGGATCTCAAGAGAAGCCTTAGGCTAGATAAATGTTAATTTTGCCCCTCAAACACATTTTAATTGTCACAACTTGGGGTTACTACTGGCATCTAGTGGAAGAAGCCAAGAATTCTGCCATAAATCCTATAAGGCACAGAATAGATCTCCATGCTTCCACCCCCCCACCCAAAAAAAAATGTCAATAATGCTAACAACAAGAAATTTTGGGCTAGAGATATAAATACATGCATTTTTGTGTGGATGATGTATGAGTCAATGGCCAAGGATTAAAGAATCTAGAAAAAAGCAGAACATGAAAAGTCAAGACAATCTAGGATTAAGCCTTCAGGAAGGTCAAAATTTTATGGATGGATAGAGAAAGATTAACCTGCAAAGGAAACAAAGATGGAGTTGCAAGAAAGGTAGAAGAGAGCGTAAGTACTGTTTTACATAAAGCTTTGAGTGCTTCCAGAGTTTGTCCTAGATATTTCCTTGTCTAGGCTTTATTCTCCTTTAATGATCTCATCCACTATTGAGTTTCAAGAGAAGTGAGTGTTCCAGAGTTATTCCCAAGGCTTGGCTGTTGTAAAACTCAATGGTGCATGATTTGATTCTGATTACTGTGTTCTCAGATATCTGTGGATTATATTTAAAAAATCACCCAAGTTTATTTCAATCCATGGGTTGGCCAATAAAAGCATTCACTCAATAATGAACACATTATAGCATTTCATCATTAGTGAATAGGTTTAAGCTCAAATTTATCATAGTGTCCATGGTCTTAGAAATGTATATCAATCCTTCTCTCAGTCTTTACTTGTCCAATATAAATGTAAAATAATTTATCTGTTCTCAAATGGCATGAATATCATTTTTCTTTCATATCTTAAAGGGTGCTCAAACAAAATTTTCCAGGAAAAAATAAAAAGAAAGTCTCCTGGAGATCTAAATATATCCTTAAATTTTAGTGGTCTTAATGACTGCGGTAACCCTAACGAGTTGATCAAGTTTCTTTCCATGAGTAAATACGTGAAAAGGTGCTCAGTCTCACTCAAAATTAACTAAGTACAAGTAAAAATGTAGTGAGATACCATTTTTTTCATTGAGAATTTGGAAAGATTTATTATAAAAAGACTGATAGCCCAACCGGCATGGCTCATTGGTTTAGTGTCAACCTATGAACCAGGTGGCCTTGGTTCGATTCCCCATCAGGGCACATACCCAGGTTGCTGGCTCAATCCCAGTGTGAGGTGTGCAGGAGGTAGCCAAACAATGATTCTTTCTTATCATTGATGTTTCTATCTTTCTTTCCCTCTCCCTTCCTCTCTTAAATCAATAAAAAAAATAAATTTTAAAAAAGAAGATTGATAATATCCCATGGTGGTTAGGTATAGTAAATCTCATAGCCCTTTAGTAGGAACATAAATTGGTAAAATTTTTTAGAGGACTATTTGAAAACGTCTATTAATATATATATAGTTTAGCCCAGGAATCTACTTCTTCGAGTTTACCAAACAAGTATATTAATAAAAGAGAGCAAAGATATTATATAAGGATATTCAATGGAATATTTTTTAAATATATTTTATTGATTTCAGAGAGGAAGGGAGAGAGAGAGAGAGAGAGAGAGAGAAACATCAATGATGAGAGAGACTCGTTGATCGGCTGCCTCCTGCATGCCCCCCCCCCCCCCCACTGGGGGTTGCGGGCACATCCCCAGTGGGGGATGTGCAGGAGGCGGCTGGTCGATGTTTCTCTCTCATCGATGTTTCTGACTCTCTGTCTCTCTCCCTTCCTCTCTGTAAAAAATCAATAAAATATATTTTAAAAAAATACATATAAAAACTATATACATTTTCTATAAAAAGAAAATGTCCGAAAGAATTATGGATAACTATCATAATATTTTCAGTAGCGTAATTCCAGGAGAGGATTAGAGGTGTTAACAGAGGGTATTTTACTTTTTATTTTGCACAATTTTATATTCTAAATTTTTATATAAATATATTATTTTATAATAACAATTTAGAAAAACTATGCTACAAAAACTTTTTTCTTTTATTAAAGGGTAGTTTACATACAATATATTAGTGTCAGTATTACAGCATAGTGAGTCTACATTTATATGCCTTATAATGTGATAATCACTGTAAGTCTAGAAATCATCTGTCATTGTACAGTTATTGTAATATTATTGGATATATTCCCTGTGCTGTGTATTTTATAACTGTAAGTTTGTATCTCTTATTCCCCTTCACTGTTTTTCACCCATTCCTCCCCCCACCCATATCCACCATCAGTTTGATTTTTTGATGATAGCCATTCTAACAGATGTGAGGTGATATCTCACTGTGATTCTGATTTGCATTACCCTGATGATTAATGGCATTGAGCACCTTTTCATGTGTCTGTTGGCGATCTGTATGTCCTCTTTTGAGAAGTGTCTATACAGGTCCTCTGCCATTTTTTAATCAGATTTTTTTTAATGTTAAGTTCTATAACTTCTTTTTCTTTTAAATATGTTATTGATTTTTTACAGAGAGGAAGGGGAAGGGATAGAGAGCTAGAAACATCGATGAGAGAGAAACATCAATCAGCTGCCTCCTGCACATCCCCTACTGGGGTTGTGCCCCCAACCGAGGTACATGCCCTTGACTGGAATCAAACCTGGGACCCTTCAGTCCTCAGGCAGACACTCTATCCACTGGACCAAACCGGTTAGGGCAAGTTGTATAACTTCTTTATATATTTTGGATATTAACTCCTTATCAAATATGTTATTTATCAAAACTTTCAACAAAAAATGGCAATAACTTCAACCTGAAAAATTCCAGTAAGTAATGCTCGTTTCCAAAACAGATTAATCCTATTATCTCTGTAGATATGCATATCTAATAAAATTTTCCTCAAAAAATTTAACAACATAAACTTTCCAATATGAATAACACTTGGAAAATAATACAGTAAATATAATGAATTTTAAAATAATTTCCTTTAAAAGGACTCAAATATGGTTGTAGGGCGAAATAGAAACCAGAACAAAGAAAGGATTATTAGAAAAATACAATGTGTTTTTTTATTTGTTTGTTTTTTTAAGTAAAGGGATGTTTATGGGGTAGTTTGCAATGCAGGATCCTAGAGGCCTGAATTGTAGACATAATGCAAAAAAAAAATAAAAATAAATCTGTAGTGGAGTAGAGTTTTCAACACATGCCTGGGGCAAAAGCAGATTTCTCCCTAAGTGAAACTAAGAGAAATTTATGTTACATTTTTAATTGGTATTTTCTTTTTCAATAATATGGGAATATTTTAATAAAATGTCATGTTTATTTTCATTATGTTAGTCAAGCAAATATCATTGCAGTCAACCATATCCACAGCAGTTACATTACATTGTCACACATTAAAGTTCAAAATGTAAAATATGGAGGCATGTCAAATAAGTACCACATTATTGTAACGAAGAGGAAATGTGTAAACTCAGCCCTAGCTTGCAGATATAGCACCCATCCATAATAAACGGAACCCCTCAGGTGCCGACTGAATGTTTCTCTCTTCCCACCCAGTTTTACCAGTGTTTCTAGGAGCTTGCATGGAGAAATTGACCAAATCAAAGCAATAAATAATGGCTCTGAGACTCAAGGAACACAGACCATATGGACTAAACAAAAAGCCAAGGTCCAATTTGCTATAATCATAAATGAGCTTAAGCTTTATAATATAAACTAGAGTTAAATAAAATTTATGGAACCATATTTGCTCTAGGTCTGTAAAATTCTTGCCCATGCTTGGCTCTTGCTTTGTTTAAAGACTTCCTCCATCAGTGACAGAAATACTGAGAAATATGGGATCAATTATAATGAGAACTCTAAACTTGAATTGGCGGAGGAAAAGGGGCTCAAAAAGACTTGCTGGAGATGTGATGCCTGAGCTGTTCTTAAAACCAAGTAAACAGGAACCAGGAAAAATGAACTTCTGAATAAAGGTGATAGCACACGATAACATACAGAGACAAGAAAAGTATAATGTATTCAAGGAAACACAGCAGTTGGGGATTTCTAAAGTTTAAGAAAATAAGAGTTGAATTGGAGACACTAGGAAACACTTTTAGGCCCCATTAAAGAAATTTGAATTTTACTATATATCTGACAGAGATGTTTAAAATATCATTAAGGAACAAACTGACAGGGCATAGTTTCAGTTTAGAAAGCTATTTTGTCAGTTACATATAAGTTCTACCTAAAGACAACAAGCCTGGAGACAGGAATTTCAGTTAGGAGCTGGGATGGGTTGGATTGTGCCCCCCCCCAAATATATGATGAGGTCCTAACCCCCAGTGCCTCAGAATGTGACCTTATTTGGAAATACTGTCTTCATAAATTTAATTAGTTATATTAAGATGAGGTCTTACTGGCCCAGCCAGTGCTGCTCAGTGGTTGCACATTGACCTATGAACCAGGAGATCACAGTTCAATTCCTGGTCAGGGCACATACCTGGGTTGCAGGCTGGATCCCTAGTGCAGGGCATGCAGGAAGCAGCCAATCAATGATTCTCTCATTATTGATGTTTCTGTCTCTTACTCCCTCTTCCTTCTGCTCTGAAATCAATAAAAATCTCTATATATAAAAGCCTAAGCAACCATTATGACCAGACAACTGGACAACTGGCTGGTAGCTATGACATGCACTGACCACCAGGGGGCAGATGCTCAATGCAAGAGCTGCCCCCTGGTGGTCAGTACACTCCCACAGCCAACCTCCCTTGGCTGTCCAACCTCCTGTGGTACCTCCCCCTTTATATATATATAAAGATGAGGTCATACTGGAGTAAGATAGGCTCTTACTCCAGTGTGACCAGTGTCCTTATAAAAGAGAGAGAACACCATGTGAAGACAGGGATTAGAGTAATGCAACTACAAACCAAGGAATTCCAAACTGCTGGTCTTCACCAGAAGCCAGGGAGAAGGTGTGGAACAGTCTCCCCCTCAGAACCCTTAGAAGAAACTAACCCCATGGATACTTTAATTTCAGAATCCTGGCCTACAGAACTGTGAGAGAATAAATTTCTGTGATTTTAAGCCACTCAATTTATGGTCCTTATTAAGACAGCAATAAGTAAGCAAATAAAGTAGGTCAGAGCAGTGGTATAGAAGAACAGAATTAGCAAAATGACATTAAAGATGGACAGGAGAAATTGCATTCTGGATATATTTCTGAGGTAAAATTTCAGATATTGGCAATTGGCTGGAAATCGGTAGTGAGGCTATGGGACAAGTCCAGGGTGACTCCCAGCTTTCGTGGGAGATAAAGGTGAACCCAAATATATAAGAATATTAAAGAATCTATTTCAAGGGGGACATGTGTTACATTTTCAATGCATTTAAGTATTAAGGTAAAGTTAGGAGATTCAGAAAATAAATTCTGGGAACACTGGAAAGGTGGTGAGTGTCCAGGGGAGTCACCATTCTGGGGCAATTGAATGAGGGTCTTAACAATAATATTACCACGGTGCTGTCAGGCAGGCAGGCAGCGATCTCCAGTGGGAGAGCTTAATGTGTTCTGGAAAGCAATGCCTTAAGATTCAGGTTCCAGTGCTGGCATCCTATCTTTGGCCCAGAAAGCAGGACCTCAGGTCAGGAGAAATGTGTACTGAGAATATCAGCATAGGGATTTAGCTTTTAGAGTCTGTTTTATGTGCTCTTCTGTTCTTCAATGTTATACCGTTCCTCCCATCACCCCAAGGTTCTTCACTTACTAGGGACCAAAAATAAATACTATAAAAATCATTAGATCTTAAGATGTTAAATGTCCAAGACATTAGTGTTTATTAAACTGGCATTTAAGTTTTAATAACATAAAGGCCTATGGGACCTAAAGTTTTTGTGTGTTTTTTTTAAAATATATTTTTTATTGATTTTTTTACAGAGAGGAAGGGAGAGGGATAGAGAATTAGAAACATCGATGAGAGAGAAACATCGATCAGCTGCCTCCTGCACACTGCTACTGGGGACGTGCCCACAACCAAGGTACATGCCCTTGACCAGAATCGAACCCGGGACCCTTCAGTCCACAGGCCGATGCTCCATCCACTGAGCCAAACCCGTCAGGGATGGGACCTAAAGTTTTAGTGAGGGAGACATTTTGGGTTAAGTGTTATCTATTGGCAGTCTTCAGCTCATATACTAGATGTTAAAACTCAGTTTGTCTGTTTAAAAAGCTCTTCATGCTAACATTCTGCCTTCTCCAACTCCTGTTACTTCCTGTGCTTGCTTTAATCTTATTTAATGCATTTATATTAGTCTAATTTCTACAATTAGATTGTAAACTCCTTGAGGGCTGACTCTGCCACCTGTAATTTTATTTTTGGCACCAAAATAGCACAGTGCTTTGGACAAGCAGACATTTATTAAACGTTTGTTAAATGAATGGCTTTGTTTTCAAGGTTGCACTGTCTAAAGAAGGCTGGGTCAGCAAATAATCTGCCATCTTATTCATTTTGGATGAATTTTTACTGCTTCTACAATGACAGAATTCCTTGTAGTTTATTTAAAATGATGAATAGTCTCTAGCTTAATAGTATAATTGGTGCTTTTCTCATTCTCTTTTGAAAATATCATGATAGGCAAGATGGATTTCCATTGTATGAGCATAAATTACAGCATATGTAGTATGAGTTTGTTCAAGAGTATACTGTGATAAAAAAACACAACTGGGCATAAGATTCAAATTTTTAGGGTCCTGTTCAGCAAACACTCAACTATTTATGAAACTTTCCCCCTAAATTTATTGCATTGCTTATTTGTTAAGTATTTACCTTTTAGTCAGGAAAAGTTCTGAAAGTGGTAAAATAACTCTTGAATATTTTATTTAACTAACACCATTTTCAGAAATTTTTTTAAACATTTGGCATAGAACAAGAAATTGTATTCATCTTAAGACCGTTCTCTTACTTTTTTCATAGCCAAAGGCTGTATGTTATACAATTAATTTAAAGTATAAAACATTAGTTTCATATAACAGAAATGGAAACCACTGCAATTCAAATCAAATAGAAAAATATTTACCAATGAACATCACATGTGTGATAGTCATGTAAGAACAAATAGAATTTATCTTTTATTGTGCCTAGGGAAGATCCGTACCCAATCTGATATCAGTTGGTGTGAGTTTTACTTAGAACAAAATATAGAAGAGACTTTTCTTTTAAATCAATTTAACTCTTCAGGAATTAACCTAAAATCCCCATCATTTCAGTTCTTAATATTGAATTTTTTGTATTATTTGTAAGTTTTCTAGTGGTCCTAAGTTTTTCTTTTATCTACATAATTCATTTTATTGCTTAAGTGGCAAATTTTTTTCTATCTGTTTCTTTACTTACATAATTCTTTTTTTCATTGCCTGACAAAAAACTTAAACTGGTGGCTTGCTATTCACATGCATAGCACTCTGTGGTATGTGTTTTCATAGGAGTCAGTCCTAGCTTAATTTTATCTATATTTTTTATTCATTTTCTTTCATGTTTCTAATTTATATTGCTTGCTATAAGTTACCTTAAACCACTTGTGGAATAAGTTAGAATATAATTTATTTATAATTTCTAAAACCAGCAGAAAGTCTTCTTAAATGTGCATAAATATATCTGTAATTTAAATTTTATAAAACTTGTTCTTAATGTTACTATCTTTTTTAAAACTTGCTTTTTTAGAAATATGTATGATTTGGAATTTTATGCTAGCCCAACCATTTATGCCTGACTAGACAGAGATAATCAAAGTTTCACCTTCCAACATCCAAGGCTGACCTCAGTACCTTGTGAACTTGCATGCTATTGAGGCATAATTTGGTGAAACTCTATTACAGTTGAGCTACTATTTGTGGAGAATGCTTAATGATGACACCTGGGAAATATTTTTTTACCTTTACTGGGATAAAGTTGACATATAACATTGTGTAAATTTAAGATGTACAGCATGTGATTTGATATGCTTATACAGTGTAAAATGATTACCACTGTAGTGTTAACACTTCCACCATGTCATATAATTACTATTTTCTTTTTGTTATAAAATCTGCCGAAACCGGTTTGGCTCAGTGGATGGAGCGTCAGCCTGTGGACTGAAAGGTCCCAGGTTTGATTCCGGTCAAGGGCATGTACCTGGGTTGCGGGCACATCCCCAGTAGGGAGTGTGCAGGAGGCAGCTGATCGATGTTTCTCTCTCATCGATGTTTCTAACTCTCTATCTCTTTCCCTTCCTCTCTGTAAAAAATTAATAAAATATATTTAAAAAAAAAAGAAAAAAAAAGAAAAGAAAATCACTTAAGATCTAATCTCTTAGCAACTTTCAAGTACACAACACAGTATTATTAACTATAGTCACCATGCTCTATATTAGATACCCAGAACGTATTCATCTTCAATTGAAAGTCTGTACCCTTTGATTACATCTTCCCATTTTCCCCATCTCCCAGTTCCTGGCAACTATTCTATTCTCCGCTTCTACATGTTTGGCTTTTTAAAATTCAACATATAAGTGATATAATACAATATTTATCTTTCATGTCTGACTTATTTCAGCTAGTATAGTACCCTCATGATCCATCAATGGTGTCCGGAATGGCAGCATTTCCTTCTTTCTCGTGGTTGAGTAATATTCCATTGTTTACATATATACCCTAACATCTTTTTTTTTTCACACTTGAACTTTCATTAAAAAATAAACATGAGAATTTTAAAAATAAAATGAGCCTGTTTAGTTATGAAAAGCATTTTTTTAAAACCATGGGAGAGGTAGTCCCTCTGTCAGATAGAGGCGATGGTCCGGAGCTCCGGCAGGCCTTGCACAAGAGCCATTTTACTGCAAACCTGACCTCACTTTCTTCCATCAGTCCCCTATCTGTGTGTTTCTGTCCCTGTTGTGTATCTCTTTTTTTAAATTTTTTTATTGTGATGAAAAACATAACATACAAATTTCCATCTTTTTTTCCAATTATAGTTCACATTCAATATTATTCTGTATTAGTTTCAGGTGTGTAACAACATAGTGGTTAGACAATCACATATTTTACAGAGTGGTCCCCCTGATATTTCAAGTACCCACCCCCGCGGCCCGTACGTAGCTATTACACTATTTTTTAAAATTCTTTATTGATTAAAATATTACATATGTCTCCTTTTTCCCCCATTGACCTCTCTCTGGCCACTCCCAGCCCCCAGCATATGCCTTCACGCCCCTAGTGTCTGTGTCCATTGTGTACCATAACATCTTTATCCATTCATTGGTTGATGGACACATGAATTGTTTTTATATCTTGATTGTTGTGAATAATGCTGCAGTGAACATGGGAGTACAGATATCTCATTGAGATCATGTTTACATTTCCTTTGAATACATACCCAGAAGTGGAATTGCCGGATCACATGAATTTCTATTTTTCATTTTGTGATGAAGCTCTCCACTATTTTCCATAGTAGCTGCACCAATTTACATTCCCATCAATAGTTCACAAGTTTCCATTTGCTCCACATCTCACCAACACTTACTTATTGTGTTTTTGTTAACAGCCATTCTAAAAGGTTTGATATGATATATCATTGTGATTTTGATTTGCATTTCCCTGTTGATTGGAGATGTTGAGTACCTCTTCATATAACTTTTGGCTATTTTTATGTTCCTTTGAGTTCTGTGTTTTTCTCTTCACATTTAAGATAGCATTCACCTCCATTAATCTTTACTAACTGCCTTCAGGGTTAGTAAATCCTGTTTGGGATTTCTCAGACCTTGTATGAATATACCTACTCCACACTTCTTGTTCCCACTTGGGGAACAATTCTTAAGCTTGTATGTCTTCTCTCAATCCTACAATGCAATAATAGCCTCTCTTTTGTTTTCTTAAAGGTAACCCTACAGCTCAAGTTTGTGGTTTCCTCCTGGCCTGCACACCCTGGCTGCTTTCTGCATATGCTCACTAGCTTTCTACCAAAGCTAACTCTCCGGAGCAAGCATGGGGAGCTAGCAGCAAAGCATGGAAAGGTGTAGGGAAGGCATGCAGGTGCTGGGAATGCCCACAGGACAGGTGGGGGAATACATGCATGAGGCTTGCCGAGCCTTCCTGAACCACTCCTGAGCAGGCTTCCTAATGGAGTCCACGAGGCAGTCAGCAATAACAACATCCCTTTTATGCTGTTTTCTGATAATTGTATCTGCTATTTTCCCAATCTCCTTCCTCCCTTGATTCATGGAGCTCCTGATTTAGGACTTTGAATGCTGTGAGCGAGAAACGAGTCTCTGGCAGTGTCCCATACAACTGGAGAAGCCAGGGGCTCATTCACCAGATCTCCCTTTCCTCCATGGAAAAACATCTCAGGCCAAACAGGTCTCACTTAGCTCTACGCTGTGCTACCTTAGGGGAGAAGTAATGCAGGCAAAGTTAAACTGTTCTTTAACCCACTCCAATTTCTCCAAATTCATTTTTTTTTCTCCATCAGAGTGCTGGAACTTCTCCTCTGGAAACCTGGACTTCCACAAAAGCTCTCTTGTCCCTCTGTGGGTGACTGCCCAAGTCAGTGTTCACCAGGTGCTGCGGACCACTGCCAAGAGGGGCTGGAACTGGTTCACAGGCTACTGCAGGTTCCACAGCTGGTATTGAGTTCTGTCAGCCTATTACTCCATACATGGGTGGGCAAGACTCTTTCTGGGTCCTTTGCATATGGTGCTAAACCCCCCAACTCACACAGAGTCACTTTATTCACGAATAAATGCCAAATGTTTGTTGTTGGGGAGGGGACAAAATCGAGGGACATCTTATGCTGCCCTGATGCTGATGTCACTACCTCCTTAGAGAATGTTTTGACACTTCCGTATTAAAGATAAAGGAGGGGACTTTAAGGAAAACAAGAATCTTAGTAAGTAAATTCTTTTGGCCAACTACAGTCAAAGATAACCCTTTCTAGTTTGTCAGAAGGTTATCACAGAAAGAATGCTGATAGAGAACAGGAGCTACCCCACCTAGCTGGTACAGTCAATATTTTGGTGCTCCGAGGAGATAAAATTAGTTCAGAAATGCCCCTCCCAGAGAGTTTTTTAGCTAGGGCTATTTCTATCTGGATGTGCTACATGATACAATTAGACAATTGAACATATTAAGTACTCAAAACAGTGTAGAGACATACAAAATCTAAATAAAGAGTTTTAAAAAACTTTAAAAATCAACATGTGTTTCTTCTATGCTGTCTCCAAATATCTGCTTCTGGCTATGCAGAGAGACCCCAAACTAGTGGTTGCTTAGAATGGAGATGCGGAAGGGGGGGCGGGCCAGGGAGGGGTAGCTCTCTCTGTCCTGGCCCATCCCAACACTCACTAACTGCAGTTCTGACACGATATGAATTACAAAATTATGTGCCCAGAACTCAAATGAGGCTCCAGGTGTGAACTGACGTGTAGGTTACAGGGCTCTTATGCACTTTGCTTTTGTAACTTCCACTATGCGACATACATTTGTGGGCCCACAATTCTTGGCAGTGTGTGATAGTGTTGACATATATTTGGCTATGGTCAACTAAAACGCCTATATTTTCTAGTCTTAAACTGCTCTTCAGCCTGGCTTACCACCACACACCATTTCTATTCTACACTTAGGTGGTTGACTTCTTGAACATGAGGCTAAGATTGTACATTGATGCCTATATTAAATTATATCTCATTGTTTTTGGCCCATTCCAGTCTGTCCTCGAATTTTTTTAATTCTAATTCAAATGTGTTAAATATTCCTCAGGGCTTTAGGTCACTGCAAATGTATTTGTTCAACAAATATTAGCAGAGTGCTTTCCATGTGCTAGTAATGATGGTAGGGAGTGGGGTTACAGAGATGAAAAAGACAAAATTGAATTTTATTTAATTACCAGCACTGGGAAAAATTTTTTTTACTCTTTTAAAATCAAGCCTGATAATTTACTACTCCAGCCCATATATCCCATTGCTCTCTCCATACTGATCTTTTCAGCTCACTTTACTTGACAGGTACTTTCAAACTTGTATCTCTTGATGTGTGCTATTCCTTCTGCCTGTTATACCACCCCCTGCCCCGGCTCATACCTCTTCTCTAAGCAATTTTGTCATTTTGTCAAGACCTAGCTTAAATGCCAACTTCAGCCATAGTTAACTAATTTGGAGCAGCCTGAGGATATCATATTTCCATTCATCAAGGCGAGGAAACACGATGGCCAGGTTAAGCCAGCATGTCTCACATAATTCTGTTATCTCTCCTTGGTCACCACCCTAGGTTAAGCTTCTTCAGTCATATTATCTCTCTACAATTAATATCATCATGGCTTAAATTGAGAAATCCATCAGAGCCCCCTCACAGGTGCTATATACCTGGACAGCTGAACCTTGCCAAAGAAAACAAGAAGTGCATGTCAGTGCCACTACAGATCTGTGGCCTCCAACATCAGCTTATTCACTGCTGTCTAAGAATGCTCTTTCCATTCCCCTTACAGCCATTTCATAGGGTCTCCACTCATCTCAAAGCTCTGGATACAACCTTGTTCAACATAAAATAATAACTAAGCATTACACAACAATTAAAGTCAACAGAATTCCCTCAATGTACTGCATCAGATCTACGAACTTAGCCGCATATACATGCATCTGTTACAGTGGGAGAGGGGTTTGGCCACCCAGATGAGGGTAAGCTCTTTCCATGGTGTAGATCACGCCTCTAACAGCTTCTGGTGGACCTAGCTCTGTGGATTATGTTGTCTTTCTTCAGGAAGCTTTTCACCAGCATTTCAACATAGATATTTCTGATATAAAACAACAGAAATCTTTACTCAAATCGGTTTTCTTCCTACTCCACAATCAAAATTGTTTAAGTGCAGCTGCATGCAGGCTTATATTCAAACACCTCTCATTTACTCCTCAACAAAATAGGAAACTAGACATTTCACTAAAAACAAATCAGATCTCACCAAAATCACAAATAATTTCTTGTTGCCAAATCCAATGAAAACTCTTTGTTTCAATCCACTCATTCATTCAATAAATATTTATTGATCCCTTATTACATCAAGACCATGAACTAAGTGCTGAAGATAGAGTTGTAAGAAATAAACACAGGTGCTTCCCTTTTGAATATGAATTCTAATTGCTTACTCTGATAATATGCTAACTACATACTGAGAACTACACTTCCTGAAAGAATTTCTTTACACAAACTTTCCAAGTGACTTTTAAAACTTGTAACCAGAGTACCTTACTAGCTTTAAGATGGTAACTATTTTCTTGAATATCAGAAATCCCCTATTTGTGCACTAGAAATCATACCTTGCTCCCCTATAGTAATACACATACTTTTATCCTTACCTTCTTACTTGTACTATGATCATGTAAATTATCTGTCACACACTTAGCCATAAGAAGTTCCTTCAGCACAGGCTTTATATTAAATTCTCCTTTTGTTCTCTGACTATATCCCAGAGCCTTACACACACAAGATTTCTAAAATATTGTTAAGTAAACAGATATTCAGATAAATGGATATATGTGTCAGCATAAGAATAATGATTTTGCACTAAGTTCACAATTACCCCACCCTAAAAGAAAAAAAATCTATTGATTCCATGAGGCAAAAGAATCATTTATATGATTTAAGTTATCACAGCTTGTTTCCCTAACTCCCCGAGACATCATATTTTCTTTTAGTTCTAATTAGAAAGTTAAACAAAAATAAAGTTAAAGTTTGTGTGTCTTAATTGATGGCACATACACTAATTATAAGCTTTCTGATCAAGAAAAGAGTATGGAAATATGAAACTTTTCAAAGACTTAGGCAGGGTATTCTAAATGATGCTAAGTTTTTGCCTTTAAGAGCAAGATTGTGCCTATTAGAGACAAAATGAAATGGAGAGTATAGCAATTATCTAGGAATGTAAGATCAATTAAGATAGACAACTTGGATAATAATGTTGGGCCTTTCCACAACAATACAGTGTGAAGGATCATTTATTTCAACAATCATCTCAGCTTTTACCATAATTTCATGTTTTAATATATTCACGTACAAATATATCCCTAATGTTTGCATCCTTGAAAAATCTTGTTTAATGGGGAAGCACTTGCTGGGGGCATCACAACAGCTGATGTCTGGTCTAAAATCATTCCTTTGGGTATTAAAGTTGAAATAAATGGTTCTAAAGAAATAAATTTAGATCATTTTTCTTTCTCTGTAGGATAAGATACTAAAATTACTGCTTGCAGTTTTTGATATTTGAGTTTTGCATTAAGAAACATTGAATCTAAGGAATTTGCTTTGCAGGTTTTGTCCTATTAGAATAGAAATAGTCTGGGGGGAGGGAGGGTTGAGGCAATTTATTAATATTTTGTACCCTTTGTATTAAGAAAACCATTCTCATGAAATTAAATTTGAAAATAAGACAAATTAGTCTTCAATACAGTAATGTGAGATATTAAATTTCTATTTTTTTTTTTACTTAGACCTGAAATTTCAATATGTAGTTATTGAATGTTAAAGTGGACATCCTTTAATCTCCATTAGTTTTTTTTTTCAAAAGGACATCAAATGGTATGTTTTTTTAACATATAGAATTTATTCAAATAGATAGGTGAAATCAAGAGAAAGAAGTAGAAAGGTAGGGAAAGAATCACCAGTTGTGGTTACAATGACAAGAAGCTATCAGCTTAGGGCTTTGATGTGCTTCAATTGAAGCATCAAGGGACCAGTGGGCTTTAAACAATCATCTTAATTTGGTAGTGGCTTGCTCGTCACCTTTTGGTGATTTGCCTGAATTAGCCCTTTTTTATGCCATTAGTTCTCTTCCTATTGACTTGAAGAATTTAAGACTTCTAAAATTCTGATCCGCTCTATCATTGGCCTTCTCTTTTCCCATCATGCTATTATGAACATTTAAAGTTTATTGTAATTATTGGCTACCTCTTAGTTAAATTATCAAATTGGCTTAAGTGTTATTAAATTCCTGAAAGATTAATAACATGATCAAAGAGCAAAGCCCATCCCTTAAAATTCAGTTCTCAAATTTTGGTTTCAAATTACGTCTGCAAAGTTCATGGCCTCCAGGTGCCCAAGCTCTCCTTCTATAAGATAGTGTATTAGGCTGAAAGCACAAGCCATATCTCTGACCTAACAGAAATTTGTAACATAACATAAAATATATATTTAAGGAATCCATAATGATTTACAGGCTCTCAACATTAATTCTATAGTAGAAATTCATTGCAACAATTCATCACCACAAGAAATTCAATTATTTCGTGGTACTCTCTCCTGCATATTGTCTCTTTTCCTTGTTCATATTTAAACATGTATGAGTTAGAGTTTCTAATTTAATATATTACATGGGATAATTTAATTAATTATTCCTTAGTTTATGTTTATTTAACCTAGTAAATGTACATAGAAATGATTGGATAGTATTCAAGTAATAATTTTATTATTTTACTGTAGCTTGGATGACTTAAAAATGCTGTTAACTTAATATAAATTAATATTTTTTTAAAAGTTAAAAAACTATCATTGCTACCCATTCACTAATTTAATACATATCTATTAGCTAGATGACTACTGAATAGTGGACATTATGCTACATCTAGGGGAGGCCCTTCCAGAAGCCAAGAATTTACATGGGATGAAATTACCTAACAAAGGGCTTTCCAAAAATCCTTTCTCTGCTGAATAATAACACAAATGCTTGAGTACTGCACAAATTAAAACCAATAGAAATAAAATGTCATGAAAAAAGTGAACTTGCATATTATACTATCGTTCCAGTAAAATGTGCTAGGAAAAAGTAAAACATTTTTAACTTTAAAGATTATGTACTGAAAAATATTTGGAGCAATGTATCAAGAACGAGCAGCAAGAATGAGCAGGTAGAACTGACCTTTGCTATGACTGGATATAATTTTTGCCACTATTTGTGACTCACCTGTTGCTGGAAAAGTTCCACAATTTAAAAAAAAAGTGTATTCAAGTATAGTTAGCATATGATATTATTATTAGTTTCAAGTGTACAACATAGTGATTTGACATTTATATAACTTACAAGGTGGTCACCACACCATGTCTAATAACTATCTGTCACCATACAAAGTTTTTATATTACTAGAGGCCCGGTGCATGAAATTCATACACTTGGGGGGGGGGGCATGTCCCTCAGCCCAGTCAGTGCCCTCTCCCAGTCTGGAAGCCTTGGGGGATCTTCGACTGATGGCTTAGGCCCACTCCTCATAGGGAGCGGGCCTAAGCTGGCATTTGGATATTGTTAGCACTGCCATGGAGGCAGGAGAGGCTCCTGCCACTGCCACTGTGCTTGCCAGCCCTGAGCCTGGCTTCTGGCTGAGCGGGGAGCTCACTGACCACCAGGAAGCGGCTCCTGCATTGAGTGTCTGCCCCCTGGTGGTCAGTGTGTATCATAGCGACCAGTCATTCTGCAGTTTGGTCAATTTGCATATTAGCCTTTTATTATATAGGATTGATTATAGTTCCAGAATCATTTTAGGTTTTAAGAGCACTTCACAAGCAAATTCTTCACAAGCATTAGGTAGGATGTGACTATGCTTTATTAACTAAAGCACAGTATTTTTCGCAAAGAGAGTGTTATGAATTATTATGCTGGGACAACTGACATAATTTGAGACTATCCAAAGTCACACAAATATGGTTTCCTTAACATAAAGAAACAAAAGAAGGTATATTTTCATTTAAATAAAAATTCAGCTAACTTAAAATTTGAACTCAGCTTAGGTTATAATTGGAAATATTCTTGATCTACTAGTTACTTTATACCTGTAACAAAATTACTTTAAAAACATGTTACACATAATTTATTTTAATCATTATAATTAACCATTTATGTGTCTCTATAGAGAGAAAATAAGATTTAAAAATTATAAAAATGGTAACTATGGGACTATATCTAATTGAAGATAATCCTGTAGAGGTAAGTGCAATGTATTGTTTCCCTGAATATGATTACTACTTAACGACCAAATACATTTTACTAAACTTCCTTAGTCTTGATATCTTTTTTTTTTTGTACAAAGGCTCTATTGTAATTTCTTTGCAACTGGATAATGAGGAGTTAAACATATTCAGTTGAGAATTGACTAAAGGCACTTATTAGAAAATTACATTACAACACTTGTTTTAAATTGTTTATTTATTGAAATATTATAGCCCAATTATCCCCTCCCAAAATAGTTCTTGTAGTGAGGTTATATTCTGAGGACTCTTTTTAAATACATATAGTCATATACTGGGGATTGAGCCAGCAACCCTGACATGTGCCCTGACTGGGAATTGAACCCTGGTTGATGCTCAACCACTTAACCACACAGGCCAGGCTATAGTCCTAGGACTCTTCAAAGGAGCTGTAAGTACTTCCTTGGCCCGGCTATCCCCAAGAAATGGCCAACGAAACACCTCTGGGAGAGGAAAGCTGGTGGAAAAGCATAAGGATTGCTCTGGCTTTGATATCATTGGCCTCAGGAATAATGTAGCTACAATTGCTCACATGTGTATTTTAGTAGTTTTTAAAATACAGAAGTTTTGTTTGAGCAGATTTTGAAAACCTGCCTATTCATTATCAATTGCTATTTAAAAATCACCAAAAATTCAACTTTTATTTCAAAAGAAAAACACCACCCAACAACCTCCACTGAAGCAAGTAGGGAAAAAAGGTCAAAATTAAAAAGACCCATTTCTATTTCTTGTCTTCTCCATACATTCATTTAGCACCTACCCTGGGAGACACAGTGGGTAAACAAAACCCACAAGGTCTATTCTCATTTCTCCCCTCCTCAATTTTGTATTAAAATACACAAGTTAATTTTAGAAAGTGGCTTAGGGAATAAACAGTAACTCTTAGTGAGAGATAGTGACGCTAAATAAAAACCAATAATGTTTCCCTATCTTAGTTTCTAGATACCTTTTAATGACCCTCACTTTCCTAAATATTATCACCAAGGCTATCACCTTCTTTTTACAGTCAGCTTCACCCCAAGAAGGTGCCAAATCCCTCTTTAATTATTCACACCCACTAATGTAAACCAAACACAATTCCAATTTCACTACTGCCATGAAGGGACACAGGTTTTTTGTGTGTGTTTTTCATCAATGGAAGGGAGCTCAGTTAAGACTACTGGTCAGTCACACCTCAGTGTGCATTTGTTTATGGAATATGGTCCCAAGTGCTGACCACAGAAGAAATAAAGAGCTTGGAATTAATGGGACAGGTAGGAGGGGCCAAGAGGCTAAGCAGTTATTATTTTAACACTTTGTGAAAGGAAAGACATGAGGAAAGTACTAGAGAGAAGGGCTTCAGACAACCAGTATAGGCAGCTGAAAGGCATTACATTTATGAGTGGCTGAAAGGAGAGTATCAAGTGCTGGAAAAGAAACAAGAGCACAGACAAGGACAAGGGGTCATGTAAAAATAAATTTAAATAACTTCAGTATTTTTCCCAGGCCATGTCAGTAAAGGCATCATTGAACAACCTAGCTTCTATATGTAAAGAAAGGCTCAAGAGAAATAGTGTTTTAGGAAGAAACCAGATATGGGGGCATGAAGATTCTTCAGATATGCACTTGGTGCGTGTATATGCATATACATATATACACACATATTGACACACACATATATATGAACATGTGTCTATCATATAGACAACTGGATCCAAATATATATATATACCTGTGTACATGTATCTATATCTATATATCTTTAATACTCACATAAACCCAATGAAGTTGGTACTAGAATAATTTGTTTCAGAGATGAGGAAATTGAGGCACAGAAAGAATAAATAATTTCCCCAAAGTCACACATTCAGCAAATAGATGACCTGGGATTTGAACCCTTACAGTCTGGCCTTGGTGTCTGGGCTCCTGACCACTATCATATTTTATAGGAGTGGTGGTAGGGGCTGTGGGAAAGATACAGATATGTACAACCTATTAGCATTTAAATCCAAATTTTAATTTTCCATTTTGTGCTTTATAAACTATAACTTCAAATGTGTAATTACACTGAATATTTTACTTTATTTAAGCATGCACCTTTTTAATTAAACCACGTTAAATATTTGTGAATACATTTAGGTTAGAAAATCTGTCCTTGTGCAATGATTTTGAAGCTGTATGTTAAATATTCATAGAATCTGATTCCTGTTTATAATTCTTCAGTCTTCAAAGATACATTAGATTTTTACAGTTATGCTTATTAATATATTACTACTTGATATAGGTACACAGACAAAATTATATCTAAAAATAATATAGATTATAAAACATTTAAAATTCCATATTTTAAAATACTGTAATAATAAATGAAGAAAACAGTTACCAAAAGGCAAGGAATCTTTACACATTTTAACAATACTAATCACTCACAAAGTAGAAATTAAAATAGGAAAATGTTTTTCTTGAATCCTATAGAGTTTATTACTAAATTACCAATTTAAAAATATCATTTACTGAGTGGTAGGCATTGTTCTAAGTATAATAATTCACTTAATCCCTATAACAGCCCAGCAGGTAATTAGAATGATTCCCATGTTTCAGATGATAATACACAGATAGTGACAATTCAATGAACTCACACAAGGCTCCATAGCTGGCAAATGGCGGAGCTGGGATTTGAACCCAGGCAGTGTGACTTCTTGAGCTTCACAGGCAGCTCCTTTACTATACAACCTCAATAATAAATGGCTCTAGTTGTCTTATAAGGCAGCTCACAGATGTAACTTATTCACTAAATGCCCTGAGGACCACATCCTCATCAGGATCCAAAATATGTGTCACTATACTGAGTACTACCAATAGAGCTGTTTTCAGGCGGCTGACTGTGAAGATGGAGCTCGGATCTATTCCTAAGGTATTAGCATATAGAATAGACCTTGTCATTATTTCCTCTTTGATGGTTGCACTTTATCTTCATTTTAATCTTACTTCATACATATAAAAGTGTTAGGAGTTAGAGCTGAACAATTTGATTTGTCCCAGTTGGTGAAAACACTAAAAGGGGACCCTCTTTTATTTTAAAAGAGAATATATATATATATATATATATATATATATATATATATATATATATTTGATCAATAATTTACCCAACTTAAGAATTTAAAAAATATCAACTTTTAGGCCTCTATGAATCTCTCAGTATTTCATATGAAATCTTAGTCTTAACTTGGTGATTTCTACAATAATCCTAAGAGAAATTAGCTTTAAGGCAATTCCCGAGTTAATATAACTTTAAAGAGAAAAGAACCTGTCATTTTATGCTTGGTTTGACCATAGTTATTGAACATGCCATTACAATATATAGAGATTCTCTTTAGTCATCCTTTAGGTCATGTGATGGGCCTGGGGTCAGTAGCTTTATGAATGCTGCAATATGGTCTGTTTGAAGATTCTGGTCCTTAATAACATTCAAGGAAACTAACCACACCTTAAGTGCTGCACAATGACCAACTTCATTATCACTTCCACAGCCACTACCTCCATTGTTAGTATTGACAATAATTAAATAGCAATCATATCTTTTAAGTGAAAAATATAAACAAGTAGTTTTTAATATTTCAATAAATGTTATATTAAGCCATGGTTTTATTTCCTCATATGAAAAATTAGCCAAATTAAAACATATAGTCATTTTATATCTTCAGTAAATTTCATTTGCATATCAGCATTGACTATAGCTACAGCCAGCAAATAGGTGACCTGGGATTATTACAGAAATTATTAGATGATACTGGCATCTCCTCTATATCATGTCAATAGTAATCATCACCCATGGGCATGGGCAATGGGGTAGTGAAGATATGGGAGGGTGGGTAGGGGCTGGGAGTAGTGGGGTAAAAGGGGGGTGGGAAGTGGGAGATATCTATAAACCTATCAGTAAAAAACACATTTAAAGAGAAAAATAATAGTATCCATCACCAACATCACTATAATGCTTCCTATGTGTTCCCTGTTCTAATTTGTTGTTATTGTTGGGTGTAGTTTTCTGTGTGTGAATTAGATTCTGATGATTTAAGTATGTTATTCAGATTTTCTTTATGCTAGCTGATTTTTTTGTCTAATATTTCTATCCATTGATAAAAGGGTGGTGTTAAAGTCACCCACTATTATTGTAAATTTTTCTATTTCTATTTTATCTCTATATTGTTGTTTTCTTGAATTTTGAAACTTCATTGTTTGTTGTGTGTACACTTAGGATCATTTTATCTTCCTGGTAAATTTATCTTTTTACAATGCTTCCTGCCTCTGGTAATTATCTTGGCTCAGATGTCTACTTTATCAGATAGTAACATAATTACTCCTGCTTCTCTTTTAAGTTAATGTTTTCATATGTATCTTTTCCCATATTTACTTTCAACCTACCTATGTCATTGAATTTGAAGTGAGTTTCTTATAAGGAACATATAGTTTTGTTATTTTTTATCCACTCTACCAGTCAGTCTGTCTTTTGATTGGTATATTTTTATGGTATCATTGACATCAATATTATTGTTACTTTAGAACTAAAGTCTGCCATTTTGTTTTTCTTTCTGTTTGTTCCCTTAAAATTCATTCTTTGGTTTCTCTTTCATTGCCCTATGCGTTACTTGAACATTTTTTGGATTCCATCTTGACTTATTTATAATGTTTTTTAATTTATCTCTTTGTATAGTTTTTGTAGTGACGCTCTGAGTTTTACAGTATACATATGTGACTACTGATATCAACAATTTTACCACTTCTAGTTAAGTCAGGATACATAACTGATATTTAAGTCCTTTAATCTTCCTCACTTAAATATCATTATCTTGTGTTATAGATGATATTATAATTTTGTTACAATCATCACAATATGATTTATTAAACTCATGAGGAAGAGGATAGTCTATGATAGGTACCCATACTTCTGATCTTTCCATTGTTTCTTCTTGGTTCCTCAGCCTCCACAATTTTTTTCTTCTATTATTTACTTTCTGGATAGTCTCTAAGGCTCCTCTAATTTTCATATTCTATGAATTCAAAACATTCCAAAGAAGCAGTAAAATAGATATTTAAAGAGATCTGAGAGAGAAGACAGAGGTGACGATCCAGAGCTGGAGTCCTGCCAGGAAACACCACCCTAGGAAGAGAGAGGGAAGTGTGTATCTATGGAGGAAGAATAATAACGCAAAATTAGTAACCTCCACAATTACATCTTGAACACTACTAAATTGAAAGAAATATACCACTCAAGTGAACCACCCTCAAAGGCCTTTGGTTCAAACAATGTAGGGCACCTACAGTGTGCCAAGATCTGTGCTAGGGCATGGAACGCAGACATGACTAGCAAACTTCCCTGTCCTGATCCATGACTGGCTTAGACAGGAGGACCCAGAAGCAGAGCCTGGGACAAGGATGCAAGTACTTGTGTACTGTTGAGGGAATGCTCAAAGGAGAAAAGCAGTGAGGGGACCAAAATAGGTCAGAGGATGGAGCTAGGCAACGATGTGGGCTCAGCTATAGTCTACTGTAGTCTGATCCTAAGGGAGGCTACTGAGACCTCTGCACTGTGAACGACGCGGCAGAGTGCTCCCACCTTAAGGCAAAGGATGGACTATTTGTATCTCTGTAAATAGCACAATTTTCTGAAGAAAGCTAATCGCGGCCATTAGCAGCCAGTGCTTACAGCTACTAGGAGATGGGTGAACTGGC
Organism: Myotis lucifugus; assembly: GCF_000147115.1. Lineage (NCBI taxonomy): Eukaryota > Metazoa > Chordata > Mammalia > Chiroptera > Vespertilionidae > Myotis > Myotis lucifugus. Next base: position 2,617,399 of record NW_005871060.1, on the reverse strand, counting down.
TGGTAAAAGACATCTGGTTGGGTACCAACAGCATCCAATATAGCTCTCTGGGCAAGAAAGTAAATGTTAATCAAATTATAGTGTAATTTGGTATCATAATTGAAACAGGTACCAAAAAAATGTATAAAAACAAAGAGGAGAAAGGAATAAATTCTGTCTGGGGAAGCTGAAGCAGGCTTCCCACCTAACTTGTGGGACCCAGTGGAAAATGAAATGTGGGCACCATGTTCAACATTATTAATAACCAAGCACAGGGCCTCTCTAAATATGAGGCTCCACAGCTGCACAAGTTGCTCACCCATGAAGCTGGCTCTGACGGTGAGGGATCTGAACAATAGGGAACCAACAGGACTCGAAGGAGATGAGTTATGAGCTCTAATCTGTATTTTTAAAAGTAATTTCTGGAGGCAGAGACGAAGAGAGTCAGTTTTGTGATAAATCCATGGTGTTTTCTAGTCAATTTAGTTGCCTCATTATGTATCTTAATGAAGCAAAATGTTCAATTTTCAACATGTCTGATTATCTGTTGCTGATTAATAAATACTAACATCTGTAATAGTCAATTCTATATGAAGAAATAATAATTATATGTCCCTAATGGATAATGTTCTAATGCATAATGTTCTTCAAATTATTTATGACCTGATAAATTCTGTTGCTAGTTACTATTTTTCAGAAATAGGCAACTTTATAAGCGTACAATATTGAGTTCCAATATTCACACTCAGAAGTCAAGATGGAAGACTTGGCATTGAAAAACTACTATGAGTGAATATAACAATCTATTTTTTACTACAAACTACATTCAGCTTTCATTTCATTTTAACAAAGCCTTCTTATACATCTCAAAGCATTGTTTACTCTGTATGCAGAGTACTATTGTCATGAGTATATTCAATTCCACCTTCTCTACTCAAACTTGTTCTAGAATACTTTCACATAAATTCAAGATTTAACAATAAATTTTAGCATTTTATAAGCTAATAAAATATAGTGCCATATTGTTAATTTTATAAGGTGTTTAAAACTTAAATTACATATTTCACATATTTAGAGTATGTGGGCAAGTATGTTTAAGATTTAATTTCGGTCATACTTAGGCATCTATGCCAAACATTATATCATGTGATTTAAAATCTTCTTCCCTCGCCCTAGCTGGTTTGGCTCAGTGGATAGAGCATCCATCTGCAGACTGAAGGGTCCCAGGTTCAATTCTGAACAAGGGCACATGCCCAGGTTGCGGGCTCGATTCCCAGTAGGGGGCATGCAGGAGGCAGCCAATCAATGATTCTCATCATTGATGTTTCTCTCTCTCTCTCCCTCCCTCTCTCTCTCTCTCTCTCTCTCTCTCTCTCTCTCTCTCTTCTTAAAAAAAAATCTTCTTCCCTAATTTCCCTCATTAGTCACCAAGATCAGCATGGAGACATCTGGGGTCATGAAATGATCTTCAGGATTTATATCCAAGAAAGGCTAAATTTCTAGAGTTGATCTCCATAATTCTCTGTTGGAAACTTGTCATTTGGCTTGTTCTGATGTCTGGAGATTGTGTTCCAGAATAAACCTAAAAACAATGAGGGGAAGAGGCAATTCTACCATGAATTTGGGAATCACTCAACATTGATCTGGAAGCCTGAAAATCTCTGAGTATGGCTTTTATCGGCTTATTCTTAGGCACAACAGATGGGAACTTATTTACTCATGGTGCCTTTGTATATATGATAGAGACTACGTGGATTCTTCTCTTGTCCTCAAAGTCCTCAAAGTCAGGGTAATCTCAATTTTAGAGTTTCTGTAGAAATTATCTTTGTCAATTAGGGCCTTACAAAGCATGGCATGTGCCAGCCAAGTGGCCCCTGGAATATAATTAAGTAAGCAATTATTAGCTATCATCATGTGATTGTGGTTATCTATTAACTAGAGGCGCAATGCACGAAATTCGTGCAAGGGGCACAGCCCTCACAACTGCAGCGGCTGCCTCGACCCTCGCAGCCCCAGCTTTGTCCGGAAGATCGTCTGGAAGGATGTCCGGAAGATCATTCAGCTGTTTGGTCTAATTAGCATATTACACTTTTATTATAGATGTTAGTTTTAAACTTTCAATATGTTTGAAAAAGGAAATGTGTGAAGCAGGTAAGAAGCTCCATCCAAAAATTCAGTTGGGGGATTGGGGGGGCGGGGGGGCGGAAACTTTATTTTTCTATAACAATTTAATTTCTAAACTCATTCAAACTCCAGCTGTTTTTGCTCAGGACTGAGTCTAGGTTCTAAGGGCCTTACGTAGTGTTAAAATACAGGGTTGGTGTTGCTCCTTGGTGTCATCTGTCCATGCTCTTACCCTCTGAATCTTATCTGATCTGTGAAAGTTAATCTACAGAAGTTACAACTCTATCAAACCTAATTCTCATTCATAAGGTCCTATCAGCAACTCTCTCTGCCATTCTCATAACCCCTTTGGTGCCTGAGGATTTTTATTCACTGCAGAGTATGGTGATCTATGGGAAAGTTATGGTTCTGCCACAGGACAGTCTGCTTAGAGATGATACATAGTCATTTCGCCCTAGCCAGTTTGGCTCAGTGGATAGAGTGTCAGCCTGCAGACCAAAGAGTCCTGGGTTCAATTCCAGTCAAGGGCACATACCTTAGTTGCAGGCTCCTGCACAGCCCAGGCCTTGGTCAGGGCTCATGCAGGAGGCAACCAATCGATGTGTTTCTCTCACATTGATGTTTCTCTGTATTTCCCTCTCTCTTCTACTCTTCCTAAAAATTAATGGAAAAATTCCTCGGGTGAGGATTAACAAAAAAAATGTATTATTCTGTATTGTATATTTCACTAGACTAAAAGTGTGAAATGATACTTCCTATACGCAACATTATCAAGAAATAATAGCACTATTTATACACATTTTTCAGATAGCCAAAGTGAATGTAAACACTTACAAATCAAGTTTAACAATTTTATAAAGGTCTTCTAACATACATTATATATTTTACTCCTTTTTAAATAAAAAAAATTAGTGTGCATAAAGATGTCTTCTAAAATGTTTTCAAAATACCCATTGCTTCAAAAATGTTTAGATCTTGATAATTTATTATAAAGTTTAATCTGCGAACAATAAATATGGTACGGACTGCAGAACTGACATTCTTATTCCAGACCAGCAAAATTCCAATAAATGTATGCAATGAATGGTGGTCTGTTTGGAGACATAATGAGACTTCTAAAATATCAAAAAAATGTTAAACAACTGGACTATGTTAAAATGATGTTATGTTGTATATGGTTTTAGGAATTAAATGAAAATTAATTTTTACTTTGTTTTAACCTTTACCATAAGGCAGTCAGCATTTGGTTTTCATCTTTGTACCAAAGTTATATGAAGCCAGTTGGTACCTAAGGAAGTGTTTTAAGAAGTTAGGAGCATCTAAAGTAACTTACTTGAATTCCTTCCTCCAAAGAGAAACATGTCAAAATACAGATCATAACACTAATAGAGGTTACTGAAAGCATTGTACTTGTATTTCACCTAGAACTTCAATCTGACAATGGGCAATCAATCAATACTTAATTCCCTGAGATACAGAAAATACAGTTTTTTTAATTATTAAAAACATTTACTAATTACTTTATAATAATCAAGTTGTCAATATTGACAACAAATTTTTTTAAATTTAATTCAAAGGGAACTAGCATACTGTTATGTGCTTCACATTTAAGAAGAGCTTTGAAAGCATCTTAGTTTACAATGAAGATAAATCCTTAAGAAAGTATTAAATGAATGACAAATGTAATTCATTTATTCAGCAAATAAATGGTGATCTGAAAGAGCAGATTCAGTGGAAAGTGGAAATGGAAGGAAGCCTGGTTAGAGTGGATTCAAGAAGGCATTGCAGCTTTATGATAGGAAAAGCAATGGTATGTGTTTCTAGTCATAGCATCCTGCATCAAAACCATACCAGAGAGCACTGCTAATGAACTACTTCTCTTGCTAGTGAATTATAGTGACTCCAAGATAAAATGCAAATTCTCATTGTAAAAGTAGCTACAAAATGTCTCATGGATTTTTTAGAGTGAAATGTCACATGTAAGTATCTTTCATTGGGAATTTAGTAAAGGGAGACTTTATTAGTAACCATGTTTTTAAAATTATAGAAAGCAAAAAAAGTTTTTAATATGTTAAATGGAAAAATTAGATGAAACTCACTAGTTCAGAAACCATGAAAAAATAAAGCAAATTCTTGTATACTACATGGTGCTGATCCATACATTTGAATAGAATTTTTTCTAAAGTGAAAAATAAAATAAGAGGAAAGAACTTAGGTTCAAAAAGTATAACTATCTCAAGTAGTTTTGCTGTAAAGGGGAAGAAAGAAATGAGATAATACCTCCAGTTAAATATGGACTCAAGATAGGGATTTATAAAATGAGAAAACTTATAGCATATTTTTCCACTGATGTGAATAATCTAATAGTGAGTAAAAAAGATTATGTTGAAAGTAGAGAGAGTGGCTGAAGCAGATCCTTCAGTTGGCAAAAGGGGATGGGATTTAGTATATCACTGGAATGATTAGCTTTTAATTGAAGTACAGTCAGTTCATTGATAAAAACAGGAGGCAAGTCAAAATATACGGATACAGAATCAGCGGGTGAGTTGCTGCAGTGGTAGTAGCTTTTATAATTTGCTTTGAATGTTTCTATCTTCTCCTTAGAGTGAGGATAATGGGGGGGGGGGGGGGGTTGAACAGATGGAAAGTATGAAAAAGTCATCTAGGAGAGTGGGAGAGCAAATGGATTAGGTAAATGTAATAGGATTGCCTGGAAGCACTAACAAGACACCTGGTTTAGTGATCATGAATTTAGAGTGAATTTCAACATAGCAGGCTTTGTTTTCCAGGCGTGTTCAGCTCCATAGGTACAACCACATATTAAGCAGAAGACTGTACTTTACCAAGCCTGGGTGAATATGAGAGTGAGAAAGGGGTAAGGGAATAAACAGTTGAATCTGCCAATGAGTGGTTATAGTGATGGGCCATGGAATTTGAGTGGATTACTGGCAATTGAGAACATGAGTTAAAATGTAAGAAAATGAGTAGACAGTAACAGGGCAAAAATGAGGAAATTGGAGTTCCTGGTGAGTTTGAGGAATCTTTGGAATTGGCATCCTTGTGGAAGTGAACTGAAGAAATGCGTGGTAGTTGAAGAGTGGTCTCCTTGAAAGTGAGATTAAAGATAGGTTGAAGTTACTAACCATGATAAGGTCTAGATTGTGACATTCAGATTGAGGGACAGTGGTAGAGTGGAAGATGACATAATTTGAAAAGAAAAAGCCAACTAATAGATATGAAACACTGGGGTAGTGAAAAATACCGAAATCACCTAGAAATGTTTTATAGAAACTCATATAAACCACAATCTTCTGTCTGGAACCCCTGACTATCAAAGTACAGATGATGTCCAGCTGCAGTCTGTTGAATTAATATGTAAAATGATATTTTATTATAGAAAAATCTTGAAATTTAATGATAATTCACATCACTCTTAGTCTTACTCCTCTTAGTCTTACTCCCTAGTTCTAGTTTCTTGGTCCCTTTCTTTCTTCTCTCTCTCTCTCTCTCTCTCTCTCTCTCTCTCTCTCTCTCTCTGTCATATTGTTATTCCCATTTACTTTGGGTAGTCAACTGAGTTGATTAAATTTGAAAAGATAAAAAGACTCTGAAGACAAAATCCACTTGAAAGCAGGTCAGAGGCATTACAAGATTTACACAACTAAGTTCTTCCAAAATTTCCTTCCTTATTTTATTACTAGAGGCCTGGTGCACAAAATTCATGCACTTGGGGGGGGGGTCCCTCAGCCTGGCCTGTGCCCTCTCACAGTCCAGGAGCCTTGGGGGATGTCCAACTGATGGCTTAGGCCCACTCCCGCACCTAAGCTGGTAGTCGGACATCCTTAGCACTGCCATGGAAGCGGGAGAGGCTCCCACTGCTGCCACTGCACTTGCCAGCTGTGAGCCTGGCTTCTGGCTGAGCGCACTCCCCCCGTGGGAGTCCACTGACCACCAGGGGGCAGCTCCTGCATTGAGTGTCTGCCCCCTGGTGGTCAGTGCCCGTCATAGAGACCGGTTGTTCAGCTGTTCGGTTGATTTGCATATTACCCTTTTATTAAATAGGATTGTTTCCAACTGTACTCCTGTCTTCTTGAGAGCAAGTACTAAGTTATGTTCTCAATTCTAGTATCTCCTGGAATCAACAATGGGCAGTCCAAAGAATTTTTTTAAAGCTTTATTGTTGAAAGTATTACAGGTAACACTTTTCCCCCTTTGACCCCTTCTAGCCCACTCCAACCCCCATCCCAGGCCTTCACCACCTATTGTCTGTGTCCATGGGTTATGCACACAAGTTCTTAAAGCATTTTTGAATTAAACTCTTTTAAGTAATGCATCCATAAGAATAGAATTTGGTTTTGCTCAAGCAAACTGATGTCACAAAACTAATTCTGGGTATTTTGCATCTGTGGCTTATCTAATTCTTGAACCAAAGATTTTGATGATCTTTTTTTTAAAATTTGTCTCAAGAGAGACCCAGTTTTGAAAGTTAAGAAAAGTTATATTATAGTAATCAAATTGAACGAGTTTGGTTTAGTGCTAGTCCCAAAGACACACAGGGTTAGACTACCTGATTTGAATCTCAGCTTTGTATCTTTCTATTTGTATGTCTGGAGGCAACCTTGCCTCTCTGTGCCATGATTCCTGTATCCGCAAAATAAGGGCTAAGATTAGAGCTGTACTCTAGGGTTGTTCTGAACATCAGAGTGGTTTTAGATTTGCAAAGTGGTTTTAGACTCAAAGCCATTGGAAAATTGCCTAGCAAAAAGTAGAAGCCTGATAGGGTTTTCTGTCATTATTTCAGATCCAATTAGTTTTCTTGTGCCTATGAATATAAATTAATATAACTGAAAACAAATCTGACTTTAC
>NW_005871060.1:2607861-2610057 GCF_000147115.1 Myotis lucifugus | reverse complement strand
AGTTGGAGTAGGAGACCATGTGATATCCCAAAAGCTGCCCCTGCTATCACACTGCCCAAGGGTTGTTTTATGAATTTCACTATTAGCAATGTCTTCTGCATCTGTAAGCAGTATGATGACCTGAGCTGATATGGGCAGCTCCTTTCCAAATTACCCACAACAAATACATATATGCTTATCATAAACATGAAAAAATAAACCTCCATGAAAGTATGTAAACATATATAAGATACTGAAGAATCAAAATCTCTACAGCAGGAAATAACAGAACAACATGAAATTGGGCTTAAAATGATTAAGAGATAGCCCTGGCCGCTGCGGCTCAGTTGGTTGGAGCATCGTCCCATGCACTGGAAGGTCACCCACAGGTGCTAATTCCCAGTCAGGGCACATACCTAGGTTGTGGGTTCAATCCCTGATCGGGGTGTGTGCAAGAGGCAGCCCATTGATGTCTCTCTCACATTGATGTTTCTCTCCTCCTCCTCCCTCCCTTCCTCTCTCCATTCCACTCTCTCTAAAAATCAATGAAAAAATAGTCTCAAGTGAGGATTAACAAAAAAAAATGAAACTATTTTCAGTTCAAATATTTATATACATGCATACATTTGTATACATTCATTACCTTTATATACATTTATATATCTATACATGCTTATACTTTTTTAGGCCTTCTTGTATTGCTTAGTATCCAAGTGTCTTGGCTGGAAAAGGAGAGGATGTTTGAACTTTTTTTGTTGTCATTCATAATGGTATTCATATTTTATAAAACGGCTTTCACTTTTAATTTTTTTACAGTAACAGTCATTTTTGCATTGCGACTTTTAATAGTTTTATTGTATCATTCCTAGCCTTGGTCAAAACAAATACAAGTGCACATGACAGAAGGTGATGAAAGCTTATGTCACTCCTCTGTAAGAATAGGATACATTTCATAAATCCATTAGCACCTACACATGTAAATTAATAGAGGAAAAACATTTAAAATGCACCAAGTCAGTTCCTTCATTCAGGAAAGAGCTGGATTAAATTGTGGTCTCTACACATATATCTTAGTAGCACATTTCAATATTTCTCAAGAAGTATAAAAGATAAACATTGCAAGTCCTAAGTTCTTAATCTATTATTGTTCTAGAAAACATTGTGTAAAAGTTAAGATGTATCACCCTTCCTTTTATATACATATGCACACAATATATACATGTATATCCTTTCTACATCGGATATATATCCTATATATGTACATATCAGTATATATATCTCCCTTCTTCATCATATATATCAAGCATGTCAAATTCAAAGGCTAATGCAGGCCAAATAAACAAGGTTTAAATTTATGTAGGCCGCAAAAAAATAAAAGAGAAAATAAAATAAAAAGCTGCAATTTTCATAGAAACATAGGTTTATTTCGATAGAGACATGCTGAATGCAAAGGGCTGAAATAAATGAATAATCATTAACATAAAATAATAGAACATTTTAATAAAAATTAATTTTTTTCTTGAACATTAACTTACCAGACACTGCGTAACTGCACAAATTAATAAGCATAACTCAATAAACCTATTTTTCTTGTTCTCTGAAAGTGAAATATTTCCTGTTGCGCACACTAAACAAGTCAGTCCAAGACTAATGATGTGGCAATCAACTGCTAAAATATTCGCTGCTAGTATTAGTGGAGAGAAAGGGCGCGCCTGAGTGTAAGGTGCGTCAGGAAAATGAATGAAACACGATTATAGCAATCAGTCTTTAGCGAATGTTGTAGTTTGTTATTAATAATTATGTATAAGAGGATATTGTAAAAATTAAGTTATGAAATTTTTATTAAAATGTTTCTTACATACCATTATATTGGCTGGGCTACAAAAATATTCATTGTGGGCCGCATGCGGCCTGCGGGCCATGAATTTCACATGCTTGATATATATCCGTTATATATATTTCATATGTATATAATATATACTAGAGGCCCAGTGCCCGAAATTCATGCAGGGGATAGGGGAGGGCTGGCGGGGAGGTCCCTCAGCCTGACCTGCACCCTCTCCAATTCGGGAGCCCTCAGGGGATGTGCTACTGACGGCTTGGGCCCACTCCCCGTGTTCTCTGCTCTCTGCGGGGCCTGCCTGCTCCACACCACGGGGATGGGCAAGCAGGCCCTGCTGGGTGCTGCCTGTGCGCCCCCTTGCCTGCTCATGGGTC
>NW_005871060.1:2584322-2607761 GCF_000147115.1 Myotis lucifugus | reverse complement strand
GCTGCCTGCACCTCGCTTGCCTGCTCGCGGGTAACCATGGCCACCTTCCGGCAGGCCCTGCTGTGTGCTGCCTGTGGGCCCCGATTGCCTGCTCCCCGGTCGCTGCCACCATCACCCAGCAGGCCCTGCTGGGTGCTGCCTGTGGGCCCCGATTGCCTGCTGGGCTCATGTTTCCGGGGTGACGCTGCCAGCATCCTGCCCAGCCTCTATGGGCACTACCATCTTTGTCTCAGAGTGATGGTTAATTTGCATATTACTCTTTTATTAGATAGGATTATATATATATACTAGTGGCCCAGTGCATGAAATTCATGCACGGGGGAGGGGGGTGTTCCTCAGCCCGGCCTGCACCCTCTTCAATCTGGGACCCCTCGAAGGATGTCCTACTGCCGGTTTACAGGGATTGGGCCTAAACCGGCAGTTGGACATCCCTCTCGCAATCCGGGACTGCTGGCTCCTAACCACTCACCTGCCTGCCTGCCTGCCTGATTGCCCCTAACCACTCTGCCTGCCAGCATGCTTGCCCCCACTGCCCCCAACCACTGGCCTGCTTGCCTCCAAATGCCCCCCTGCCAGCCTGCTCACCCCCAACTGCTCCCCCTGCTGGCCTGCTCACCCCCACCTTCCCTCCCCACTGGCCTGCTTTCCCCCAACTGCGCCCCCTGCTGGGGCTGCTCACGGAGAACTATCCGCCCCCCGCTGTCATTATTTATGTCAAACTGATCCCTACAGACGCGGGTGTATTCCTTCGTTTTTTCCTTCCTCCGAGACGGCGTGGCCTATTTCACTCGCGCCCTTATGGGGTCTAACATTATAGATCGTCTCGGCAACAGCTGTGGTGGTTTGCAGGCCGGCCATGCCCCATGGGGGGGTGTCCCCGCTGGGGTGTCTGGCCAGCCTGGGTGAGGGGCTGATGGCTGTTTGCAGGCTGGACCATCACCCCATGAGGGTGTGGCCAGCCTGGGTGAGGCGATGAGGGCTCTTACAGGCTGGCCACATCCCCTTCATGGTCGTGGTCCCCATTGGGGTGCCTGGCCAGCCTGGGTGAGGGGCTGATGGCTGTTTGCAGGCTGGCCATGGCCCCCAGCAACCCAAGCTCCCAGTTTGTTTTTTTTTTCAGCGCCTCCTTGAGCGAAGGGAAGCAGGTATCTGGGATTTATTTATCTTCTATAATTGAAACTTTGTAGCCTTGAGCAGAGCCCATGGCCAGCCAGGGCGGGCGGGAAGCTTGGCTTCCTCCATCACTGGGGGCAACCCAAGCCTCCTGTTCACTCCAGCTCCGCGTCCACTGCCATCTTGGTTGGGTTAATTTGCATACTCGCTCCTGATTGCCTGGCGGTTGTGGCTTGTGGGTGTAGTGGAGGTATGGTTAATTTGCATGTTTCTCTTTTATTAGATAGGATACATATATGCATGGTATCTAGATAGATGATGATAGATAGATGATAGATAGATAGATAGATAGATAGATGATAGATAAAAAGGCAGGTAGATAGATAGATAGATAGATAGATAGATAGATAGATAGATAGAGCCCTTCTTCATCTTCCTCTTCACACCTGTCCCTTTTAGGCCTTGGTAACCACATGCTGAGCTTTTCTCAGAGTCCACTTACCTTGACCTTGCCAAACAACATGACATAATCCTTCACTTCTACAGTGACTTCTTGTCTCCTGTTCTCCACCAACTCCCCAACATCTAAGAAACTGAGATCTTAGTAAACTAAAACTAAAATAGTTTAATGTTCTTGCCACCCTAGTAGTACATGTTTAAAAAAGAAAGCTTCATTTTATTCTCCCAATGAAATTTTAAGAAGACATGGTTCATTCCATTCTTCTAAAAGAAAAGAAAATCTATAATAGTGGAATTTTAAGTATAATTTAAGCAAATATTTAAGTGAAAATTAAAGGTAAGTTTTAAAAAGTACAAAATTTAAGTAAAAATGCTAGGCAGCTTGTCTACTTTGTATGTTTTTAAGGTTTTCCCTGGATATAAGCTCCAGGAAGGACCTTCTCATATATCCTATGAGATACTTTCATTTTATTTCAAATCCATCCATCTCTCCATTGATCCAACCTTATATAACCATCATCAAACTAATAGAAACAGATCATCAACTTCCTAAGATACCAGTTTATATCCTTTCTAGGCCATTCCATCTGTTCTCCACATTGCATGCAGAAAATTAGTTTTTCTCCAAGTGCTAAACTAATAACAACCAGTACATAAAATGGTTTCCCATTATTCTCACAATACAAAACATACTTTTACTCTACAAAGACCTACCTCCAGCCCCCCTCTCATACCATGTCCTCCCTTACTCCCTCTGTCCCAACCACACAAGCATCTTTCCCTCATGCTTACCAGAGTCGCCCTACCACCAACTTAATATTTCCTCATCGACTTCATCTCAGAACATCAACCACTTTCTCCTGGAAGCCATTCATTACCTCCTAAACCAAGTCCTCCTCCACATGATTAGCACAAGAAATGCCACATACCACCCCGTCATAGCATTATACACAGTTTGAAATATACATATATTTGCCTGATTACTTAATAATATCTTTTTAACTGATATTCTGCAAATTCACAAGGGCAAAAAAACTTGTTCCTTTGCTCAGCAAGTAATCCCTAGTTTCTAGCTTTGCGCCTGACACCAAATAGGTGCTCCATATGTATTTGTTGAATGAATAAATGGTTCAGATGCATAATCATAAATACTACCCCATCAACTAACTAGCTTTAATGCTTTGGTATCTCTTTCAACTCAATCTAACAAGTATCTTTTTCTTTTCTTTTCTTTTCTTTTCTTTTTCTTTTCTTTTTTTTTCTTTCTTTTATTTATTTATTTGGCCAGCACAAAGGTGAATAAGATGGCTTCTATCCCCAAGGAGCTTGGAGCCTGAAAGTGCTGAATGATGTATAATAAAAAATTGACAATAAAGAATCTGACTGCTTAATACAAGGCAGCCACTGTTCTAAAAAATAAATACATATGACCCTTACAACAACCCTATGAGGGAGGCACTATCATTAACTTTTACAGGATCGCACAGGTAATAAACGGAGGCATCTGATCCTCACTCCAGGTGGTCTATGTCCGGAGCTATTGCCCTTAGCATCAATATAATGCTGCCTCTTGTTAGAATGATATGAGCATAATAAATTCCTGTAAAAAGTTCTACGAAATCCCATTAGTTAGGAAACTTGCAGAAGAACAATAATATTTCACTGGGCTCTGAATGAGTAAGATACGATCTCCAGGAGAAAAAAGAATATGAAAAAAGGAGGACAATTCAGGCAAAGAGAATACTAAAAAACAAATGACAAAGCCTTAGGGACCGACTGAGTAGTGAGAGGGAGTGGTAGAAATCAGATGAAAATCAGCTTGAGGCAAGGATATGAAAGACTTTGTGCACTAAGCTAAAGGGTTTTTAATGTATTTTGTAGGTGATGATATAGTAGTGAATGATTTTAATCAGGTATTACTATTATGAGAATGATGTTTGACAAATTTAGTTTTAGAGAGGAGGCAAGAATCTTACTTGTTTTTCTGCCTCTTCATGACATCACTTACATCATTGCCTTCATATTCCACCTTAACTATCAATTAGTTCCTCGGGAAGCCTTCCCTAACCACCTTTCTCCAGTGAGGTCACATTCTCCTTTTTATATTATTTATTTATTCTCACAGCTTCTGTGGACTTTTATTCTAACACCTACTACAGCTTGTAAGTATATTTCATAGGTGATCCAAGGTCATGAGCTATGCAAGTGTTTGTATGCATATAAAACTGGGAGTCCTGCCCTAACCGGTTTGGCTCAGGGGATAGAGTGTCAGCCTGCAGACTGAAAGGTCCCAGGTTTGATTCCGGTCAAGGGCATGTACCTTGGTTGCGGGCACATCCCCAATAGGAGGTGTGCAGGAGGCAGCTGATCAATGTTTCTCTCTCATTGATGTTTCTACCTCTCTATCCCTCTCCCTTCCTCTCTGTAAAAAATCAATAAAATATATTTTAAAAAACAATTAAAACCATAAGAATAAATGAGATGGACAAAGAAAGGCCACATGGAAAACAAAGAAGAGGATATGAAGTACCAGTAGAGGATATGAAGTACCAGTAGGACACCACCATAGTAAGCTTAGGTAGAAGTAGTAGAATCAGGAGAAATAGTCCCCAAAAGGATCCATGGAGGTGCCACATAGCAAGCAAGAATTCAGATGATATCAAGGAGGTGTTGGTCTTGAGTGACAAATGCTAAACAAAGATCAGGTAAGATGAAGATAAAAACAGCAGTGGACTTGGCCTTTCCCAGAACTCCAATAAAATGGCACAAGGAGATCAGATAGATATCTACGGATTGAGAAGGAAAGTCGCCAAAGGCAGAGTACATCTTAAAGATACTCCGTGGAAAAGAGAACCATCAGGGTTCAATCAGTGGAAAGTACGCTTGCTCAGACACTAAGGGAGAACAATCTCAGTGCCCCAGTTGTGTGATTCCTCAGGTTTTCTGAGATAATTCAGTTTAATATTTCCCACCATGGAGGAAGTCTTTCAAAATCCTATAGAAAGATATTTTTATTTTTTTCTTTATTGATTAAGGTGTTACATATGTCTCCTTATCCCCCCATTGCTCCCCACCCGCCCCCTCCCTCCCTCCGCCCTGCTCATGCTCTCACCCCCCTGGTGTCTGTGTCCATTGGTTATGCTTATATGCATGCATACAAGTCCTTTGGTTGATCTCAGAGGAAGGGAGAGGGAGAAAGAGATAGAAACATCAATGACAAAAGAGAATCATTGATTGGCTGCCTCCTGCACACCCCCTACTGGGGATCAAGCCCACAACCCAGGTATATGCCCTGACAGGGAATCGAACTTTGACCTTCTGGTTCAAAGGTCAACGCTCAATCACAGAACCATGGCAGCTGACCCCTGCAGAAAGATCTTTGACCTCAAATTTTCTCTCATACCCCCTTCAGGAAGTTAACAATACTTATTTATGCTTCCTCCCGCCCTCTCCATTGTCCACTTCACTCCCTAAACTCATGCTTCCCACTAAAGTTTTATCAATTGTGCACCAGATTAAATTCTCAGTATATGAAGAGTATTTAGTCAGCATCTCTTATTTGCCTGTTTCTATCTAGAAAAGAGAAGAACCACCTGAGTAAAGGAAATCTGCAATTTTTAGTCATCTTATAAGTAGGTATGTGGTGCAAAACTTAAATAAAATATCAGTTTAAAATTGACTTGCCTTTTTATAGCATTAATGTAAAGTATTTAATGAACAATATGACCCTGCCTACAGCTTTGGTTTTCAATATGAGATAAAAATCATGGAGGTAGGTAATTTCTATCTCAGATCATCAATCAAAATATGAAGCATTAATATTTTATTTTTCCCTTATTTTATTTAACAAATCACTTTTTGAACTGATATTTTCAAAACAAGTTCCAAATGCTGACAAAATTAAATTCTGATTCACAATGGACTACAATACAATTGTGATCTGCCCACAACATACAAATTTGATTCATTCACCTAAGCATTTAATAATATAATTATATCATGACCTTTTCTAAAATCAGCTATCCTTGATCAAGAATAATTAAAATGACCTACCCACAACATGAAAGTATTTCAAATTATTTACCACGTTGTATAATATTGGGCAGTTGGTCAGAACTAAGCAGAACCACTCACTGAATTATAACCTTAGCAAAATGATCAGAATACTTAAAATTCATCTTGAAAAATGAAAAACAATATTTTCCAAACTACTACACTTTATATGCTTGGTTTTTTCTGTTACGTTATAAATAAAAAAATAAAGGTGATAAATATTACATCCAAAACAGTGACCCATTTGGACACTGTAGATACTTTTCTCTGTGTTTAATAATGTTGAGACAAGTTCAAGCTGTTAAGAAAACTCTTAGAACCCTATTCAAAGTTATATGAATATTTTTAAATTGTTAGTTAATTTTAATAAATTAGTTGCAATTTTTATATACTTATATTTATTTATATTACGTATGAATTGAAATTAATGATGACTGCATTATATTAATTATAAAAGTAAGCACCTACTGAGAAAAATTGAGTGCAATATTAAGCACAATGCACCAATTCCATTTTTATAGTGCTTTTGTTCCCATTTAAAATAATTTGCAATTCAATAAGCAATAACATATTTAAAATACAAATGTTTAAGAGCAGTGATAAGATAAGCTAGAGTAATGACGGCTCAGGCGATCTTACAAATTTTCAGAAAGTTTTACTGTTAAAGCACTGATCTGTTCTTGCTGTGATCACATATTTCACAAGCTTCAATGGATGTTATTAAAACCCCCCATTTCACAGCAATCAGGCACAGATTTGTTTTATTTATTTATCCACATTTTATTTAAGTAAATAATATCACCTTCCATCTGGTTATTCCAGTAATTTTGAGTACTTAGAAAATCCAGGAAATCTAAAGTGCCACAATGAGCACATAGGCGGCCTGGTAGAAGAGGGGGAAAAAGGTTTTAAAAAAAGAACTAAAATCACTTCCTGTGGTTAAAGTTTTAGAACCTAGTCCAGAATAGTCTGTACCAATATTGTGGGTTTGTTGGTATCTTATTTATGAGCATCGGAAACAGACTTGCACGGATGCCATGCTTTGAGTAGGACGCACATGTGGGACAGATGGAACTTGTATTTTTATCAGATGTAATTAAAGGCTTATGAAATATACTGCCAAATACTACAAATATTAAACCATTTTAGAATAAATTTACTATTGCTTTGATAATAGTTTCAACAAAATAGCTGGCTATTCCAACAAATGAGAAGATTGAGTATACCGAACTACTGAAATTATTGCAATTTAAAATATGATAGTTTGATACAGTTTAATTTTATAAATATAGTATAACCTCCACAAATTTAAATGTAAGGATTTTACTGTAGTAAAATACATCAGACTCTATTCATGAAAAATTAAGAAACAGCTTTTAAATGAGCTCTCCCAAGGAGAAATTAATAAGTTAGAAGAGAACAGAGTCAAAAATTGAACCCTGAATGAAATTACTTTCCATACAATGAAAGTAGGTCACCCAAGGGAGATTGCCCTTAGGCCACTATTCTCTCATGGTTTCCCACTATATTCTAGGAATCCTTTTTCACTAATGCCAAATGTTTCAAAGAGATGACCGAATTGATTGGTTAATTAGAAGTTACATCTGGCGATGCTGCAAGGGCAATTTCATTGAGATGGGAGTTCAATCCAGACTGCAGTGGTCTGAGGATTAGATGGAAGTTTAGATAAGAGTTCCCTCCCAAAAGATGGACTTATTGCAAAACACAAATGTATAAGGCTGTCATTAAAACACAAAAATTAATGAAGTCAAGGAAATAAGTATGTTTCTAAATTCCTTGAGCTGGTCTGTTAATGATATTTTGTCACCATCACCTAGAATGGAGGTTTTAATCAGAGAAATAGTGATTTTATGCTTATTATATATCTTAAAAAGAAAGCTATCAAGAGGAGATAGAGAAAACAACCTAAGTGTCCACTGATAGATGCATAAAGGAATTGTGGTATATACACATGCATACAATGGGATATCATTAAAAGTTATGTTACAGCCAGGCTGGCATGACTCAGTGGTTGAGCGTTGACCTATGAACTAGGAGGTCATAGTTCGATTCCTGGTCAGGGCACATGCCCAGGTTGCAGGCTCGATCCCTAGTGTGGGGAGTGTAAGAGACAGCCAATCAATGATTCTCTCTCATCATTGATGTTTTTATCTCTCTTTCTCCCTCTTCTTCCTCTCTGAAATCAACAATATATAAAAGGTTATGTTATGTTATATAAAATCCCTACCCTAAAGAGTTATCTATACTTCTGTGTTCACTGAAGCATTATTCACAATAGCCAAAATATGAAAACAACCTGAGTGTCCTTCAGCAGATGAATGGATAACGAAAATGTGGTTTATATATACAATGGACTATTACTCAGTCTTTATAAAAAAAAACGATTGAAATCCTGACATTTGCAACAACATAGATGAACCTGAAGGGCAATATGCTAAATAAAATAAGTCAAACAGAGAAAAACAAATACAAATGGTGTCACTTATTTAGGGAATAAGATAAAGGTCAAACTCATAGAAACAGAGAGGAATTAGTGTTTGCCAATGGCTAGGATGTGGGGGAAATAGAGGCTGGTAAAAGGATAAATCTTTCTATTATAAGATAAATGTATAACATAGAAACTATAGTTGATAATACTGTACTGAATAATTGAAATTTGCTAAGAGAGCAGAACTTAAGTGTTCTCACACAGAAAGGTGAGGCAATGGATGTGTTAGTTAACTCAATGGTGGGAATCCTTTCACAGTGTATAGGTATGTCTAATCACCTTAAATAAATACAATTTTTAATTAAATATATATTTTATAAATAAACAAATATATAACAGAAAAATACTCAATAACTTTGGACATCTATAATAATAAAAGCGTAATATGCTAATTAGACTGGACAGCTGAATCACCTTCCAGACATCATTCAGGACGTCCTTCTGGATGAAGCCACAGTGGCGGGGGCGGAGGCAGAGGTAGCTGCCACAGCAGGCAGGGGCCAAGGCAGAGGCAGTTAGGGGCAAACAGGTAGGCAGGTGAGCAATTAGGGGCAATCAGGCAGGCAGGGAGAGGCAGTTAAGGGGTGATCAGGCAGGCAGGCAGGCAAGCAGTTAGGATCCAGCGGTCCCGGATTGTGAGAAATATGTCCAACTGCCAGTTTAGGCCCGATCCCACAGGGATTCCTGTGGGATCACAACAAACTGGCAATTGGACATCCCCCGAGGGGTCCCGGATTGTGAGAGGATGCAGCCAGGCTGAGGGACCCCCGCCCATGCACGAATTTCATGCACCGGGCCTCTAGTTATATATAATACTAGTGCCCCAATGCACGGATTAGTGCACATTGAAATGAAATTAATTAGAAGATGGCTGGTGGGGTGGGACTTGGTGAGAAGGGCTGGACATGCCCTGGAGCCAACCTCCTATGGTCCCTCCCTGGCTGGCTGCACCTGGGGCAACACCAGGGCACGAAGGGGTCTGTTGAGTGAGCGGGGTTCCTCCAGCAGGTGGGTCCCTCGGCCAGGCCTGCAGGGATCGGGCCAAAACTGGCTCTCTGACATCTCCCAAGGAGTCCAGGATTTCGAGAGGGTGGTTCTCAGATGACACACCCCAGAACCAGGTTCCCTCCTCTCTGGTTCTGGGGTATGTCACCCAAGAAGCACCGCTGCCAAGTCACCGCAGCTCAGCAGTTCCTACGTTGAGCGTCTTCCCCCTAGTGGTCAGTGTGCATCATAGCTACCAGCCGGACGATTGGATGGTCACTTAGCCTTTTATATATAGACTAGTGGCCTGGTGCACAAAATTTGTGCAGGGGGGGTGGTGTCCCTCAGCCTCTCCAATCTGGGACCCTGTGGGATTGGGCCTAAACCGGCAGTAGGTCATCCTTCTAGCAATCTGGGACTGCTGGCTCCTAACTGCTCACCTGCCTGCCTGCCTAATCACCCCTAACCACTCTGCCTGCCAGCCTGATCACCCCCAATTGTGCCCCTTCTAGTCTAATCACCCCTAACTGCCCCCCCCCCAGTGGCCTGTTCGCCCCTAACTGCCTCTGCCTCGGCCCCGACACCATGGCTTTGTCTGGAAGGACGTCCGGTCTCCCAGAAGATCTCCTGGTCTAATTAGCATATTACCCTTTTATTAGTATAGATTATATTAGGTTAAAAAGCAAGTTTCAAATGGAAAGTATGGTATAATAAAAAATTTAAGTAGTATATAAAATATAGATTCACACATGAAAACAATGAAGGGAAAGAAGTATATCAAAATACCAAACCCAGTTGGCAGAATCACTTATTTTTTATTTTTATAGAAAATATATATCACTTTTATAAAAGGTTACCTAATGAGTATTGACATTATCTTATTTGATACTCTATTCCTTAACTTTAAAATGAGCACATTTCTATTTTATTTCAAGCATCTCATTTATCAAAGCAAAATAAGGAAATCTACATCAAAAGAAAAGACAAGCCCCTAGTCCAGTGGTCGGCAAACTGTGGCTCTGCAAACCGCGACTCACGAGCCACATGCAACTCTTTGGCCCCTTGAGTGTGGCTCTTCCACAAAATACCGGCTCTTTCACAAAATACCGACTTCTGGGCATGGGCCACGAAGTTTCAATCGCACTGTACGTGTGCACCCGCACGTGGTATTTTGTGGAAGAGGCACACTCAAGGGGCCAAAGAGCCGCATGTGGCTCGTGAGCTGCGGTTTGCCGACCACGGCCCTAGCCGGTTTGGCTTAGTGGATAGAGTGTTGACTGAAGTTATCCCGGGTTTAATTCTAGTCAAAGGCATGTCCCTTGGTTGCAGGCTCCCCTGGTTTTGGTCAGGGTGTGTGTAACCAATTTATGTGTCTTTCTCTCATTGATGTTTCTCTCTCTCTGTCTCTCCCTCTCCCTTCCACTCTCTCTAAAAATTCAATGGAAAAATATCCTTGGGTGAAGATTAATTAAAAAAAAAAGACTAAAGCCATTTGTTAATTAACAAAACTGCCTTACTGCTTTGAGAAATTTTAACCAAAAAAAATTGATATGAATTATATAGTTACTTGAGTAGAAAATGAAAATATTCTTCTAAATGAAGATAAATTAACTATAATTCAGTATTTTTACCCACATTAAAAATGTCACAATGACCAAGAATTGGTACAGCATATGTGTCTGTAATATTTCTTTATATCATTTCTTAAAATGTTATTTTAACTATATAGGTAAAATTTGTTCTTGCTGCAGATCCTTTTTTGCTAGGAAAGTAAGCTATATAATCATACATTTCAGGAAGGAAATTAAAGTTTCAGCCAAATTAAATAGTGTTTTCTTCTTCCTCCTCTTGCTACCTTCATTGTAAAACATAAATTAATATTGAATTTTAGCATTGTGGAGGAACACCTAATCCATAAAATCAAGCCTACTTTATATGCTTTAACAAAATGAAATAAAATTTAGCATATAAACTATGATCATTTTCTTAAAACATAATGTGAGAAAGTACTGGACTTGGAGTCAGATATACTGGAATTACGACTTTTAATTGCCATGAATGGTCACTTTAAATTTTCTGCAGCTGCCACATACATTAATATATTTATTTATTCTATAAATATTGACAATGATATAAGAGTGAAATTAAAGTAATGAGAAAGAGGGAGGCAGGCAAACTAGGTCCCAGCCCTCCTGAGGGTTTTATCTCAGTGGCATGAAAGACAATAACAAGTACATGGATATTAAAGATAATTCTAAAGTGCGGTTTAAAAAAATGTGAAGGAAATAAAACTGACATAAAGTTAAGGATCAGAGGATGACTTAGTGAGCTCAAGTGGTCAAGGAAGACTGCTCAACCCAATTGACACTTGAGCTAAACAGGAAGGAGGAATAGGAGTCACAAATGTAGAACATGTAGCAGAGCAATCCAAGCAAATGGAAAAGCGGGTTAGTACAATGGGAATGCACTCGGGGTGTGAGGCATAGGAAGAAAACTAGGATAGCCAGAGGGTCATGAGCATAAGAGCACAGGTAGAGTGCTATGAGCTACAGCTAGAAAGCTGGGCAACTGTCAGAGCATGTGGGGACTGATAAGTCACGAGTTTAGATTTTACATATAGGGATTCTATGTGTAAAGCAGAGGTTTTAAGTAAGGAAGTCATCTGATCAAAAATATGTGTGTTGTTTTTTTAATTGTTTTGTAGGAGAGCAAAAATTAGACATAGTTAGGGACTTTAATGCTCTCTGTTCCTAGAACACATAGATAGGAAGGTGGTCACTGTACTGATGCTGTACTATGTCAGGAACAAATTGTGTAAACAAGGCTTTGTAACTAACTTTGTGGTTTTTGCAAATAAAAACGCTGTAACTCCTGTAGTCAGCACTGCAGTTCAGCCTCTGCTTCGGCAGGGTGTTGTAACTGTAGTCGCTGGCCAGCTTAATAAAGGCTCCTAAATCTTGATCTGAGTCCCTGGTGGCATCTCCATGGGTCGCCCCATTACAATAAGCATATAATAAGTTTTAAAGCTAGGGGAGCGTATGATGCGTGCAGTAGAGAAGATAATTATATATACTATATTCACCTAAAGGATTGGCAAGAAATTGTATTAAGCATAACTTTATTCTCATGTTAGGACTCTGGGGTCTGGCCAGTCATGGAGAGGCAGCCCCCTCCTTGGACTAGCCAATTGGTAGAGATAAGGACTCTCCTGAACATGCACCTACTTTTCCTGTGTAAGTCAACTGATTCAAAGGCCATACTCCCAATCATCTATCTCCTTTATCATGCTCTCACAGAGCTCTGCACACCAGGCTCCTATCCTCCTGTCCTAATGACTACAGCCAGGTACCAGGCAACTAGAGTCAGAGCCTGATAAAACCAGCAAGTAGTGTTATACTATACAAAAATGATATTTCTTTCTGGTCCTTTACATATACATTTTAAATAAATAAATAAATATATATATATTAGAGGCCCAGTGCATAAAATTCGTGCACTGGGGGGTTGTCCCTCAGCCCAGCCTGCACCCTCTCCAATCTGGGACCTCTTGAGGAATGTCCGACTGCTGGTTTAGGCCCGATACCTTTGGGGAGATCCCTCTCACAATCCAGGACTGCTGTCTCCCAACTGCTCGCCTGCCTGCCTAGCTGATTGCCCCTAACCGCTTCTGCCTGCCAGCCAGATCACCCCCTAACCACTCCCCTGCCAGCCTGATGCATGCCTAACTGTTCCCCTGCTGGCTAGATCGCCCCCAACGACCCTCCCAGGCCATCCTGGTCACCCACCACTGCCCTCCCCTGCAGGCCTGGTCCCCCACAACGACCCTCCCCTGCCAGCCTGGTTGCGCCTAACTGCCCTCCCCTGCAGGCCTGGTCCCCCACAACGGCCCTCCCCTGCCAGCCATCTGTGGCAGACATCTTTGACCACATGGGGGCGGCCATCTTGTGTGTTGGAATGATGGTACCGGTCATGACTAATTAGCGTATCTGGGCTAATTAGCATATCCCTCTCTCATTATATAGGATATATATAGATATAGATTGATATCTTGGATATATATTGATTTCAGAGAGGGAGAGAGAGAGAAATATCAATGATGAGAGAATCATTGATTGGCTACCTTGTGCACACCCCACACTGGGGATTGAGCCCACAACCACAGGCATGTGTGCTGACCCGGAATAGAACCATGACCTCCTAGTTCATAGGTCAATGCTCAACCACTAAACCATGCTGGCTGGGCTACACATGTGTACTTTCAAGTCCCTCCACTTTCTCCTCCATAAAAGCTTCCTGGACACAGATAATAGTGTGGAAGGGGCAGGAGCAGGAAGGAGGAGGTCAATGGGGGAAAAGAAGGGGAGAACATCCTTAATACTTTCAATAATAAGGATAAATGAAAACATACACACACACAACTCTCTGCCTTTGACCCCTTACTGGTCACAACTACTTTCCCTGGATCTGCCAAACATCCAGTTTATTATGAGCCACTGTATGTTTATTTACTTTTCACAAACACCTTTGTCATTAATTTTTGTTGATACTGGACTGTAAAATATATTAACCTATAAAATTTGGTGAGAAGGAACAGAAATGTAAAAGGTTCTCACAGTTATTATACACATATATGGGCTGTGTAATACTGTTTACCCTAAAGATGACAAAACAGTTTCTCATATAGAGAAAGAAAATGGTTAGATCACTCTTACATCCTGTTTATGAATGCTCACTATCTGTCTCCATATTACGTGTGTTATCCTACATACCATATTTTCTAGATGAGTTCTTTCTTAAAACCTGAGTTAAGTTTATTATATGTTTGAGTGTTTTTATCAAATGGCATTCAGAATTCTAAGTCCAATTTACTACTTCCATTTTTATGTGAACATATTAAACTTACAGAAAACCTGGTGTCCAGCCTATACTTATTCTATTTTTAAACCATGAAATTATCCTTAGAATTTCTAAAAGTCTTGCTCATTAAATACATAAAACATGTGGTCCTTCATGAAAAGCATACAATTATTTTATTATAGTTAAATAATTTTTATTCACAGCTTAATGGCATTCATAGTAGACAAAATTAAACATATTAAACAGAGCATTTCATGTCAGAATATTTTTACTCTTGGCAAATATTGTAAAACACTAAATTGTACTTTTTGCTAGGTGATTGACAAGCTATGCAGGCACTGTTAAAACTAAAACATTTTCCTTTCCTAAAATAGAGAGGTAAATAAGATTGATTAACTAAAAAAAAACCTCTTTATAGAAATACTACAGAAAATAAAAAGTTATGGATGAAATTATATCTTTAAAAGGGCAGTAATTCCTCTGACAGAACATTTTACTGTTACTGTGCAGGAAGCCACCCACTGCCGATACTATCATGAGAGTGCACCAAGGAACTCGGAAGGCCAATGAACCTTGGGTGTTAGCAGGGCTGATGCTAAGCACCTCATCTGTTGAGATAGTGGTGGCTCAAGGCAATTCCCTAACTTGATAATTCTTTTAGTGTTTACCAAACTTTACTTTTGATATGCCTGTATGAGTTGCTAAAGGACAAATGTGTATTCAAGTAAATAAAAAGCAGACCGGCCAGAGGTCAGTGTGCTCTTCACGAAAGAAATACCACCTGGCCCCCACCCCTTAATAATTCATATTTCTTGTCTAGTGTTTTCATTTGTGCATTGACCCCTCCTTCAGATCCTGAACCCTAGCCATGCAGGTCGCAGCATTACTGGATAGTTAAAATGGTTTAAATTTCATATATGATGACTATTTAATGCACTGCGTTTCAAACTATGGGATAGCAAAACAAATGTATTTGATTTTTCTTCAAGTGCTAATTTAAACAAAAAAAAACATTTAGAAAAGTTTTGATAAACGTGAAGAATATAAATTGGGAATTCACAGAATATAAAAATTATACTATTTCTAGAAGAAGAATAGGATAATAACCTACTTGGTTCAGCTTTTATTCAATATGTAACATCTTTATTATCTAACAATTCTTGTGGACACTAGAATTTCATAGTGAACATGACAAAGGAGGTTTCTTCACCTATGGATCTTGTACTCTATGGGATGAGGGTTGATAAAGCAGAACAAAAGTGGGTGGTGACTTGTAAACCAGTCAGGAGGCTCTTTGAGGCAATATTGGCAGGCTGAAACAGAAAGACCAAGTGCCAAACAGGCTAAAGTTTAGAAGAGTCCAAATGAGAAGTAAGGATTCTAAAACCCTCTGTTGATAGGGCCTCTCATCTGCCCCACACAGAAAAATAGCCACACACTCAAATGTAAGAAACACTAAGAGGATGAAGACACCCTTAGGACTTCCCCCAGAAATCCCTGAGCTGGGTAGATTATTGAAGTTTCACATAGGGATATTAAGTAAAACAAAAAGAGAAATGTCAGGAAAAACTAAAATAGAATTTATATTATTTTATAGATCTAAATTATCATAGTTCACAAAGTTCATCCTATATCACCGAAGCCGGTTTGGCTCAGTGGATAGAGCATCGGCCTGCGGACTGAAGGGTCCCGGGTTCGATTCTGGTCGGGGGCATGTGCCTGGGTTGCGGGCACATCCCCAGTAGGAGATGTGCAGGAGGCAGCTGGTCGATGTTTCTCTCTCATCAATGTTTCTGACTCTCTGTCTCTCTCCCTTCCTCTCTGTAAAAAATCAATAAAATATATTTAAAAAAAAAAAGTTCATCCTATATAATAAAAGCCTAAGATGCTATGTCTGGTCGTCCAGTCAGCCATTCAACCAATCAAAGCATAATATGCTAATGATATGCTAAGGCCGCTCAACCACTCACTATGACGTGCACTGACCACGGGGGCAGACAGTCGACCAGTCGACCAGTTGCTATGATGTGCACTGACCACCGGGAGAAGATGCTCAGACCAGTAGGTTAGCTTGCTGCTGGGGTCTGGCCAATCAGGACTGAGTGAGACAGGCCAGACATGCCCTGGCGTCTTCCCGCGGTCTCTCCCCAGCTGGCCAACCTCCCATGTCCCTCCCTGCCCTGATCGTGCACCAGTGGGGTGCCTCGGCCTGGCCTGTACCCTCTCACAATCCCAGACCCCTCAGGGGATGTCAGAGAGCCGTGTTCTGGCCCAATCCCGCAGGCCAGCCGAGGGACCCCTCTGGTGCACAAATTTGTGCACTAGACCTCTAGTTGTTAATAAAGATTTTTAAAATGTTGAATGCACCTTCCATTATTGCTAAAATAGTATGGTAAATAATAAGTTGATATTACTCAATTATTTTGCATGTTCTTTGGTGATAAATGTTCCGTACATTTTTCTAGACATCTATATATATAAAAAGCTAATATGCAAAGTATCCCCTTGGGAGTTTGACTGGGAGACTGGGAGTTCAATCACTCGCTGTGACATGTGCTGACAACCAGAGAGTGGCATGGAACAAAGGAAGGCCCTGGCCAGCAGCCGGAAGGCCCCGATTGACCCTGATCACCGACCAGGCCTAGGGACCCTACCTGTGCATGAATTTCGTGCACCAGGTCTCTAGTTTAATATAATTGAAATAACACTACCCAATAGCAGCAACTAGAAATATGGAAAAAAAGAAGCCAACCCATAGAAAATGTCCAAACATACTTGGGACTTGGCATTCAAGAAGTATGTTCTGTTTACTAGAATGGTATACTACATAAGCAATAATACAGATCTAGGCAAATACAAGACTTCTGCTGCCTCCCTCTTCCACTTTCAAAGACACTGTGATTTACATTGGGCCCACTGGAATAATCTAGGATAATCTCATTCCTTTAATGCCAGCCGATTAGCAATCTTCCATCTACAGCTTTATTTGCCCTTTGCTCCATGGTAACATATTCACATGTCACAGGGATTAGAACATCTTGGGGGCCCTTTATTTTGCCTACCACACTTCAGTTTGCTTTGAAGTCCCTGCTTTGGAATTTACATATACACTACTAAATATATTTAAAAGACAGAAGTTGAAGTGACATTATTTTCACTGTCAGCTAGTGTTCAGAGAAAGAATTTATCCAAATTTCAGCTTCAGCATTTAGTGGCTATTGAGCACATTTTGAAATTATCAAAATAATCCTTTTCTCATCTAAGAAATGCAGACAAAATTATTTCACAAGTTTGTGATGATAAAGATAATTAGGTAAAAGAGTGGACACAGTTAAGCAAGTTCACCTCTACAACCATGTTTTAGTTCTAACCTAAGTGCTTCCAAAAGTCCATAAGGCTTCCAAGTTCCAGGCTACACAGGAAGCTGCTTACCTTTTTAGCTTCCACTCCTCTGGCCCTCACTCCAGCCTTGCAGCCTTTCTTACTATTCCCTACATTTGCTAACCAACACCCCCAGGGTCCTTTGCTGGGACCCTCCAACATCCTTGCAGGGCTCGATCTCAGTTTCAAGCCTCTGATGGGATACCTCTGAACACACACACAAAAAAAATATCCTGCATCACATCAAGTCAACCCAATCACCTTATTCCACTTCATTTTCTTC
The DNA here is from genome assembly GCF_000147115.1 of Myotis lucifugus. Lineage (NCBI taxonomy): Eukaryota > Metazoa > Chordata > Mammalia > Chiroptera > Vespertilionidae > Myotis > Myotis lucifugus. The sequence continues at coordinate 2,590,122 of NW_005871060.1, read as the reverse complement.
ATAGTATCTAATACAACTTGAAACTGCATTTCAAATTGATTGGTTTACTTATTACCTGTCTTCCTCACTAGAATATAAGCCCTATGAACAACAGGAACCATGTCTATCTTTTTCATCCCTGTATCCCCCAAACCTAGAATAGTTCCATCAACAAATAATATTGCTGAATTAATTGATGAATAAATCAATGGCCAATTTATAAATATTTTCTTTACACTCTCATTATTTTCTTGTTGCTTTAAATACTAAACTCAACATCTAGTGACTTACACAACTCAGTTTGATTCTTCTTTGCATCCTACAATATATTTCAAAACTGACCTATTTCCTACAGACTATAATATGATATAAAATCATTTTTTCAAATATTATTCTGTATTAGCTTCAGGTGCACAACATAGTGGTTAGATAATCATATACCCTACAGAGTGGTCCCACTGATATTTCAGGTACCCCCTCACTGCCCGTACATAGCTATTACAATATTACTTATTTCCCCCATTGACCTCTCCCCAGCCACTCCCACCCCCCAGCACATACCCTCACCACACCCCCATCTGTGTCCATTGGTTTTGCTCATATGCATGCATACAAGTCCTTTGGTTGACCCCTCGCCTTCCCACATAGGTTGGACAGTCTGTTCCATGCTTCTTTGACTCTGGTTCTATTTTGGTTACTCAGGTTATGTTGTTCATTATATTCCACAAATGAGTGAGATCATGTGATATTTATCTTTCTCCAACTGGCTTATCTCTCTTAGCATAATGCTCTCCAGTTCCATCCATGCTGTTGCAAATGGTAAGAATTTTTTTTCCAGCAGCGTAGTATTCCATTGTGTAGATGTACCACAATTTTCTATACACTCATCTGCTGATGGGCACTTAGACTGTTTCCAAATCTTCGCTATTGTAAATTGTGCTGCTATGAACATAGGGGTGCATATATCCTTTCCGATTGGTGTTTCTTATTGCTTGGGATATATTCCTAGAAGTGGGATCACAGGGTCAAATGGAAGTTCCATTTTTAATTTTTTGAGGAAACTCCATACTGTTTTCCACAGTGGCTGCACCAGTCTGCATTCCCACCAGCAGGGTACGAGGGTTCCTTTCTCTCCACATCCTCGCCAGCACTTGCTGTTTGTTGATTTGTTGATGATAGCCATTCTGACAGGTGTGAGATGGTACCTCATTGTGGTTTTGACTTGCATCTCTCAGATGATTAGTGACTTTGAGCATGTTTTCATATGTCTCTTGGCCTTCTGTATGACCTCTTTTGAATGGTGTCTATTTAGGTCCTTTGCCCATTTTTTGATTGGATTGTTTATCTTCCTTTTGTTAAGTTGTATGAGTTCCCTGTAAATTTTGGAGATTAAACCCTTATCGGAGATAACATTGGCATATATGTTCTCCCTTGCAGTGGGTTTTCTTGTTGTTTTATTTTTTTGTTTGTTTGTTTTCTGGGTTTTTTTTTGTTTGTTTTGGGGTTTTTTGTTGTTGTTGTTGTTGTTGTTTTTTTGCTGTGCAGAAGCTTTTTATTTTGATGTAGTCCCATTTGTTTATTTTCTCCTTAATTTCCATTGCCCTAGGAGCTGTATCAGTAAAGATATTGCTATGACATATGTCTGAGATTTTGCTGCCTTTGGTTTCCTCTAAGATTTTTATGGCTTCCCACCTTAACGTTTAAATCCTTTATCCATTTTGACTTTATTTTTGTGTATGGTGTAAGTTGGTGGTCTAGTTTCATTTCTTTGCATGTATCTGTCCAATTTTCCAACACAAGTTATTGAAGACTTGTGTCGACTCCATTGTATGCTCTTGACTCCATTGTATGCTCTTGCCTCCTTTGTCAAATGTTAATTGAGCATTCTGGCTTGGATCAATTTCTGGGTTCTCTGTTCTGTTCCTTTGGTCTATATGTCTGTTCTTGTGCCAGTACCAGGCAGTTTTGAGGATAGTGGCCTTGTAATATAGCTTGACATCTAGTATTGAGATCCCTCCTACTTTGTTCTTCTTTCTCAGGATTGCTGCAGTTATTAGGGATCTTTTTCTATTCCAGATGTATTTTTGGAAAGTTTGTTCTAGGTCTGTGAAATATGCCGTTGGTATTTTAATGGGAATTGCATTGATTCTGTAGATTGCTTTGGGTAGTATGGAAATTTTAATGAAGCTGATTCTACCAATCCATGAACACGGTATATTCTTCCATCTGTTTGTCTTCCTCTATCACTTTTTTCAATGTCCTGTAGTTTTCTGAATACAGGTCTTTTACCTCCTTAGTTAAGTTTATTCCTAGGTATCTTAATTTTTTTTGTGCAATGGTAAATGGGATTATTTTTGTAATTTCTCTTTCTGTAAGTTCACTATTGGTGTATAAAAATGCCATAGATTTCTTGGCATTAATTTTGTATCCTCCTACTTTGTCAAATTCATTTATTAAGTCTAATAATTTTTTGATGGAGTCTTTAGGCTTGTCTATGTACAGTATCATGTTATCTGTAAATAATGACAGTTTTACTTCTTCTTTTCCAATTTGTATGCCTTTATTTCTTCTTCTTGTATAATTGCTGTGGCTAGCACTTCCAGTACTACGTTGAACAGGAGTAGTGAGATTCAGCAGCCTTGTCTTGTTCCTGTTCTTAGGGGAAATGGTTTTAGTTTTTGCCCATCGAGTATGATGTTGGCTGTAGGTTGTCATATAAGGCTTTTATTATGTTGAGGTATGACCTCTCTATTCCCACTTTGCTGAGGGTTTTTATGAAGGAAGGATGTTGGATTTTGTCAAGTGCTTTTTCTGCATCAATTGATATGACTATGTGATTTTTATCTCTCAGTTTGTTTATGTGATGTGTCGCATGTATTGATTTGTGGATATTGTACCATCCTTGCATCCCCGGAATAAATCCTACTTGGTCATGGTGTATGATCTTTCTAATGTAATGCTGGATCCGATTTGCTAGGATTTTGTTGAGGATGTTAGCATCTATGTTCATCAGAGATATTGGCCTGTAATTCTCTTTCTTTGTAGTGTCTTTATCTGGTTTGGGGATTAGAGTAATGCTGGCTTTCTCAAAAGAGCTTGGAAGTGTTCCTTCCTGTTGAATTTTTTGGAATAGTCTGAGGAGGATATATTTTAGTTCTTCTTTGAATGTTTGGAAAAATCCCCTGTGAAGTTGTCTGGCCCAGGGCTTTTGTTTGCTGGAAGTTTTTTGCTTCAATTTCCTTCATAGTTATTGGCCTATTCAGATTTTTTTATTCTTCCTGATTGAATTTTGGAAGTTCGTATTTTTCTAGAAATATGTCCATTTCTTCTAGGTTGACCAGTTAGTTGGAATAGAGTTGTTCATAGTATTTTTTTTTTTACAATCCTTTGTATTTCTTTGGGGTCTATTGTTATTTTTCCTCTTTCATTTCTGATTTTGTTTATTTGGGTCCTATCTCTTTGCTTCTTGGTGAGCCTGACTAGAGGTTCATCAATCTTGTTTATTCTTTCAAAGAACCAGCTCTTGGTGTTATTGATCTTTTGTATTTTTTTGTCTCTATATTATTAATTTCTGCTCTGATCTTTATTATTTCCTTCCTTCTGCTCACTCTGGGCTTTTCTTGCTGCTCTCTTTCTAATTATTTAAGTTGTAGGATTAGATAATTTATTACAAGTTTTTCTTGTTTTTTGAGGTAGACCAGTAGTGCTACCCTCTCAGAACTGCTTTCACAATGTCCCATACACTTTGGATTGTTGTTTTTTCATTGTCATTTGTTTCCAGGATGTTTTTCATTTCTTCTTTGATCTCTTTGGTAACCCATTCATTGTTTAATAGCATGCTACTTAGCCTCCAAAGTGTTTGAATTTTTTTGATTGTTTTATTGTAGTTGATTTCTAATATTATGCCATTGTGGTCTGAGAAGATGCTTGATATGATTACAATCTTCTTGAATTTGGAAAGACTCTGCCTGTGTCCTGATATGTGGTCTATTTTTGCAAATGTCCCATGTGTACTTGAGAAATATGTATATTCTGTAGCTTGGGGGTGGAATGTTCTGAAGATGTCAATTAGTCCATCTGATTTAGTGAGTCATTTAGGATTGCTGTTTCTTTGCTAGAGGATTTATCTAGAGGATTTATCCAGTAATGTCAATGGGGTATTAAAGTCCCCTACTTGATTGTATTGCTGTCAATCTCTCCTTTGATATCTTCTAGAAGTTTTTTGATGTATTTAGGTACTCCTGCATTGCGTGCATATATGTTTACCAGGTTTATATCCTCTTGTTGTATCAATCCCTTTAGTATTATGAAATGGCCCTCCTTATCTCTGTTATGGCCTTCACTTTGAGGTACATTTTGTCAAATATGAATATTGCTACCCAGCTTTTTTTTTTCATTTCCATTTGCCTGAAAGATATTTTTCCATCCCTTCACTTTCAGTCTGTGTGAGTCCCTTGTTCTGAGGTGGGTCTCTTGTAGACAGCATATGTATGGGTCTTGTTTTCTCATCCATTCAGCCACTTGATATCTTTTGATTGTCTCACCGGAGGGAGCCCATGCCAGGGGCTTGGCAGGCAGGGAATTCAGGAGTCAGAAGTTCACCTTCAGGACGTGTGAGGCAAGGGGGCTTAGTGGGTGGGAGGCACAGTTTGAGACTCACAAGAGGGATGCCCAGGAAGGATGCAGGAGGGGTGGTGCACTCTGGGACCCACAGGAGCCTGCTCTGGGGAGGCTACAGTCCTGGTGTCTGTGGGTCTGCAGCTGAGGTAGCAGGTCTTTGGCCGAGTGCCTGTAGGATCTGGAATGGCGTCTGAGGCCAGTCTAGGTGAAAGGCAGGACTCTTAGTCACAGCAGCTCTCCATCTAGGAGAGCCCAGTCACCAGCCCCCAAATGTCCTGCAGTATCTAACTTATACACACACACACACACACACACACACACACACACACACACACACCATACACATTCACACACTCCCCTTTCGCTCCCTCACTCACTCATACTCTCTCCCTCACTGCCGTCCTGCTGGCTGCCGTCTTCTGCCAATCTTGTGTTTCTTTCTAAAATCATTTTTAAATAGTTGTCATAATATAGAGATGGTGAGATGCAGAAAATTATTTTAAAGTCAAATTCAAATATATGTATGTAATCTCCATCCCACCCACCATGTCAAAGAAGGAAAATTAAATTTGTTTTAAATGATTTTTAATAACAGAAGAAGACAATTATTTAATACTAGAGGCCCAGTGCACGAATTTGTGCACGGGTGGGATCCCTCAGCCTGGCCAGCGATTGGAGCCGTTTGGGGCCAATCGGGTCCCGCCGGACTGGGGGAGGGACCACAGGAGGTTGGCAGTGGGAGCACACTGACCACCAGGGGGCAGCTCCTGCATTGAGCGTCTGCCCCCTGGTGGTCAGTGCATGTCATAGCAACCTGTCAACCAGTCTTTCAGTCGACCCGTCGTAAAGGTCACTTAGGCTTTGGTGTTCAAATTTACTGACTTTAAATTAATTCTCCCACCCAAGCAATTTCCATATAGAAAAGCTAAGTTCTAATTACAGGATTGGCAAAAGTAGTTTTAAAGTGATTTGTATGGAAAATAATACAATAAATAATAATACAAGAATAAACTTTTGCATAATCACAACTGTAAACCTACTTTTGCCCTACCTTGTACATTCATTTTCTTATTTCCATTTTTAAAATTACGAGTATTATTTGTCATGTCAGTAACCTAACTTTTCAGCTTCTTGAAAAAAATTCATATTCAATAAGAATACATATAAAATTACATTTATCAGATAAAAACATGTACCCAAA
>NW_005871060.1:2579017-2583414 GCF_000147115.1 Myotis lucifugus | reverse complement strand
TTAAAGCATGGGGCCTATTCCCAAAACCATTAGGTATTTCCTGGGGGCCCGGGGCCAAAAAAGTGGGGCCCCGGGGGGGGGGGGGGGGGGGTTGTCCCTCAGCCCGGCCTGTGCCCGTTCACAGTCCAGGACCTCTAGGGGGATGTCTACCTGTTGACTTAGGCCCACTCCCTGGGGGATCAGGCCTAAGCTTACAGTCAGACATCCTTCTGGCAGCCAGGGAGCCCTCGGGGGATGTCCGACTAAAGGCTTAGGCCCCCAAGGGATCAGGTCTAAACCGTTAGTTGCTGCCACGGAGATTATTTAATTTGAAATAATTCTTAGTGCTGCCAGGGAGGTGGGAGAGGCTCCTGCCACCACCACTACGCTGGCTACCATGAGCCAGCTTCTGGCTGAGTGGCACTCCCCATATGGAAGTGCACTGACCACCAGGGGGCAGCTCCTGCATTGAGCGTCTGCCCCCTGGTGGCCAGTGTGCATCATAGCAACTGGTCATTCTGCCGTTAAGTCAATGTGTATATTAGTCTTTTATTATTATTATATAGGATGTCCCTATTTCCCCCCTTTTGCTCCCTCTACCCAGCTCTTGCCCCCCACTTCTCTCTGGCCATCACCATACTGTTGTCTGTGTCCATGGGTTGTGCATATATTTTCTTTGGCTAATCCCTTCTTTAAATTCACTTCTTTAAATTTTTATTTTCAGATAAGTGCTTATAACTGCACTATTATATATTTTCTATTATATCATTTAGAATTAAGATATTTTTATTTTTATTTTTATTTATTTTAATATATTTTATTGATTTTTTACAGAGAGGAAGGGAGAGGGATAGAGAGTTAGAAACATTGATGAGAGAGAAACATTGATCAGCCGCCTCCTGCACACCTGCTACTGGGGATGTGCCCACAACCAAGGTACATGCCCTTGACCAGAATCAAACCTGGGACCTTTCAGTCTGCAGGCCGATGTTCTATCCACTGAGCCAAACTGGTCAGGGCAGAATTAAGATATTTTTAATTGAACCCTTGTAAATTTTAGCACAATTTAATAAATTGTGCTAGAAGCAATTAGGAGACTTTTCATGTAATGCATACACATTTCAATTAATATTTTATTAATTTTTAATTTTTTAATATTTTAATTCGAAATAATCTCATACATGTAAAAAAAACTATAAAATTCTACAGCATATTATATGTAACTTTCACCCAATTTCTTAGGTGTTAGTAATTTAAACATAACCATTATACAACTAACAAAATTTGGAATATATTTTTTCTTATAATCTCTTTAATGTTACTTAATCCATTTACTTTGTTTTTGTTAATCTTCACCCAAGGATATTTTTCCATTGAATTTTAGAGAGAGTGAAGGGAAAGGGAGAGACACATTGATTGGTTGCCTCCGGCACATGCTTTGATAGGGACTGGGGATCAAGCCAGCAACTGAGGTACATGCCCTTGACTGGAATCGAACCTGGGACCCTTCAGTCCACGGGCTAATGCTCTATCCACTGAGCAAAACAGGTTGAAGCTTAATTCATTTACTTTTAATCTATATGTGTCTTCATATTTAAAGTGGGTTTTGTTTTTGATTCACCCTCATAATCTGTCCTTTAATTGGTGCATTTATACAACTGAATTTCAGAGTGCTTACTGATAGAGTTACTACCATATCAGGTGGCTTCTGGGTCTTCTGGGGCTGCCCTGGATTGTGGCGCGCTGGCGGTTCACGTTGTCCTGCCCTGCCTGCAGTATGCAAATTAGTCGCCATCTTTGTTGGTGGTTAATTTGCATATCATGCTGATTAGCCAATGGGAGGCGTAGCGAAGGTATGGTCAATTACCATGTTTGTCTATTATTAGATAGGATATATGTGTTTTCCAATGGTCTTAGGGGACACCTGTGAAAGGGTCGTTCGACCCCCAAAAGGGTCACGACCCACAGGTTGAGAACCACTGTTTTAAACATTAGTAACACTTGAGAAGCATTAATGATACCAGTCCTCAGACTCATTTTACTCAATTTGTTTTGTAGAACTGTGATTTGGGTTTGGGAAATTCACACATGCTCTGCCTTGTGCCTAGGATAATTTTAACTCTGTCCTTACCTGGCTGGCACCTGTTAGGTCTCGGCTTGACTATGTCTCCCTCTGTGCTGGTTTTCCTGGACCCACAGCTCCTGGGTTAGGGGTCCCTCCTGTGGATTCCCAGGGCACTCTTAACTTACCTTTTGTATTTATATCATACTAGAGGCCCGATGCATGAAATTTGTGCAAGGGGCTCAGCCCTCGCAGCCCTGGCTGCCTCGGCCAGCCCTCACAGCCCCTCGCAGCCTTGTCTGGCCCTCGAAGCCCCTCACAGCCCTGGCTTCATCCCGAAGGTTGTCCAGAAGGTAGTTCAGCTGTCCAGTCTAATTAGCATATTACACTTTTATTATTATAGATTATAATGGTCTATTTGCTTGACTCTAACCCCTAATCAATTTTAATCTCTGCAGGCAGGAGCCGATTATCTTCTTTTGCCAAGTATCTGTCAGAAAGCATTGTAGGTGTGTGTGTGCGTGTGTGTGTGTGTGTGTGTGTGTGTGTGAGAGAGAGAGAGAGAGAGAGAGAGAGAGAGAGAGAGAGAGTTTTATGAATCAATGAATTGAGTACCAATCAATCACTTCAGTCACACTCACACTTTCATATAGCTAGAGTACCCATTATTTTCCAAGAAACCCAGAGGTCAATGCACTCTCCTATTCATTCATTCATCAGGTTCTAACCTTAATGGCATCTTTTTTGTGTGTGTGTGTGATTTGCTTTTTTTAAAAATTTTGTTTTATTGCTTAAAGTATTACAAAGAGTATTACATATGTCTCCTTTCTCCCCCCCCCCCTTGATCTTCCCCCGGCTTCCCTTACGCCCTAGTGTCTTGTGTCCATTGCTAATGCTTATATGCATGCATACAAGTCCTTTGGTTGATCTCCTAATGGCATCTATTTTGATGAAACTATTGATTATGGATCAATTTTACATTTAAAAGATAGCATCCACAACATTTAACTGCCCCTGCAAAGGTATGCTACTATAGATTTCTTTTTGCTTTAATATAATATACCTGAGGAAGCCTCAGAAACACATTATGCCCCTCCCCTCTTGCTACCTACTTTACTAAATAAAGTATTTTAAGTTCATGATTCCTATTTCCCAAGTGATGCCTTGGGGGCAGGAGGAATATCTTAAATCCATATAAAAGCAAAGCTACAGGAAAACAACTCCCTCCCCCACCCCTGCAGCCTTTTTAAAGTTCAACAGTATTTATAAGACCTGATTCCAGTGTAGGGCTTAAGAAAATGTCTATGTAACATTCTAAAATGAGTGAGATTCAACAAACTGATTTATATTAAATTCCAAGCTTAGGACTCCTAAGTCAACATTCTAACAGTGCTAGCCAGTGAAAGTGCAGGGACAGTGTGGCCTGCCATGGCTGAAAGCAGACCAAAAGCTGTGAGTGAAGGATGGCTGTGGGGGGTCATGTGCTGCCAAGGCCTCAATGTAAACACAGGTGTGTGGGAAGCAGCGCAAGGGCTCTCCCATCCAGCAGCTAAGGAAACACTGGCAGTCACACTGTGGAGTCTGGATGCTCAATTTTGAAAACGGATTGTTTTTGTAAAATTGAAACATCTAATTTTGCATGTTAATACATCCTCAACTTAAATGGTTCGTGAAGCACACCTGACCCTCATACCATTGTTTTATATTGAAAAATTAAGCGATTGGAAAGCAGACCTTTTCCCCCCATGCTGAGCTTCTCCCTGCTGGGAAAAGTAGTCCAAGTTATTACCACCTCATTTGCTGGCATTTACCAAAGATTCTTTTTATGGTTGCATGGAATTAATGCCACAAGAGGAATTTTCCTGCCAAAGTCTGTTAAATGGCATAGCAGGGCTTTTTAGATCTATTATGAATATGCCATACATTATTAATAAATTGATCAATGATAATAACATTTGCTAATAGATTTGGGAGAATTTGTTTTCATTTTTAGGCTTTTGGTTTTTGTAGCTGTTTTATTTTTGGTTTTGTGGGAGGAGGGGTTGGTTTAGTTTACGGATATATGTCTAAAAAACTAGAGGCCCGGTACATGAAATTTGTGCACGGGGGAGGGGGTCCCCTCAGCCCAGCCTGCACCCTCTCTAATCCGGGACCCCTCGGGGGATGTCCTGGTGATCGGGCCTAAACCAGCAGTTGGACATCCCTCTCACAATCCAGGACCGCTGGCTCCTAACTGCTCACTTGCCTGCCTGCCTGCCTGATTGCCCCTAACCACCTCTGCCTGTCGACCTGATTGCCCCTAACTGCCTGGTCACCCCTAACTGCCCCCTGCCAGCATGGTTGCCCCTTCTGCCCC
>NW_005871060.1:2565668-2578917 GCF_000147115.1 Myotis lucifugus | reverse complement strand
CCCCCCCCCCCGTGGGCCTGGTCGCCCCCAATTGCCCCCCCCCCCTTGCCGGCCTGGTCGCTCCTCACTGGCCCCACCACTGGTCTAGTTGCCCCCAACTGCCCTCCTGCTGGCCTGGTTGCCCTCAACTGCCCCCCTTGCCGGCCTGGTCGCCCCTCACTGCCTCTCCTGCTGGCCTGGTTGCCACCAACTGCGCCCCCTGCCGGCCTGGTCGCCCCACACAGCCTGCTGTTCAGTCATTTGGTCATCCCTCACTAACCCCCCTGATGGCCTGGTCACCTCATGCAGCCTGCTGCTCTGTCGTTTGGTTGTTTCTCACTAACCCCCCTGCCAGCCTTGTTGCTCCACTCAGCCTGTTCAGTTGTCTGTTTGGTTGTTTCGGATGTGACGGCCCCTGGCTCTTTATATATATATAGATAGTGTTAAAATAGTGTACAATAACTTTTAGGGTAGCCAATGGTTATGAACATGGGTTTTGAAGGCAGACACTCTGGGTTCATATTTCAGCTGAACAACCTACTTCTATGAGGCTTGAGCAGATTATTGTAAATTCTGCAGCCTCAGGTCTTCCTTTGTAACATAGAGATAACTGTGATATCTCCCTGTGGAAAGTTATATTGTGGCTTAAATGAGTCAATACACAGAAAACCCTTAGAACAATGCCTAGTAATAGTAAAAAATAATTATTACTGTCATTGTTGCCACTTTGTTACTAGTATCAGCTTATTCCATTTCAAATTCAACTTCATTTGATGTGGTTTCCAAACTGCTTAATTATATGACATGATTGACTGCAAAATGCAAATAAATATATGTGTCATTAGTTTCTCTGCTACAATATAGTTTCTCTCCCTATCCTACCCTATTTTCTCATATATAAACATTTCTCCTGGGGCCATGTTCTGCTGGATGAAGGATGGCACTCTGGTAAAACTATCAGAATGCATCCTAGGATATCATTACTTAAATGCCTGAATCACAAAATAACTGACAAAATTTAAGCCAATGCAATGTTCTCATAAAACTGGGACAATTTCATATCCCCAATTGAAGCTGAAGAAAACAAAAACAAGTATGAGTCATTAAATGACATCAAGTGACTCAATAATAATACATGTAATAACAATTACATGTATGTAAGGTATTTGAAAGTATTTCCATGTGAGTTGATATCTACATGAAATGAATACCATATCCTTAATGACAGCAATAATTAGGTTAATTCAAACATTGCCCTAAACTTTTTTCTGGAAGCCAATATACTCAGGTAAAAAAAAAAAAAAACACTAGTAAGAGAGAAAGAGAAGGTAGACTGAGAATCCATTCATTCATTGTTCATTCATACATTTAACAAATAGTATCTATGTGACCAAATTTTATATATAACTACTTCAACTTGTATTGTGTTTCATTATTTAGCAAGCACATTTACATACATTTTCTTAGTTAGTTATCATAACCCATTTAAGAGATGAGGGAAGTGAACATGTGACATGTCCAAGGTGACCTAAGCTTGTGACTGGTTTTCCTGAATACTGTCTAGTGCTTGCTTCACTATGTGATACTAGAGAAGCAGTTTTCACTATGCAAAGAAGAGGCTGAGCTTGAGAAAACTCATGACTACAGAAAGAACACGGGCCTGCCTTTAGTATGGAACCTTTCCTGGTGTTCCCAGAAGTCTTAAGCAAAGTTCTTTGGCTAAATCCAATGACACTCCTAGCTTTTGTCTTCTTCCCCTCATTTACTTTTTACCCAGACCAAAAAAAAAAAAAAGTGTGAGGAAGTTTATAATTAGAGACTCATATAAGGTAAATTTAAAAGAAAAAAAAATGACAAGAACCAAGGAAAAGAGGAAGAAATATGTTACACAAGAAGTCTTACATAATTGATGCAACTGAGTATCAAATTTGGTCCTGATTATCCTAGCAGCCAAAGTAAAAATGAACACGTGAAACACTGTATAATTCCCACTAGAGGCCCGGTGCACGAAATTAGTGCACAGGTGGGGTCCCTAGGCCTGGCTGGCAATCAGGGCTGATCAGGGCCAGGCAGATCAGGGCCGGGCTGGAGAGGAGGCGACGGTTGCCAGGCCGGGTAGAGAAGGAACGGACGCTGGACACCAACACTGCCATTATTGGCGCTCTGCCTCCTTCCCTCGCTGCCACACCACCACCATGGTGGGCAGGCAGTGGGCCGATCAGGGCCTACTGGCCAGGGGGAGGGACAGGGCATGGGAGGTTGGCTGCTGGCCCCAAGGAGGGAGCCGGCCTTAGCCCCCCTGGGAAAGGGGCCGCATTCACCGCCACCCACCCCTGGTTCCCTAGTCCAGGGTCTGGCCTCAATCAGGCCATCAGGGCCTGCAATTTGGGGGGAGGGACCATGGGAAGTTGGCTCCAGTCATTCTGGTCACTTAGGCTTTTACATATATAGGTTAGCAGAAACAAAATAAGGACACTTATTTTGAAGGAAAAAAACAAATTTTTTTCTAGGTATTACACTTTTAAGGAAATCTCTTGCCCTGGTCTCTTTGATGAGATACTCATGGATAATATATTAAATGATGCCCTCTCCTAACATAATAACCCAGGATCCTTTTGTCAATAGTATTATTAATATTATCCTATATAATAAAAGGCTAATATGCAAATCACGACCATTCACTATGACACACACTATGACACGCAGTGACCACCAGGGGGCAGATGCTCAATGCAGGAGCTGCCCCCAGCCCGCAGGCCCCGACCAGGGGCAGCAGGGGGCGAGCAGGCAGCGCCAGGCCAGCCAAGTCGGATGCCAGCAAGGGGCCCCCGATGACCCCGCCAGTCACCCCATAGAGGGAGGCAGAGGGAGGCGACTAGCGGTGGGGGGGGGGGCAGCGAGCAGGTGGCATCAGGCCACCCGAGGTGGGTGCCAGTGGGAGCCCCCTGATTGCCCTGCCAGTGGCCCCACAGATTGGCCCTGATCACCAACTAGGCCTAGGGACCCCACCCATTCACAAATTTTGTGCACCAGGCCTCTAGCATGTATAATAATACCAATTTTATGTTTTTTCACACAGACTATCTTTTGAATTAGGTACTGTTATCCCTGCTTAACAGATGAGAAAACATTTGTACAAATAAAAAGTTTACTGGCTTCCCTTCCTCACATAACTAGTAAATACTCATCAATACTCATACAGATATTATTAATCAAAATCCCACATTTTCTTTTCAGATAAAAAGATGGCATCGGATTGGCAGGCAGCTCCATGGCCAAGACTTAGAACAGTGGTTCTCTAAATGCCAGCAGGCATCAGAGTCCTGGAGTGAGAACTCAGGTTACAGGGCCCCTCCCTCTGAGTTTCTGATTCTGCAGATCTGAGGGACAGCCTCATAATTTGCGTTTGTAACAAGGTCCCACCTGAGACTGATGCTGCAGGTCAGGGACCACAGATTGAGAATTGCTGGGCTAGGATTTTAACACTTCTAAATATATACCACACTTAATAGAGTATTGTTGCTAATTGCTTTTTCACATTCATCCATATTTATTTAGCAATGTAGGTTCAGTCACTGAGATCAAGAATATTGGAAGAGAAGTCCCAGGTGATATCTAGAAACATGATCCCTTCCTAAACTATTTCTAAACTATGTTTACCAAAGCCAACAAAGGAACCTATGCTCACTTTAGTTCTCACCACCCTCATTTAGTAAAGACACCTACAATGTTCACATTATTTCCTTTATTCAATCTTATTTCCTAAGTGAAAAATCTAGATTACGTATAAGGTCTATAAAAACAAACCATGTAACTTTATGCCTATAGGGTATTAATTTTTTCTCTCTGTGAGTCGACTCTCATCCGCACTTATATCACTTAGCATCATGCTCTATATTCCTTAGTCTGCATTACATATTCTAGAGTTAGAAGGCACATGAATAGAAAATATTCTCCCACACGGTGAACAAGAGGGATGCAGTTACAGGTAAAGTTGTGGACTCAGAAGCCTTCCAACTTGAGATAAGGCAAGGGACTGGGGAACTTTGGTGGGTAAGAGATTCAGGAGACAGATGAATTTACAGTGAAGGTAGACGGGGGGAAGTTGGAGAGTGAGAGGGTGGAATAGTCTGGAAAGGAAATCTTGAGCAAAATGAAGATGAGAGAAAATAAGAAAGTGGTACCAAGGTATTGGCATAGAACAGTGGTCGGCAAACTGCGGCCCCTTGAGTGTGGCTCTTCCACAAAATACCACATGCGGGTGCGCACATACAGTGTGATTGAAACTTCGTGGCCACACTCAAGGGGCCAAAGAGCCACATGTGGCTCACAAGCCGCAGTTTGCCGACCACTGGCATAGAATGGTTTCAGCTGCTCTGCTCTAATCACCACCAATATCCCTTCCCCCACTCTTAGGGGAAGGAAAAGGCCCTGATTGATATCATTTGGCATTCATTACCCAAATATACCCAACAGTTGGCCTATCTGGGAAGAGAAGTGCCCAATTGACTTGCTAGCTTGTGAAAGCTGACTCCAACATCAAACCCACCTTAATGAAACACAGTCTAAGAGAAAAATGTTGGACTTGTTATTCAAATACAGCTTCAAGAAAATAGCTCTACAGCCTTCTCCATAGACTTCAGCGAATGTTAAACTTAAAAACCTCCTAGGCAGGAGAACCATCTTTTCGCTGTAATTGATAGAGAGACACAGGATTACCCTCTTTCAAGTCTCTAAATAAAGCCTTAGCATGCAGTTACTTCATCTTTTGGTTCTGACATGCATCTCCCATACATAGCTGCTCTGATCGCTACATGTACACTGCAGTGCAAGAGTCTGAGATGATGCAAAACCGCAGCAGCCTGGGGTGAGAGAGCATGTGATGGGTGTAAGTTAGTTACAGGGGGCCAGATCAGTGACAACAGAATTCAGTGTCTGAGGAATGAAAAATGCTGCCTTCAGCTGACTCCCGTGGCTTGGGGTGGGCTGACGAAGTGAGTAAACCTCTCTGCCACAGTTGGTTCCAAGGGAACTAGAAGGAAAGAGTTGCTCCAGGAACGGAAGGCCCAATGACTGCTGACCATACCTAGTTCTAGTGCTGACAAACCACCCAGAAAAGGACCTTCCCTCAAAGCTGAGCCCTCTAGTTACACATTTTGAAACCTGGTTCTAGATACTTTGACCTATTTTAGATAGCTATGCCTATTTTCTTTTAAATACTTTGAGAGAAACCTTCATATAAGTCCTTTCTTCAAACATGTATCAGCAATTCACATAGAATTTTTAGAGCCTTAAAATACTTGGTTCCTTTGGTTTGAAAGAATGTAACAAATATTTGTGGTGGTATTTCCATTACTTAAATTTATTCCTTTTCACAGAAAGATTCTAGAAAAATTTTGGCTCAAAAAGGGCTTCTGATGAATACTTTGTGTCATTTCTTCTTTTCTTCTCTTTTTTTAAGATTTAAGTTGATGTCATCCAGGTCTGAGATGACATTACATAAAAACTAGGTATTTTTCCTCTATTGTTAGCTCATATGCATTTTAAATGATCACAAATAAGTTGGGATTTTAAGGTACCCTAAGTTATTTTCAGACATCCTCATAAAATTGAAAAAATTGCAACTGGGACCTCAAAACCTGGAAATTGCTGCTCTCCTCTGCACCTCAGGGAGGATCTGTCTTTTCCCAGAAATGATGGCTGCTGAATGAAAGAGGAGCTCAGCTCACTGTCCTCGCTGTGTGAAATACAGCTTGCACTGCCTGGCGGCAGTCCTCCAGGCTGTGAATGTTAATCACATGAAGTGTTTATTCATTAGGTGTTCCTTTTATGTTTTCTTTGGGACTGCCTGTCTCAGAAGCCCTGCTCATGTATGTTCAAGGAAAGAACAGCCGAAGAGGGTGAAGACTTTGAGGAAAAGCTCCAAAATGTGTTGGAAGGCTGTGATTTATGTTTGTTGCTTATTTGGTTTGGTTTGGTTTCTTTTTCTATGTCACTCCATTTCTTCTCTTGGTTTTCCTTCCTTTTCACTCTCCCAAGGTAGGGGGAGTCAGTGAGCAAGGATCTGTTTTTTGTTTTGTTTTGTTTTTTTAAATATATTTTATTGATTTTTTACAGAGAGGAAGGGAGAGGGATAGAGAGTTAGAAACATCGATGAGAGAGAAACATCGATCAGCTGCCTCCTGCACGCCCCCCACTGGGGATGTTCCCGCAACCAAGGTACATGCCCTTGACCAGAATCGAACCTGGGACCCTTCAGTCCGCAGGCCGACGCTCTATCCACTGAGCCAAACCGATCAGGGCTGAGCAGGGATCTGTTTTAATTTCCTCATCATATAGCAACAGCTTTTAGAGTGTGGAAAAAAAATGCAGGGCCAGAGAAGGATACAGAAAGTTGAGGCAATTGGTTCCCTCCTCATAATCCCATATAATCACAGGTTGCTCCCAGCATCTGTGGGCCTCTGCAACCCTCTACCACCTCTTTTCTAATTCAGTATAATTTTGCCCCTTCCTTTTTCTCCTTTTACAGGGAACTAAGACCCCTCAATATCATCTCCTTCCTCTCCTGTCAACTTAGCCAGGATTTTATTTTGTTTTGTTTTGTTTTTACTTATGCGTTTTCTAGCATTTTCATTTAAATTCTCTAAATTGGAGTATCATACAAAATAGAAATGTCAAATTCTATTTTTGTCTTTTCTTGACTTTTGTGGGCTGCAAAGTAAGGTCTAGTACATACAATGAGTAGTAATTTAACAAAATAATCTGGATCATTTAGGTTCCACACACACCCATTATTCCTCTTTTGATTATAAATAAAACTTGATCAATACCTTAAACAACTCAGCCATGGGAAAATAAATTTTAACGGGGATGATGAAATAATTTGAATACCATTCTTAGTAAAATATTTATGCTCATCATAGAAGAGGAAAAAATACTTGTCAGTTTAATCTTTCCAGAGTAGAAAATTAAATAAATGAAAAACTAAAAGACAGAACAGTATTCTCTGCAGTTTAAGGGATCCTTGTTTTCCTATTAATCAATAATATTCCAGGTACCTTTTTAATATGACACTCATTAGAAGATGTCAAAATATTATGACAAGGTAGAAGAAGCTATAAAATTTCTGGAGTTTACAGTTTTTTTATGTCATTTATGTCCAACTCAGAGAAAGCTTAACACACCTATAATTTATTAAAAATGAATTATTTTGGTACCACCAACTTTATCTGCAAATGGCAAATTCAAGAAACAGTGTGTTTAAAGGGAAAGGTTAGAAAAATAACAGAAGTAAAACAAAAACAAAAAGTTTGCAGTTTATTTTTTAAGCCTTTAAAGTTTGGAGTCTGGATGATAAACCTCATCTGTAAAGCTCTAAAATGTTGGGAACTCAATTTTAAATATTGGAAAATTGAAAGACACTCATTGTTTTTAAAGCTCTGCATCACACACCGTGGGCGTAGCATTTAGCATAGCAATGTTTTGAGTGGCCAACGAATGTCACCTTTTTTTCACTTCTCAGTAAAAACCATCCATTTTCTTAGTGGATGATGAAAAGATTCAAATGCACAGAAAATACAGCACATAGTTTCACATGTCTTGAATTATGCAGCTGCATTCAGTTTCTTTAGCTTAAGTACTAGTAATGTAAGTAAATATTATGGTGAGCAATTGGCAGCACAATGATGGTAAGGACCCAGCAACCTCCCACATTTTGGGGGAG
This sequence comes from Myotis lucifugus, assembly GCF_000147115.1. NCBI lineage: Eukaryota > Metazoa > Chordata > Mammalia > Chiroptera > Vespertilionidae > Myotis > Myotis lucifugus. The sequence continues at coordinate 2,571,215 of NW_005871060.1, read as the reverse complement.
TTATAATTTGGTCTTAACATTGGCTCCAGGCTTAAACTTGGCATGCATGTTCTTGATCGGGTTGTGTGATTTTTTTTTAACTTATAAAATATTCAAAATTAGTTATCTTGTTATTTGGTCAAAGGTGGCCAAAAATAACATAAACTTGGCTGAATGTAGATCCTTTTATGTAAAATCAGTTTTAACTTTAAATATGAAACGTTGCAGACATTTGTGGGTAATGGAGACCTGGTCTGATTGGCAGAGCATTAATGTTTGTGCACGTGAACCTGTGCATGGAGTAATAATATGACCAAGTAAGCAAAACATCCATTCAGTGAACCTCTACTCTATTGCAGTGATGGCGAACCTTTTGAGCTCGGCGTGTCAGCATTTTGAAAAACCTTAACTTAACTCTGGTGCCATGTCACATATAGAAATTTTTTTATATTTGCAACCATAGTAAAACAAAGACTTATATTTTTGATATTTATTTTATATATTTAAATGCCATTTAACAAAGAAAAATCAACCAAAAAAAATGAGTTCGGGTGTCACCTCTGACACGCGTGTCATAGTTTCGCCATCACTGGATAATGTTTGAACTGAATTGTGCACCCTCCAAATTCCTAGGTTAAAGCTCTAAAGCCCAGTGGTGATAAGGTCGTTAGGAAGGTAATTAAGGTTAAAGGAGGCCACAAGGGTGGGGCCCAAATCTGATAGAACTGGTGTAATTCTGAGAAGTGAGACACCTGAGCTCTCAGCACGTGCACAGAAGAGAGGCCTCATGGGAACACAGATAGAAGCCGGAAGAGAGGCCTTAACAGAAGCCAATACTGATGGCACCTTGACCTTGGACTTTTCAGCCTCTAGAACTGTGAGAAAATAATTTCTGTTGTTTATGTCACCCAGCCTGTGGTATGTTTTTATGGCAGCTCAAGCAGACTAATACATAACATATAAAAACCTGGAAGGACCTAGGATGATTTAAACTAAATATTTGTATTTCATCTCCTTAAGGTCATTTCCTTTTGTTCCTAAAATTCTTTACTGAAGTTCCTTTGATGGTATCGTGTGTTCTCTCTTTATATAATTTTATAGCACTCATTCCTAATTAATTCAGTCTGGCGATAGTGTTTTTAAAATAGAATTTGCTATCAGAGATTTTCAGACTTGTTTTTCTTCTGAGTGTTCAGTCTGACGTTTCTCTTCCTTTGTTTTATAAAAGTTTGAATAAATGTTGTCTTAATACCTTTTTTAAAGTTTCAATCGTTTTATTCGAACGTAGTGTTGCCTAAAAATGGGTTTTGACGACTCCCTGTCCCACTCACTGTTCGGGGAGAGCAGGTGACTTCTTTCCTCCGCTCTCCAACTTCCAAACAACCTGATATATGCAGCTCCTATTCTGTTTCCGGTTTTGCCCAGATGCTAACCTAGTTCTATTCTGCTGTCCCGGGGAGTCAACTTCTGCTCTCACTACCTCATTCTCCAATGCTCCGTGGTGAAGTAATATATTGGGGGGAAAAACTTTAAATTTCCAGTACACACTGCTATTGGGACTTTGTTATCCACTGAGAAGGGACTTGGGAAGAGGAGGATGTTCCTTGGGGGCTAGGCTGATGAGTGCACTCGGGGACATGTTGAGTCTGAAGCATCTATGGGTCATCCAGTCAGAGACCTTCAATAAATACTCTGGAGACTGGGGCTATTGGAAGCTGGGAGAGCATGGATAGCATTGGGATCACATCAAGTCTGGAAAGAGAGAAGAGAGTAAATAAGTACCACCAGTGTTTAATAGATAAATTGATGGTGGGAGGCCAAGGGCAGAGAGATAAGAAGTAAACCAAAATTGTGTGTCAGAGAAGCATGTTGAGTGAAAGTTGGAGATTGACAACAGTGGAAAATTCAGCACAGAAATCAAGGAAACTACATCCTGAAGAGTGTTGATTTGCTTTTAATTAAAAAAAAACAAACTACAAAATCTTTGCTGACCTTAGCAAAAACAGCTTAGTGGGCAATGGGGACAGAAGTGTAACTAGAGTGAGATGAGGAGGAGACAGCACATAGATGACCCTCCAGAAAGGCTGCTCAAGAAGAGAAGAGAAATAGAGCAGTTGCTAGAGGAATTTAAAGGTTGATAAAGTTTTATTTACTTCATTTATTTTTCATAGGGACTGAATTGACTATTTGTGCATTAAAAGTGTCAGTAAAGAGAATGATGTTGAAAATACAAGAAATAAAATTTATTTTCTCAGTCAAGAAATTTGTTTTGAACACCCATATGTGTCACATACTGTGCTTCCTATTGGGGAGCCAAGGATGGGTTTAAGAAGCATGGTTGCTTCCCTGTTGAGAAACTAAGATGCACCGAAGATTCTAAAAAGGTAAATGATATTAGAATCCAAGTAGAGCCATTAGCCTCAAAAAGAAGAAGAATCAATTATTTCATAGAAGTGGGATAAAGCGGGCTTGATGAATGCAGACATATTTGTAGATGGAGGGAACAGAATAAGAGTTTGAAGTTCATATTTCAAGGTCTTTCTTATTTCTATGACATAGTGTGCAAATCATATATCCAAATAAGGATGTTCATAGTAAAGACTTAAAATAATTATTGAAGGAAATGAGAAGAAGAAGCAACTTATTACACAGGATTATCACAGAGCAGAATTGATAATCCAGCTAAATTGAAGGTAGTAGATTTAGGTGTAAATCCACATGGTGGTGTGACTTTCTCCAGTAGCACTCAGCAAAGTGGTAGACCAAATATGGAGAGAGAAAAGGCAGAAGTGTGGATTTATCTTTGGTTATGACAATACTAGCTGCTGTAATTATAATTTAGAAATCTCAATGGTTTAACACAATAAATGATTATTTCTCTTTCATTTAAAATTCTTCAGAATAAAAGTGGGGATTTATTCCTAAAGTTATTTAGGGAGTCAAGGTAGTGAAGACACACCAATTTTCAGCATGCAACTTCCAAGAATACCTTAGGTGTTGTCATCCAACCAGCAGATAGGGGCAGGAGAGAAGGAGAAGGGTCATGCCAGAGGTAAAAGCAGGCCAGATCTAGAAGTGGTACACATCATTTCCACTCACTCACAGCCCATTGGTCAAATCTTAGGCATGTGCCCCAACTTAACTGCAAGCCTATATGCTAAGAAGAAGAAAAGGGGTTTGGTGACCAGATATGTAGTTTCTGACATGGAATCAGGGTGAAGGTTTCAAGAAGTTAGGATGAATTGATATATACAATGGGTCGACAACAGGTGGATGAAGAGACAGATAGATTAGATAGATAGATGATAGATAGATAGATAGATAGATAGATAGATAGATAGATAGATAGATAGATAGATAAAAAGAGGAGGGAGGGAAAAAGGGAGGGAAGGAGGGAAGATGGAAGGAAGGAAGAAAGGAAGGAAGGAAGGAAGGAAGGAAGGAAGGAAGGAAGGAAGGAAGGAAGGAAGGAAAAAAGGACTGAAAGAGGAAAAGATAGACTAAGAAGTTGAGAACACAGGCAAAGGAAGATTTAAGTAGTAATAGAAGATGAAGTTAAGCCAGAGGGGAAGCAGAAACTTGAAGTATAAGCAGGTAAGGGACCAGAGATTAAGATTGAAAAGCAGGAGTGAGAAAGCTAGAAATATTGGATATTGTGACCAGAGTTAGGATACTAGAATTGTGAAGTCCAAAGACAGAGAGAAATCCTGGGAACAAGAGAGTCCAGCATGTTACTAAAAGCGGGTTACTGAAAAAACTGTGAATTCTCAGAGCTGCATGAACCACAGGAAGTAATGGTGGAAAAATAACAGCATTTGCAGGGACAAGTAAAATTGAACCTAGGTGCCAAAGTCTTTGACAAACACAAGAGATGAATTAATATGCCACCAAGCATGGAAATGGGTGTCAGGAATAAGCCTCAAAATAGAAGGAGGATTTTTTACTGGAAGATGCAGGAAATAGTCCAGAAAATCAACAAGGAGCTACAAGCCCAGTGAAACATGGGACAAATAAGTAGTCTCTATGAAGATGGTTGCCAGAAAAATCATGTCTGCAGCAAGAGGGCTTACTGTCAGTTAGGACAAGATGTTGCACAAAGCATTATATGAACAATAAGTGCTACTGTAGAATGTGGTTAGAGAAGGGCTGGAAGACATCTGAAAATGCACCATGGGGCAGGGGGGAAACAGCAAAACAGTGGTGCTCAGGAGAAAAACTGTGGCTACAAAACCTGCAAGTTTTGAGCAGTAGCACAGGAATCAAGACCAAGAATGAGAAGGATGATGGTATTACATGGAACATAAATTTGTTCCTGTGCCTCCTGAAGGTCACAGAAGAATGGCATTTGTTGCTTCTTGCCACATAGGCCCTGGAAGCTGAAGGCTGTCCCATGTCACACCTGAAGCACAGGATATGGTGTGGCTGAGACCCTCCATTTGCAGGGTACTGCTCTGAGGTGGAGATGGATCCCTTGCCATTTAGAATATCTGACAACCTCAATCCTACTGAATCAGGAAGGAATCTGTAAAGGCTGGGCTCTTCTCATTCATGACTCCAAGCAGAAGCCTTAGCAAAATAAATGTGGTAAGGAAATGCAAAGGACCAACAAAAAATATCTCAACATGTTCATTTACCACATAATGATATGTTTATAATAAATGAAGTATTAACAGCACTCTAGGTACTCAAAGACTATATTGAAAGCAAGAATATTTCCTGCTACTCTGCCAATCCATCCAAGCCAAAGGGATTCAGTGGATAAACATCTGTCACCCCATTTAATTTTGCATAAGTGTGAAAACTGAAAAGAATATGCTTTTAAATACCACCAACATGGCAGCCTCTTTGACTCTCTTCCCTAAATTCAGGAAACTACCAAAAACAACTTGCCAACATGCTCCAATAATGATTTTAGGTTTCACAGATGCTATTAGGACACAGGCAAATAACAAAGACAATTACTCAATTGCCCATATGATTTATTAGTGATAGTAGGAAAAATGCTGCCTGGGGATCAACAAATAGTACAACCCTGGCCTTTTAATTCAGTGGTGAACTGAGTAATTTATTTCTTCTCTGCTTACTTCAAAGTTGTATTTGAAGTGGCTATATTTTGGTATAATGCAAACTGGTACTTGTGCAGTATAACCCCTCCATTTTTACAAAGTCTTGTAGCCTCATAAAATAAGAAGAGCACTAACACTATCCATTTGCACATGAAACCATTTTTATAAAAGCATTTGGAATGATTGATCACTGCCTTCTCCTCAAAATAGTTTCCTTTCTTGGTGTCCAGAACAACATACTCCCTTTGTTCTTTTTCTGATTAACCCTTCTCTGTCTCTACTAATTTGTTCTTCCTCACCAGCCAAACCACTATATGTTGGAGTGCTGTAGGTCTCATTCGCTGTAAATAACTCTTCTTTAGCTTATTAATTTGCATGGTTTTAAATATCACTATATTTGCAGGACTCACAAATTAGTATTTCCAACCCAGATCTCTCCATTGAACTCCAAAATGCTTATGCAGCTGCCCTCTCCATCTCCATTTGGATTTCTACATGGCAT
>NW_005871060.1:2561107-2565489 GCF_000147115.1 Myotis lucifugus | reverse complement strand
CAAACTACAGGCTCCAACCCTCCAGAAAAGGCTCCTCCCACCATCTTTTCTATCTAATTGAAAGGCTGTGTCATCCTAGATATTCATGCAAGACACTTGAAGTCATCCTTGAGTCTTTTCATAACACCTTATAACCAATCATCAGAAAAGTCTATTTTTTTCTATCTTCAAAATACATCCAAAAGAGACAGACCTCACCAACTCTGCCATTACCATCCTGGTCCAAATGGCATTATCTCTTGCTTGGCTTATTACAATAGCCTTACCTGCTATCTCTGCTTCGACTCTTATTCCTACTACTCTATTCTTATTCCAACTAGAGAGAGATCCTCCATGCCAGATTTTATCATTCCTGCAAACAAAGCCCTCCAATGGTTTCATATCACAAAAGTGGAAGCCAGTCTACATTATTGCCTGTCATCAGTCTGCCCCACCCCCATTTCTTCTCTGTCCTAATTTACCTTTAAATCACGCCACTCCAGCCACCCTGGCCTCTTTGCTATGTCCCAAGCACACCTAGTTTGCTACTCTTAGGTTATTGGCTTGGTTCTACCTCTGTATGGAGTTACTTTCCCTATCTATCCTTGGCTTGCTACCTTGTTTCCTTCAGTGTTTTGTTTGCATCATCTTCTAAATGAGGTCTTTCTTGATCATATTTTTTTAAACTACAATCTCACACTTAGCACTTTCCCACCTCCTTTTCCTGCTTTATATTTTCCAAAACACTTACATCCATTTATCACATATTTTTGTTTTTTGTTTATTATCTATCTTCCCCAACTAAAACATAAATTTTGTGGAAACAGAAATTTTTGTATGTTTTGATCATTGTATTGGTGACTACTTGGAGCTTGAAGTAATGACAGATACATAGTAGATGCTCAATCAATACCAGCTAATAAATGAATAAAGCGTACTTCATTAATATGTAAAAACTGAATATTATACACTTATAACTGCCAAAATTTATATCTGAAAATATTAAGGAGGTGTTTATTTCTTTGGGTTACATGTTACAAAATGAAATAGGTCACTCAGTATATGTTTTTTTAATCTCTAGCTACTATTTTTAAATATATATTTTTATTGATTTCACAGAGGAAGAGAGAGAGAGAGAGAGAGAGAGAGAGAGAGAGAGAGAGACGTCAATGATGAGAGAGAATCATTTATCAGATGCCTCCTGCACAGCCCTCACTAGGGATCAAGCCTGCAACTGGGTCAAGTGCCCTGACCGGGAATTGGACCATGACGTCCTGGTTCATAGGTCGACATTCAACCAATGAGCCACACTGGCTGGGCTACTCATCCTACTTTTGAATTTTTTTTCATCTATCTTATTTTTCATCTTTCTTATTCTCCAAGTATTGATTTTGCACAGCATTATATTCTTGTTTTGTTTTAAGAATACTGAACAGAGTATTAAAGTAATTAAAGTATATATGAGTGAGAAGTGGGAGAATTCTCTAAAATTCTCACATAATTTGAACAAATATTTGTTTCATTTATGCCCATGTGTACATTTATGGGGATTTAAAAAAATATCTTTATCTTCATTTTTCTTTCTTATTTTTCAAGATTCCTCAAATATCTTTTGAACATTAACTGTCTTTTCACATTCAGGAATGAGGCAATAAATAACTTCATTATCTGGGAATGTGTGTGTGGGTGTTGGTGGAATTTTTTGGTGATGAGGTGGCCCTATGCTAAGACTTCCTATATCCCAAAATGCTGATATCTTTGCTCTGGGTACCAACTCCCACACCAACTGTCCCCATGAAATCCAGTCAGTCACTTATTTCTGTAGGGAAGAGCCCTACAATATTTTGCCTACATGGGTTAATGCTCATTGTTAGGTATTCTGTCCACCATGTGAAGTATAAGATTATTGTGACCTTCCATCTATAGATCTCTAAAGCTCTTGTTTTCCAACTCACTCCTCATTCCAGTGTTTCATCAGACCTGGCATTCCTGAGTGTTGAGCCTCTTCAGGATTCAGCAGGGCAGATCTACTCCCTTTCCAGGCCCTGGCTTCTTTCAAAACCTCTCCCCCAACAGCTTCCTGTTTGCCAGAAAATTGTTGAAAATTGTCACCCACTGATTGTCATCTCCTGTTATGTTCACCGTCATATGTTTGAATGTTTACATCTCTTTTAACTGAGCGGTCTGAGAAGGTAAAGGACACAGGGGTACCAGGTGATCAGCGTGCCACTGTGAACCAAAAATTTTCTCTGCCCTTTTAAACTGCCCTAAAGCTAAATGCTAGAAAAATAGCTAGGTATATAAAAATAAACATGAGGCTTGCAGAATTATTTTACAGGATAATTTGAAGTATGGATGTATAAGAAAAATTTAAGACTATTTTTAGAGCATTTAGAAAGCTTGTGTAAAACTTAGATTGCTGGGTCACACCACAGACTAATTAAATTAATACTTCTAGAACAGGATCCATACACACAAAAATTTGAGGACAAATGAATTAAAAGGATGAGATATAAGTGCTCATCTCGCAGTTTGAGTTCTCTTAACTGAGTTTAAAGGCCACTTCCCGAGTACTGTCTCTGTCAGAAAACTCCGTTGCCTGTTAATAATTGAAATGTTTGGGGCATGCAAGGTTCAGTAGACAAAAGAACGGTCTCTTCTAATAGTTTTTATGATTTTAAAACCTTTTCTTACATTTAAATAAAGAAAAGGAATTATGCTCTCACTGTTTACTATACAGCCCTGTAGAATAGCAGGTGAGTGCAAGTTTTGTCATTCACATGAAACTTGATAAGACCTCAGTTTCTATGAGAACTACTCAGGGTTTACATGAACTCCCTGAGCCAGGCATGTGAATAACCTGTGCCAATTTTAGTTTCTCCTCTGCTTTCAATCTCTATACAAACACCGGGGGCTGATTTAATGTCAACATTCTAAGTACCAAATGCATCATCATGGCCATCTGTTCTTACTACCATTTCTCAGGGTGTTGCTGACTTCAACTAATAATGCAAACATCGTTTTAAAATTAATCATCAACAGAGCAGTGTGAATTGTTTAAAGTTAAATGAACATCTCTGAAGATGACTAATGGAAAACACCAATGTGGACAGATGTTTTCATTTGGGGAAATGTGTTACATCCCTTCAAACAAATTCCATAATCTACCCCCACAACTTCTGCTTAACAAGTAATCAAGTAAACTATAATCATTTAATTGCATTGTTTTACAAACTTATTGTTTTAACACACTGTTCTCATTCAGCTTTGACAGCTTTTTTAATGTTAAAAATATTAACAATAATAGCTTTAGCTCCAAAGGCATTAAATTTCTGTCACTTACAATAATCCAACCATCAGATGTATTTTACAATAGTCTTTACCCAAACAGCAGCATGTTAACATAACTTAGCTAGTTCCATACAGGATACCCATGGCCTTTACAAACCTAAGAGACAAAAAAATTCTCAGAAGAAGTTCAAAAGTAATTTTATCTTCTTCTTTTGCAGAAATGGCAGTAGCCAGAGAAAGCTAATTTGGATTCACACGTCTAGGAATTATTCTGTTGAGGGTTCTTCGGTATCGAGAGGAACAAATGAGAAATAAATAAATAGTTAAGCACATGTTTGGCCCAACAGGATGATATAACTAACTAAAATATACTCACAGAACCAAGAAAAGGCTACATGTTCCTTTAATGTAAGGAAAGAATTCAGGTCACAACATACAGCTTACTAGATATACCAATCACAATGTGACAGCACTACCAAGTAGAGGGCAGTTTTCCCTGTGTTAAGGCCCCACAAAACATCTATCACCAGGATAATGTCTCTTTGGGGTGAAGATCTACTGAGGCCTTCTAGAAAGTGCATTTATATTTATTCTAGTGGACTTATACTTTCTATCCCCATCATCTATTCTTGTGCCCACAGACCTAAGTTAACCCTAGCACATTTCTGAGTGTTTGCCTCAGGACCTTGTCAGTTTCCTAGGAACAATTTTCCAGATAACAGACTCGAGCTTTAAATATTAGTAATCTTCCACTGAGCAATGATCAGATCAATTTAGTCCATTTTAAATTAGTCTTCATCTTCTCTATATCATATATTTTAAAGTAATGAGTAAAGGTATGGAAGCAACTAAATTAATTTAAGCTATATAATGCAGTCAATAGAGGGAAGGAAATGAATCAATTATGTTGTCAAAGATTTAAAAGAAACTCTAAATCAAATATTAAAAAGAAAGTTATTTAAATCAAAGTAGTTATTTCTGTAGATACTGCATTGTATACCAGACAGAACTATGTTTCATTTATCATTACTGAGTAACATGAAACTCATTTCTACCTTGAAAAATATAAACTCAGTTAAGTATACTGTTAGACCCTATTATGAGCTGACTAG
>NW_005871060.1:2511541-2561007 GCF_000147115.1 Myotis lucifugus | reverse complement strand
TCGTTAGGTTATGGCTCTGACCTGTCCTTACATGCATAAGTTCGAACAAAGTCATTACAGGAGAGCGATATTTCCCGGGTGTTGTTGGACTCTGCACAATTAGGTTGGATTGGAGGTGAAACGTTTTTCCAGCATACGGTGGCAGGAGGGGTCGTAAAACAAGATTCCGGTGCTGGGAGACATATTTCCCTTTTACTATATAGGATAGAGGCCTGGGGGGCGGCTGGTTTGCCCTGAAGGCTGTCCTGGATCAGGGTGGGGGTCCCCACTGGGTGCCTGGCCAGTCTGGGTGAGGGGCTGAGGGCTGCTTTCAGGCTGGTGGTTGTTGACTGAAGCTCCCAACCGCTCCTTTTTTTCTTTTTTTTTTCTTCTGGGCCAGCTTTAGCTCTGGCTCTAGCTCTGAGGCTTCCGCTGCTGGTTTGTTTGCCGTTCTATAATCGAAACAATGTATAACTTCAGCTCTGAGATCCCGGCCGGCTATATTTGTTACAAAGTTTCAAACTGCCAGCTCAGAGGCCGGCAAGGCAGGCGGGGAACGTTGGAGTCTGCAATCACTGGAGCAAGCAAGCCTCATGTTTGCTTCCAGCTGCCTGGCTGCCGGCCGCCATCTTGGCTGACAGTTAATTTGCATAAGGATATGCTGATTAGCCAATGGGAAGGGTAGCGGTCGTACGCTAATTACCATGTTTCTCTTTTATTAGTGTAGATTATGCCCCCCCCCCCAATTCATATGTTGAGGTCCTAACCCCACAGTACTTCAGAATGTAACTGTACTTGGAGCTAGGACTTTTAAACAGATAATTAAGGTAAAATAAGGTTATATGGGTATCCTTCTAATAAGATAAAATTTGGACACGCAAAGTGACACCAGAGATGCTTGCACACAATAAGAAGGCCACGATCTACAAGCCAAGTAGAGAAGTCTTAAAAGAAACTAAACCTGCTGACTGGTTTATCTTGGACTTCTAGTCCCCAGAACTATGAGGAAATAAACTTCTGTTATTTAAGCCACCCAGTCTGTGGTATTTTGTTTTGGTAGCCCCAGCAAAATAATACAACCCCATTTACTCAACAAATATTACCTGAGCATGATCATGGACAAGGTCATGCGGACTGAGAGAATAGCACGGCCAAAACTACAGACACATAGCAGGTGTATAGATTCACCCTAGATATACCTAAAATATGAGGATTAAGTAATAGCATGTGAAGCATAGATCAGTAAATATTAGATCAGGAAGAGTCTTGTATGCCAGATTAAGGAGCTAGAACTTATCCAGATAAACCATTGATATAATTATTAGGGAAACATCCTAGTATAATTTGCACTCTAAAAACTGGTGTGAATGGAAATTGCCACGATTGTCATTTATGTCAAGAGAACTAAATTGGAGCTGGAAGACCATGAAAAAGTTTGTCTTATGCTCCATCCCCCAGCCCCCAACACATTTAAGAAATTTTGAACCAGCCTTGAAACCACATCCTGAACTTTACCTTACTCCTCACCATGGCAACCAGATCCTCTGCACTCTTTACCTAAAAGAAGGCCGTCCATTTCACCAGCCAGCATCCTTCATTTGCTCAGAGGACCTAAAAGAGGTTGAAACTCTTGGACTTCCATGCTTGTCACTAAAGCACATCCTAGACAGTGATGGCGAACCTTTTGAGCTCGGCGTGTCAGCATTTCGAAAAACCCTAACTTAACTCTGGTGCCGTGTCACATATAGACATTTTTTGATATTTGCAACCATAGTAAAACAAAGACTTATATTTTTGATATTTATTTTATATATTTAAATGCCATTTAACAAAGAAAACTCAGCCAAAAAAATGAGTTTGCGTGTCACCTCTGACACGCGTGTCATAGGTTCGCCATCACTGTCGAGAACTTGCTTAGCTCAGAGCCTGACCGGTCTTTTTTGAAGAGTCATCACACCATGCTAGATAGCCAGATAGGAAAAGTTTCTTTTGTTACAATATGTACTATTTTGCCTTTATAAGCTCTGACTTTGTCTTCCCTGAGGCACAATTTGGTCTGCTACCTAAATCTGTGCCTCCCAGGTTGCAACCCCTTGCTCAAATAAATGACCTTTATTCTTTATTGTGGCTAAACGTTTTTTTTAATTGACATTGGCAAGAGTGTAGAATGTAAAGACTAGGAAAGTGGGGAAGCGTATGCACTGGGAGGATAATGCTAAAACTAAAAGGAGCTTATTAACTGATGTTAATAAACTGGTCACTAAGCAACATAAGAGAGGGTAAGTGTCTAATTAAAGAAGGAGGTGAGGTTATTCATAGGAAAAAAATAGCAGATACCCCTAACCGGTTTGGCTCAGTGGATAGAGCGTCGGCCTGTGGACTCAAGGGTCCCAGGTTCGATTCCGGTCAAGGGCAAGTACCTTGATTGTGGGCACATACCCAGTAGGGAGTGTGCAGGAGGCATCTGATAGATGTTTCTCTCTCATTGATGTTTCTAACTCTCTATCTCTCTCCCTTCCTCTCTGTAAAAAATCAATAAAATATATTTTAAAATAGCAGATAGTGTGGGGGAAGAAACTTTTCTCTACCCTTATGGTTCTTTTGCCTGCTCTAATAATCAAATAGACATGAAATTGAATGGCAAGAGAAAATGACTAAATTTAATTACATACATATGTATAGAAACCCCACACACATGAGAAAGTCAGAGACTCTACATACATGGAGGTTAGGAAACAGAAAGGGAAACTTATAAGGTACATAAGACATTCTGAGCCAGGGATGAGGTAATGCACCTTGGGCCTTCAGAAGGTAATTGCAGAAAAAGCACACGTTCAGTAATCATTAGTTTACCCTGCTTGTCACATACATAGGTAAAATGTTATTTCTTATCATGGGCCAGGCTCCTAATTTAAATTCTTCTAGACAGTTAGAGAGGAACAGAACTTTCTCTTGAGCCCACAGGGTTGCCTGTAGCTCAAAATATTCTTTTGTATAACAATAAGGCACATCTTAGGGTGGCTTGTTCTGAACCCCTACAGTAGAATGAATAGAATTTAGTGATTGATTTTATAGAATGAGGTTATATAAAAGGAGACATTTCTGCACCATGATGCTTAATCCCTTTTCTGGATCACAAAACCCTTTGAAAATATGAAAATACATTGTCATCCATCCCCACAAAACACATGGCCACGGACAATTTCAGAGACCTACAAGGGGTAGGCTGAGACCTTCATTGATCTACATTACACCTTCATCCCTCTCTTTGTCCATTCCCACCTGCTTCCTTATCCCCGCTGCCATGGTACTGTTCCCGAGTGATTCCCTCCCTAATACATGCGCAGCATGCTAATCTCTATTTCAAAGTCTTCCCCTGAGAACTCCAACTTGCAACACAGACATTGAAGGGAGTGATGCCATTTAAAACTTCCAGCAGAGTTAAAGAACAAAAGACCTGAACATTTTTAAAGATGCCAACTTAACACCATACTCACAAACACTCAAGTTTGGAATACAATGATGGCTCAGTAATGGCAACTATATTAGTGTAATAAACCTTATTAACTATAACCAAGAACTCATATAATCTCAAGAGATGCCCACAAGCATGTTTAACAAAATACAACTTCTATTATTGAATCTTTAAACTCTTAGTAGTATAATTTCAAAACCAGCTCAAAATTGGTCCTATCCTGTTTTTAACAAGAATCCGAGTTGCCTTTTAGAGACTACAGACCAAAACCGCAAGTCATGCAGCTGAAGCATGTGCAAAGGAGAGAACTTTGTCCACCAGCTGCACCTGGAACCAAAGTCTTGCCCCTTCCTGGAACCAAAGGACCCGGACATGACAAGTGTCTGCTTTGCAGGAAGATGTGGTGCTGTAGCTCCTTACCATATCTTACCATAAATAGCCAAGTCCCAACGTTCCCCAATCAAAACCTGCACTGCCCTTGCTTCCACATACCATTCTGTGTCTCCTAACCTTTAATCTTCAATCTTTGCCTTTAAAAATTCTTGATTGAAATCCACCAGGGAGTTCTGGATTTAAGGGATAACTTCCTGTTCCCCTTGCTTGGCACCCTGCAGATAAAACGGTTTTAATTTCTCCATTGCAAACCCTGATGCTCAGTGTTCATATTTGCTGTGCATTGGGTGGGCAGGTCCTCGTTCGGTTTGGTTCTGTGACAGTAGCAGAGTAAATGTTTTCTTAACTTTATAAAAATATATGAGCCAGCCCTAACCGGTTTGGCTCAATGGATAGAGCATCAGCCTGTGGACTGAAGGGTCCCAGGTTTGATTCCGTCCAAGGGCATGTACCTTGGTTTCGGGCACATCCCCAGTCGGAGGTGTGCAGGAGGCAGCTGATCGATGTTTCTCTCTCATCGATGTTTCTAACTCTCTAACCCTTTCCCTTCCTCTCTGTGAAAAATCAATAAAATATTTAAAAAAATAATAATAATAAATAAAAATATATGAGTCAAATCCAATATCCTCATTATGCTTAATGATGACACACAGAAAACATTCCCTTTAGAGGAAGGAAGAAGATCAAGATTCCCAGGATCATCACCATAATTTGATATTGCTCTCAATGTATTAATCAAAACAGAGGTAGATGATAGAAATAAATAAATCATATACATATTGGAAGGGAAAAGACAAATTTTAAATTGCAAATAGTATAGTTCTTTACCAAGGTGACCAAGAAAAACTGCCCGAAATCTATCTTACATGGGAGTAAATTACAAAATCAATACACAAAACTACCATTAAAGCATTATAAAATAAAAAATAATTTCACTTAAAATATCAATTGGAAAGAAAAAAAAGACCTAATATAAACCCAATAACCAAAAATATGCATTATTATACCTTATTTATTGAGGAACATAAAATAATATTTAAATAAAGTAATAAGCAAACCACGCTTATGTATAGAATGACTTGCCACATCTATGTTCCTATCATGTATGGAGTGCCATATAAATTAAAATACCTAGAAGATATGAAATTGTGCATGAGAACTCTACATTTTGATTGAAAAAATAAGAGGGAGAGTCTACAAATTTCTAAAGAGAACTCATAATAATTAAAATAGCTCATTAATAAATTTAAAAATCAATTAAAAAGACAAATATGAAGAGAACAGAAAAAAGTAAAATAAATAACTAAATAAAAGCCTAAGTGAGATAAGAATTTATTTTATGACAGAGGTAACATTTCAAATCAGTGGAGAAAAAAATATTACTCAATAAAATTATCTTAGAAAACTACATAATCTTTTCGAAAATTATCTACCTTAAAGCTTACAAATGAATGAAACATGGAACACTTACACACACACACACACACACACACACACACATCACTTCACATCAAACCATAAATTTGTAGAAGAAAAATAATGAAATTTATATTGTCAGAGTTGAGATGACCTTTGGAAGTTGGACATAAAACAGATAAGTAACAGTAGCCCTCTTACTATTCCTCAGACACAGGAGGCCCACTCCAGCTTCAAAGCCTTGCATTTCCCTAGACTTTTCCTAGACTTCTCCTACCCACCCTGCCCCAAGTAGCCTCAAGGTTTTCTCACTTCCTTCATATTTTCATTCAAATGTTATCTTCTTAGTTCTGAAATTGCAATCCACTCTAATCTCCCTTTTCCCTTATTCCTTTTTCCTGCAGTATTATTTTTCTTAGCACTTGTCGCCATCTAACATATAGTATTTTATTTATTTGTCTTTTTTATTATCTAACTTCTCCAACTAACCTGCAAGCTTTATGAAACCAACTACACTTTTTCTGTATTTTTTGCTTGTCAGCACCTACAAAACTACCTGGAGCATGAATGAAAGAAAGAATGAATTTTTTAAAAGATCAAAGGAGTAACCCAGCTGGCATGGCTCAGTAGTTGAGCATCAACCTATGAACCAGGAGGTTACAGTTCAATTCCCAGTCAGGGCACATGCCCGGATTGCAGGCTTGATCCTCAGTGTGGGGAGTGCAAGAGGCAGCCAATCATTGATTCTCTCTCATCATTGATGTTTCTCTCTCTCTCTTCCTCTATGAAATCAATAAAAATATATAGCTTTTAAAAAGGTCAAAGGGGTAAAAAGCCTAGAGAAATAGGTTGTAATTAAAGTCAGAATGGGGAAAATGACAATAGTTAGACCAAGTTAGACGAACAGATAAAAATGGCATTAAAATAAAAATCAGAATGTCATCATTAATGACTTTTGGGCAAGAATAGTTTGGGAGACAATTCTCCACGGTTCTCTCATTTCTCTGTTTACTAGCAGAGATACTAACAGTCCTTTATTCCAGAATGTAATCAAGTGTACCTGTATAGTGAACAGACTTGGCAGATATAGTATTTAACTCTGGAGCAAAAGACAGGTTTGCTTACAACTTTGGTGACTCTCATCTGGAGAAAAACACAGGCATGCTTACTGCCCATTATGTATATAAAAAAAAGCTAGAGGCCCAGTGCACAACATTTGTGCACTCAAGGGGATGTAGGTTCCTCAACCTGGCCTGCGCCCTTTAGCAGTCTGGGAGCCCTTGGGGGATGCCCCATGGGGAGCAGTCCTAAGCAGCAGTCAGACATCCTTAGCGCTGCCACAGAGGCAAGAGAGGCTCCCGCCACTGCTGCTATGCTCACCAACCTTGAGCCCTGCTCAGGGCTTCTGGCTGAGCGGCACTCCCGCTGTGGGAGCACACTGAACACCAGGGGGCAGCTCTGCATTGAGTGTCTGCCCGCTGGTGGTCAGTGCGCATCATAGCTACTGGTCATTCTGCCATCTGGTTGATTTGCATATTACCCTTTTATTATATAGGATTGGGCACTCTGTGCTCTGAATTTTTCTCTGGTGATGCCATCCACTCAGTGTACAGATAACAACAGGGGCCCTCTTTGCATTCCTGAGAATTGGGGCTTGGGGAACAGGTGTAAAAAATGCTGATATTCTGGTTGCTGCAAATACTGTGAATAATATATTTTCCTCTGTCTCTGACCCAGGAGTCTTGGTCTCCTGCCAGCATCTATAAAACTATATCAGGCTAATTTATTAGTGTGCAAATATGGTAAAATACAAGACCTTTTTACAATTCTAGATTGAGAGATGCCAAAATAACAGGATTTTGCACAGATACACTAACATTAGCAATAATAGAGTCATTTATTTCCACTCAATACAATACTAAATTACATCTTAAAACATCATTCAACTTCTTTCACCTAAATGATATTCATAAATGTATAACATTTATGTAGGGAAGTCCACTAAAGTCATTTACCTGGCTTTCATAAGTCCTAGCTACAAGCAATAGACTTGTTCCAGCTAGGCATATGATCTCAGCAGAAGAATGAAAGATATGTAAAGCAGAATTTACCAGATTACCTGAAATACAAAACATAGCTGTTCCAACTAACCCATAAAATCATGAGCAAATACAAATTAATGCTTATTTTTGTATGCCACTGAAGTTTTTATATGGTTGTGTAGCAATAGTTGACTGATACAAGACCCAGAATATCACCACTCTCCATGTAATAAAAGATTATTTCTCCCTTGTCCAATATTCTTGAGGGAGGCAATATAGGGCTAGTGTGGTGGCTCGGCTACACAATATTACTCAAGGACAAAAGCTCCTGCTATCTCATTGTTCTACCCTCCCCCTTAAACCATTCTTATAATTCCAAAATATAGCTCACTATCTTACTCGTGTTCTAAAAAATGGAATAGAGAAAGGCTGATCAATGAAACATACTTTCCTTTTAAATACAGACCAGATTTTGTACCCACCTGGCCTCCTTATATCCCATTGGCCAGATATTAGTCATGTGGCCACACCTAACTGAAAGGAAGGTAAGAAAAGTACCTTATATAGCAAAAAATCAGTAGCTATATCTCTCTTAAAGAAGGAAAGAATAAAAACTTGAGTACAACTAGCATTAGCCATTCATTCATATGGCAACCCTAATATTCACGAGAACCTCTCTCCTTCTCATAAGATAGTTTGATCACCTCCACAAGGGAAAAAATTCCAAAGCCCTATTGGATACTGTACCCAGCTAAAAGTCTCTCCCTTCTGGATGTATGAAAATCAATACCCTTAATTTGATTTTGCCTCTGGTCTGGCTCCCAATTAAGCATGGATGTGGAGCCTCATGGTTTGGCACCCTATACACTAAACGTATGTTCATGCGTCCCCAACACTCTGAATAATCAAGGCGTGTGAAGAAGGTGAGTACAGCAAACTAAACTGACCCTACTGAGCAAGGAGGATTGGGAAGCATACAACAGTCACTGGGTCATGGCAATAATCAAATCCTACTAGTAGGAGTTACAAATATTCCCTGATCCAACAATAAGGTAATTCCTTTTGGTTGGTCTCATTGGAAGCCCTTGATTCTGCTTTCTGGAAAGAAATGTGGATTTTCCTCCAAAGCCCTCAATTCTACCCCCTGAAAGGTGTTTTACTATCCTTTGTCCTCGCTTGCAATGAATCAGGTAGGTATTACAGGGACTGCTCTTCTTAGAGACTGCAATGTTTTTGCTGGTCTGGATTTGGCAGCCCAGGAATTTCCTAGGGGGTTAAATAATTACAGGCTTTTCCAGGCTATGTTGTTGTTCTTTACCCATACAATTCCCTCAAAACCTTAGCAAGCTTCCAGGCAATTTGTTTTGGATTAACTCCATATGTAAGTAACTATAGCCAAAGATCTAATCTAGATGTAGTCTTTTAGACTGAAGATGCTTGTCTTTTCCTTATTACTCCGTGTGGCTTGCTTACCCCCTCTCTGGATGGAAGGTACATCCAGGCTATCTGAATCATTTTGTTTGGGTGGAAAATCAATACCCTTAATTTGATTTTGCCTCTGGTCTGGCTCCCAATTTTGGCAGAGCATTGAGCTTATCTCCTACTAAGGCAGTGGCTTTGAAGCTACCAATTATAATTGCTTTGGTTTGGAGTACAGAATGAGTTGACTTTTTCATACCTTAAAGGCCTCAAATTATAGGACTCTCAGTGAAATTATTTTGCTAACCTGACATAAAGAGCCCCTCTGAACCGAACTGTATTCCTTTCCGCCTCTGCTTGCAGACTGGCTAACTCTAGCCTGAGTTCATCTCTGTCAAAGGATTTTGCTGGGAGAGCATGAAGCAGCCAACACACATCAGCTTTCCTATGATTTCCCCTAATGTCATCTAGGGTCTCAGTTACCATGTGGCCTGCCGTCTAAAATAAAGCAAGCAGCAATTGTATCAATGCTTGGCTCCACATATCAGAGTTCCATCAGCTTTAGCCTCCAATATCTAGGCCTCTGCTTCCTGCCTCCTGCTTCCCAACTGCTAAACATATTATGCCACATATGTAGGTCATGCCACTTTTTGCACCCCATTCCTGGTATCAAATTCTATTTTAATTAGCATGTTGGTTTGGAATGTGTAACAGAGACCCAAATGTAATACATAAAGGAATCAGAGGTTTAGTCCTTTCACATTATGGAGGTCCAGGGCACCCAGGCCCTTTCTATCATATAGCCCTGTCGTCTGTCAGATATTGCTCTTATCCACATGGTGCAACATAACTTATCACCACACTTTTCAAAGCAGCAGGATGGGGAAAGGTGGCAGAGGGGCATCCCTTCCTCTCTTTAAGAAAGGTCTGGAAGCTGCACACATCACCTTTCCTATGTGGGAACATGGGAAATGTAGTCTTTACATTGTAGCCACATGTCCTGCTACAAAACAAGAGTCCTTTCATTATAGGAGAACAGGAAGAGCATGGTGATCAGGGAACAAAAAAGTAGTCCTCACTACAAACTCAAAACAAGTGGCATCATTTATTTGGATCTAAGATATCGAGGGTCTTGTGAACCAATATTTCTAACAATAAAAATGAAGTTGACTAGACATTATTTTAAGAACAGCTGCTGGTCTAATAATATTTACAGAAAATTTTTACAAGGTATAACATCCAAAATATAAATTTTGATATAAATAGATATAAATTTACAGTTTACTTTTTACATAATAGGCATTTGAGAGATAGTTGTTGAATGAAAAAATAAACTGACCAATTAACAAATACTTATTGAGAACTTGCTGAGGCCATAATAACTGTGATAGACACCAAAGAGATGTTTTTAAAAAAGTATGACATATGTTCCCATAATAGAAGAATTTGGCAGCATTTTACTTGATGATACTGGTGAAAGTGTTAAATACATCTAATAAAAGTATAAAATAATAATTTCAAATAATTAATATAATAATGATAATGTATTAATATAATAATCAAGACTTTTTTTAAATGTTCAATGATTGTCTAGAAAATAATGCTTTTCTAAATTTGAAAAATGTTCTTAAAATAACTTTAAAATTTCAAATAAAATACACTTAGATATCCTCTTTTTAACTTGCTCTGAAGAGTGACAGTTACTCCAAGGGCAAATGAATTAATTGGTACTTTTTAAAAGTATTCCAATAGTTTATTAGAAAGAATGTAGGCATTTAAAAAAATCCCCATGGTCATGAACATAAACTGAGGTTTTCAACCCTGGTACAAGCTGGATCAAAAGAAGAAGGAAGAAGAAGGAAGAAGGAAGAAGGAAGAAGAAGGAAGAAGAAGGAAGAAGAAGGAAGAAAAAGAAGAAGAAGAAGAAGAAGAAGAAGAAGAAGAAGAAGAAGAAGAAGAAGAAGAAGAAGAAGAAGAAGAAGAAGAAGAAGAAGAAGAAGGAGAAGAAATACAAAATCCAATAGTGTATTAACATTTTTTCACTCATTTGCCATACTGACAGTGCCAATACAAATTTGGCCTAAACATACAGACTCTCAAGCAACAATGTACAGCCTTTCTTTGTTCTCCATGCTAAGAGAAATAAAAGTTTAAGGGTCAAACAATACCAAATGTACAGGCTTTAAAAGCCATCCTAGAGCATTTACTAGTTTTAGCTAAGACGCATTTGGAACACTGACAAGTGGTCATTTATGTACAATAACATGAAGTAAATTTTTTGAAAAATAAAACTTTAGTGAAACAATCCTGAAGAATATACCAGAACAACATGCTACTAGTTTATGTTATCAACCAATTGGTTTCAGCCAGTTTGAGTCCATGTTCTAAAATGTAAAACTTAGTTATCTTTCTGTAGTCCAAGAGCTTCCTATCATATCAGTATCTATGTTATGAAGAAATGAGACTTAGGTGAAATGTTTTTATATATCACAAATGCCTAAGACCTTGGCAGTGTCATGGAAGTCGGAGAAATGTTCATGCATAAGATTATTGCCTTAGCTGACTTAAAACTGTGCCATACAGTGGTAAATATCAACCCTTAATAAATTCTTTAAGAAAACAAACAGGTTGACAAATAGGTTAAAGGAGGCAAATGCAGCATCTGCCTCTGCAGTGGTTCTCAACCTTCTGGCCCTTTAAATACAGTTCCTCATGTTGTGACCCAACCATAAAATTATTTTCGTTGCTACTTCATAACTGTAATGTAGCTACTGTTATGAATCATAATGTAAATATCTGATATGCAGGATGGTCTTGGGTGACCCCCGTGAAAGGGTCGTTCGACTGCCAAAGGGGTCACGACCCACAGGTTGAGAACCGCTGCTTTAGAGCTATCAACTCAGGAATTTTCTCAATTAGGAAATCTTGCAGGGGAGTTATTTTTCTTTTCCAAGATCCGGTGAGGACAACATTCCTTACTCCAGATCTGGCATTTTTTTTCATCATCCCTATCTTGTGAATCATCACCTGCTCCATCTACTTCTGGTAAATCTACATCTTTATCACCACACATGTTGTCCATCATCTCAGAGAAACAATCAAAATTAGACATGTCTTCATCTGAATCATCTTCCTGGTCTTTCTAATTATTCAAGACCACACTAAGACAATTAAGCTTTGCCCTTTCTTTTGTTAAACTTGGCCATGATTGGGCAGCTTCTCATTCTCCTAAACAACATAAATTTGATCTCCCAGTTATTTTATGCTTGGAATCACTTGGATCAATACCATGAAAAACATTAATTTCATTAAAATTATCACTTTCTCCAAGACAATTGAATATAGTTTGGATTTTTCCAAATTTACATTAACATTTTTACTGTCTTCAACACAAAATTCAATGAAGACACACAGTTCCTCCGAATGATTGTACCACTTTGCAAAAGTAGGCTGGCTGCACGGTGAACAGGGCCTTGGTTTCCGGTGAATGTGTGGTGGGCAGTGACTCCACTCCCATGGTGACTCCGGTGTTTTCCCCCTAGCGGGGCCCCTTCTCACTTCGCTCAGGCAATGGCTGCAGCACTGGGGCCCAGAGAGAGCGCCACTCATGTCAGGGGGAAGAGGAAGTGTAGGAAAAGGTATCAAGGACAGAGAATGAACTGCGAGTGTGAGTGTGGGAGCGAGGTGTGCGTGGGAGCCAAGGCTGGTGAACTTGTATTTTTATGTAATTTTTACATTATAGCAAATAAATAATCTATACTTAAACTTTTAATGAAAAGTAATGACACATTTAGCACAAAATTATGACAAGTAATTATTTAAAGTTAAAATGTTTTCAAGTGATTTAATCAATAAGAAATAGGTGAACTAGTATTTGTTTGCAAGCATTGAAGCCACTTGTGCATTTGTATGAAGAATAAAATAATCTGTTTATAGTTTTGAGGAAAGCAAACTTGAAGCAGTACTTTTTTAAGGTAAAGTATTCTCATTTCCCCACAAATGTTTCTGTCTTCTATCCTTCCATCTGAGAAGCAGAATTTAGCTTTTACCACAAACCCTTTTTAGGAATACATGGCTGTAGTAAAATGCGTGGTTTAATCACTCGGGTACATGACACATCCATATTGTTTCCACAAAATAACACTTTAGGAGAAATTACACATCTTTATAAAGCTTTTCATATCCCTTTTCTCTCTATAGTGTTGGATATTTGGGAATTAACAGATTTGGAACAAAATTAATTAAGTACAATAGGCACAGAAAAACAATTGCTCATTATCTGCTATGCCATACCATTTTTTTGAAGCCTCTTTGATGAAAGTAAATTTTTTGTTCTTTGAGAGCAGTCATTTAGTACTCTACTGGGCATACAAAATAAGGAACAAGGCTGAGAAATAGGGGGAGAGATCAACCAAAGTACTTGTATGCATGCATATAAACATTACCAATGGACACAGACACCAGGGGGGTGAGGGCATGAGCAGGAGGGGGAGGCAATGGGGGGATAAGGAAACATACGTAATACATTAATCAATAAAGAAAGAAAACAAAAAGATGAAAGGAAAAAATAAACTATGTGTTTACATGTCAAAAAAATACATGTTGCTGAAAATAATCTGGGAAAGATGTGAAGTTAGGTATCTTACTCCCCTCCGTCCAACTCCAGATTCCCATTAACATGAACAAAAATACATAAAATATAGGTCAAACATTGTATGAATACTGGAAACTTCATGCCAAAAAAATACATTCCTTTAGAAATAACATAAATGAAATAAATGAAAGAAAACTAAGTGCTGATTCCCAATATTTTATCATCATAAAATAGTTTCCATCTTTATTTGCTTTTAGATTTTTCTATATCTATTTATAAGTGAGATTCAGACATTCCTTTCTTTATTGATTTACAAATATGGCCATTTTACATAATGTTTTGCAATGACACATTACAAATTACAGCTCTTAATCCCAAATCAACTTCTTTCAAAAATAATATTTAATTATATTAAAAAACATAGATGAAGTCCACTGGAATCACAATAGTCATGCAACATTTCATAGCTTGGTCCTACACTTAAAAATCAAATTTTATGCTCAATATACATCGAGTGGCCAGATTATTATGACCACCTGATGTTTGTAGGCAAATTAGCTATAATTTCACGCTGAAGTTGCTAGAAGGCCAGACCATTATAAATAGGGAAGCAGGTTGTTTACCACGACAGTAGGAGTGATTTTTTTTTCTGAAGATATGGGTAAACAACGCAATTTAACAGCCTTTGAATGTGGGATATATTTGAATGTGAGTGGCCAGATTATTATGACCACCCCATCAGCACTTCGTTGGGACACCTTTTGCCTTCAATACTGCGGCGATTCTTCTTGGCATTGACTCCACGAGATGTTGAAAGGTGATGCGAGGAATCTGACACCATGCCTGATGAATAGCTCTGTCCAGTTCTGTGAGATTTGATGGCTGTGGAACCAGCTGCCTGATGGCTCTTTTAACTTCGTCCCACAAATGCTCAACTGGATTGAGATCTGGTGATTGTGGGGGCCATTTAAGCAAGGTAAAGTCTCCCTCATGTTCTTGAAACCACTCCTGCACAATACGAGCATTGTGGCATGGCGCATTGTCTTGTTGGAAGAAGCCATCTCCATTGGGATACGCCATCAACATGATAGGATGAACTTGATCAGCAATGATACTTAGGTATGTTGTGCTATTCAGCCGTTGTTCCGCACGAATTAAAGGGCCCAAATCATGCCAAGAAAACATGCCCCAAACCATAACACTGTCCCCACCAGCTTGAAGGGTTGTACTCATGCATGTGGGGTGCATGCTTTCATGCTGTTTCTGTCAAATTCTCACTCTACCATCTGCATGATGCAACTGGAATTGTGATTCATCGGACCACATGACTCTTTTCCAATGATCAACTGTCTAATCCTCGTGTCGAATCTGAGACGTTTTATCTTGGTACTGCAGACAGCAAACGTGTTCGAACAGGCCTTTGGCTTCTGTATCCCATATGATGTAGTGTACAGCTAATCTGCCTACAAACGTCAGGTGGTCATAATAATCTGGCCATTCAGTGTGTGTGTGTGTGTGTGTGTGTGTGTGTGTGTGTGTGTGTGTATCCCACGTTCAAAGGCTGTTAAATCGCATTGTTTACCCATATCTTCAGAAAAAAATCACTTCTACTGTCGTGGTAAACAACCTGTTTCCCTATTTATAATGGTCTGTTCCTCTAGCAACTTCAACGCGAAATTATAGCTAATTTGCCTACAAACGTCAGGTGGTCATAATAATCTGGCCACTCAGTGTAAGTTTGTATATATGAATGTGGTATAAGATTTTCATAAAGAAGAGTTTATAATTGAAAATTACATAAAATTTCAGCACCATAGTCACCAAAATAAATTAACAAGTGAAGAATGATGATGGCCTGGTTAGAATACAACCATAACATATCATTAAATAAATTAAAAGCAGAAACATTTCTAGAAAGTTCCTACTTATATTTTATACTGATATATATATATATCAGTATAGGTGTTTCCATTATAATATCTTACCATTAATATAGTTGTCTAAGATTTTTATATTCTCAAAGATACATTTCTACTTTCTCACCAAATTTTAGGCAAAAGAGTCTGTGAGTCTTTCAATTAAATATGCCCTATTGTTTCAGCAAGGCTAATAAAGAGTCATCTTGTTCAGATAAATAACTCTAGAGCAATTAGTTAGTCCCAGCTGATGACTGATTTTATAATATTAGTTGAATATTGGGTGGGATGCATGGAAACCTACCAGAATTTTCCTAGGCTCTTTGCCAGAGAGAATTCTTGTCAAGAAAAACAGTACTGTGATTTCAACTTTGAACTCTGAACTGTACATTGTGTGAACTTGTCAAATACTCAGCCCACAAATAACCTCATGCTCTTTCTGAAAAACTTGCCAAATGCAATGAATCTGATTTAGTGGAAAAAAGTGTTTAAGGCCAAGAAAAATACACACATTGTGTATAGAGTGTCAATAATTTTGGAAATATTAGTTTACCTCGATTCATGATTTCATTTTAAAAGAATGCAGTGTTGTTTCTGCTAAAATATTTTTACCATAATTAGTTCATTTCTCTCCCAAGGAAACATTGTCTTCATATATTACTACATTTGTACATTATTTTCTTATACTAATTAATTCAGATGGTTAAGACATGATGCTACTAAGGTCAACATTTCTGATTCTACACCCATTCCCATGCAGATCACTTAAATTATTAAAATTACACCCCATGACATAAATCCTGCCCACACCACTTTATAGGTCAAATAAGGCCCCTCTACCAACTCCTTGGCCCTCCTCGGCTCCCATGTGCATGAACCACATGGTCCTGGGGCTTCAATAAAGTTTCCTTTTCATTGATTGGAGCAGTAAATATATATATGACCTAAATATACCAATTAAAAGACAACGAATGGCAAAGTGAATTAAATACCATGGACTAATTATACGCTGTTGGAGGGGCTAAAAGAATAATTTTTCCTCCCACCTTGTAAGTTCTTCTGGCTGGGCTAATAATCAAATTAACAGAGATAGATTAACATGAGAAACTACATAAAGTTTATTATGAATGTATATGCCATGGGTGCCACACATTGGAAGTTGAGGTATATATGCCATTTTGGATAAAGGACAAGGAAGGAATGGAGATCTGGGTTTTCAAAGGGGAAGTAGGCAAGTCACAGGTGGACACAAAATTGACAATGGGACAGAGGAGACTATAGCAGAACAGGTTTTCACATGGATCCTTCTTTGTCCACCATACTTCAAATAGGCTAAGGTAAAAATGCTAACCACTTCTGGTTTGGCACTGCCCAATTCAATTTTTTTGTTCAAATAAACTGTCCCTCAAAATTGGTCACATTTTTTTTTCTCAGTATTTCTTGTTTCATTGCTTCTAATGATTAAAGGCCAGTGAGTGGTAAAAGCATCCTTGCCTGCAACTCACTACCGGAGTATGCAAAAATAAAGTTAGTTTCATAATGTTTCTGCCAGATGTATAAACATTTATAGTTCTGTAAACTAGCCCTTGGGCTCTCCAGCAAGAGCCTCATATTAAAGATGGATTCAGAGACAAACAGCATTCTGGGGGCAGGATTAGCTGACCTCAGCATCCCCCTCCTTTATGCAGTAAAATAAAGGACTGAAGAAAGTCTACAGATCTGTGTCAATCTAAAGAGATTAAGCTGTTGGATGCCCCCACTTTTCTTACCCCAGCCACACAAAGTAGTGGTGCTTGGATAGTTTCTACCCAACCCACCTGTCTTGAAAGCTCCTATTTCATCAATAAAAAATTATGTCTAACATCACTTACGCTAGTTAACATAGTTTACCATCTCATTTTATCCATATAGCCACCCTCCTAGTAGCTATTACCATTGCCCCCGTTCTATATATGAGAAAACCGAGGCTTAGAGCTATTAATACCTTCCAGCTATTAATACCTTCCCCATTGATATCCTGTTATTAAGTGAAATCAAGTTGCAAACTCAGATACTCTAGGCCCAAATGCTTGCTCTTAACCATTTTTGACCCACTGATTCTATGTTTAATAAACACTCCAGGCCCCTTCCCCTGGAGATTCTGATTCGGCAGGCCTGGGGGACCCAAAAATCTACTAAGCAAGGGAACCTCCAAGAAGGTTCTATGAATAGGCAAGTTTGGGAAATTCCACACTATGCTATGCTGAATCTCTAAAAATTATAACATAAATGTAACCTAAATGCTAATATAATATGTAACCTAAATTCATATATTCTGGCTTTTAAATTCACTTTTTTTTATGAAGATGAAGAATAGCAGATAGTCTTTAACCTTCGTATATTTTCCACCTTTTAGAAAATTGTTAGTGAACTCCATATCTACAGTCTTCCAGAAAACATAGCAAAACATAATATAATGGTCATATTAAACATAAACACACACACAGGAGCCCAGCCAGTGTGGCTCAGTGGTTGAGCATCAACCCATGAACCAGGAGGACATGGTTCAATTCCCAGTCAGGGTTGCAGGCTCAATCCCCAGTAGCGGGAGTACAGGAGGCAGCCAATCAATGATTTTCTCTCATCATTGATGTTTCTATCCCTCTCTGCCTCTCCCTTCCCCTCTCTGAAATCAGTAAAAACATATTTTTAAAAAAATTAAAAAAATAAATAAAGAAAAATAATGGCTAATAAGAATAACACTTTTTTCTTTCATAATTTGCTTTAAAAAATAACTGAAGTAATCTCTATTAAATAATTATTGAATATATTTAGGTAAATAAATGTGGAAACAGTTAACATGTTAAATGTCAGACTGTTTATAAAAAATCAAATTAAAAAATACTAAAGCTCTAGGAACTCTGTTAACTGTCCTTGATGCTGTTGGTGAAGAAGAAGAATTTTTCCTCTATCCTCCTAGATTCTTGGCCGAGACCTCCCCATGAAATAAAAAACATATTAATAGGAGAAAAATAAACAAAAGTTAAATATTCTGTATACCCCCTATATATAAGAGTTAGACCAAGGAAAACTGAGTAACTCCCTAGAATGACCCAAGCCACCACCTTAAATACCATCTCCAGCTACAGATAAAATAAGATGTTGTGGGGGAGGGGAGTCAGTTATGGGAGGTTATCAGGAAAAGCAAGGTAAACAAGGATAAGAATGTTATTCAGATTTAGGTCATTGTCTCTCCATTGAGAGAGTTTCTAGAGATTTAACCCTCCTCCTCTTCCTGTCTTGGAGAGGGAGACACCCTTAACAAATAAGAGATTTCCCTTATAAATGTAAATATCCCTTACAAAAGGGTAGCTTCCACTAAGTGTTCAGAGCTTTTCTGGCATCTGCTGCTTAAAAAATAATCAGCTCACGATACTCCTAATACCAAAAAAGTGTATTTGGGGTAGCAAGTTCCGTTCCCCTTCACTGGTCAATTTTGTTAAATATACTGATGTTATAAAAATTTTAATATATATAGTTATTGACTAAATGATGCTTTTCTCTTCTCTATATTTGCACAAAAATACAACTTCATCTATACATTTAGACACACACACACACAGCATTTCTACTGAGATCAACTTTCTTCCAGCTTGATTACCAGACATTTTCACTTTAACTTAAGAGTCTGCTATTTTTACACAAGACTATAATCATCCCCCAGTGTAAAATCACTATTCAGGCCATTCAACACCGTATTTTTTACAAACAACTCCACAATAAAGGAAATGTTTTTAAACAGTGAATATGGAACAAGGCAACATGTGATTAAAATTCAATACATTATCTCTTTCAAATTTTATTACTGCAGGTGCAGAACACAACTGTTCAGAGGCTTGCTAAGGGCAAAGTTCCCTTTCATTGAAAACAATTCTGTTTATACACCTGTGTTTACAAAGATTCTAAATGAAAAGACCTAGGAAGAGATAATGGAACAAGAAATAACACTAAACGTTGTCTTCACAGAAGCCTAAATCAGTCCTTCCCCAAAGAAAGGAAGGAGAAAAATCCTTGTATCTACCAAAGGTATCCCCAGAGATGCGTGTGTTCTCAAAACATTATGTGTGGTAATAAATGCATTGGATTATAAGGGGGAAATATTTGTATCACTCCCTAATGGAGAAATAGTTACCAGGAGCAAGAGTTAAGAATTTGCTCTGTGTCATTTGTTATATAGTTATCATTTTCAATTCAACAGGTATGTATTAAGTACCTATTATTCATTCAACAAATATTTATTGAGAGCCTACCATACGGTATACAATGTAAAAAAATTATGAGAAATTATGGGATAGGCTTTGCAAGATGTAAAAAGAAAATGACATAGAAAGTAAAAATGCTAAGTACAGCCTATAATCCAATTACTATTACAAGGCGCACTAAACACCTGCTACCCAGAATAATCCCCAAAACTATGACAATTCAAAAAGAAGTAGAGAGGTACACTGATGCAGTAAAAGCTTGTAGTGTCTTCCTTATGCCTGAGACTATCCTATGCCAACTTACTTGTTTGAATATTTTTTTCTTTTTTTTAATTTAAAATTTTAAACACCCAAAGAGTGAGAATAATATATTAAGTCCCCCAACCATCACCCCGCTTCCACAATTATCAATGTCTTCTGTCAATCATTTTATCTGTCATCTCATTCTTCCCCTCCCCTCCTATGTTAAAGGAAATCTCACATGTCATATCATTTCATACTTATCTCTAACAAATAAAGACTTAGAACACCTGTGCACATATTATATTATTCTCACATGACAATTTATTACAACATTTAATTTCTTAAAAACAATTCAAATTCAGCCCTAGCTGGTTTGGCTCAGTGGATAGTGTAGTGTGCTGACAAAAGGGTCCTGGGTTCAATTCCAGTCAAGGGCACATGCCCGGGTTGCAAGCTCAATCCCCAGTGGGGGATGTGCAAGAGGCATCCCTCATCATTGATGTTTCTATCTCGCTCTCCCTCTTCTTTCCTCTATGAAATCAATAAAAATATATTTTAAAAAGAAAAAGAAAAACAATTCAAAATTAAATTTCTTTTTACTATATAATACTATCTTATCATTAATGTTTTTCACCTACTTAATTTAACTTACTTACTGCATTTTTTACCTGCCTTATTTGACTTAACATTCTATAAGAATTTGATTATAGAATTGAGTTCACTTTGAAATTTCTCAAAACCATATTTTTAAGTATATTTTTATTGATTCCAGAGAAGAAGGGAGGGAGAGATAGAAACATCAATGATGAGAGAGAATCATTGATCAGATGTCTTCTGCATGCCCACATTCCTGCAACCCCCTACTGGGGATCAAGCCCACAACCTGGGCATGTGCCCTGTTGGGGAATTGAACCGTGACCTCCTGGTTCATAGGTCGATACACAACCACTGAGCCATGCCGGCCAGGCTAATACAAATTCTTTCATGCTGAATCCATCATTCCTTAGGAAGCTGCCTCATCCCTGGTGCCACCCATGAATGCTAGTTCACAATGACTCTCAAAAGATGACATTGTACTATATTGGTGATAAACACAAAAGCAACTTTTACCCAGAGCCTGCAGGAAAGTGTGAATGATAATTCCCTTTCTGGTCATGTGAAATCTATCTTTGGGATTTTATAATGTAGAACAAACATCTTCCAATAATTCCTCTTCTTCAACTCCTCAGGCTATCATCACTGCATTCCTAGAATGTGATCTTACATGTTAAAACTTCAACCCCATCTTCCACACACCACCATAAGTGGGCAGATAAGGGGAAGAGCCATGGGCAGAGAGAGAAGAGCCCGCTGGAGCAAGGAACGTCCCTCTCTTCCAACATGGCTTAAGGCAAACCAGGGTTCCTTTTCAGGTTTCCTTTTTTCCTTTCACTCATTTGTTCTGCAAATATTTGTGGAAAATTTCTTCTTGCCTGACACTGTGCTCTTTACTTTTCCACTGCTTTCTGACTTACCCGTGCTCCCCCCCGCCCATTTTACTGAGTTATAATTGACATAACAGTGTTGTAAGAGTTTAAGGTATACAGTATAATAGACTGACTTGCACATATTGTGACATGATTACCACAATAAGTTTAGTTAATATCTGTTAATACCTATTATCTTATATACAAAAAAGGGGAACAATGTTTTTCCTTATGACGAGAAGTCTTAGGATTTATTCTCTTAATAACTTTCAAATACACCACACAGCAGTGCTAACTACAGTCATCATGTTGTACATTACATCCCAGTACTTATTTATCTTATAACTGGAAGTTTGTACTTTTGATCACCTTCCTCCAATTTCCCTCCCCCCCACCTCTGGTAACCACGAATGTGATCTATTTTTTTTTTAATAATTTTTCTTTTCTTTCTTCTTTTTTATTTAGATTCCACATATAAGTGAAATCACACAGTATTTGTCTTTATCTGAATTATTTCACTTAGCATAATGCTCTCAATGTCCATCCATGTTGTCACCAATGGCAGGATTTTCTTCTTTTTTATGGCTCAATAATATTCTATTTTATATTGTCAGGGCCCAGAGCAGGCCACACCAAAATATCCCGCAATGGCATATCATTACCTGAATTAAAGTTACTTGGCAGCCAGTGTAAGAAGAGTACATTAACCCCTCCCCCTTGTCTCTTTGAATGCAGGAAATAAATCTCCCCTCTGAAAGGTGCCCAGAGTCAACCTCCTCACTAGAGCTAAGAGATCCATGGCCCAAGAGCCTGTATAAACAAACCTTGTCTCATTATTAATTTACTACGGAGGCCAAACTTTGGATTCCTCACTAAGGAATACCCAAACCTTAGATTCCTTTCTAATGAGCACTAACTTTTTCTTTGTCCTGTCAATTCTTCACAAATGTATTATTTCTTTGTCTAGAAAAGTATCAAATGCTGGCTGACTAGTTCATCGTTTCTCATTTCTTGGAGCATTATTGATGATTCTCCTATGTGTACACATTGTATTTTTTTTCCTACTGTTAATTTGATCTTGTGTCAATTTTATTATTAGTTCAGCCATAAAAACTTAAGAAGGGGAAAATTCTCCCCTTTTCCTGACAATATGTATGAACTACTTTTTCTTTATCCACTCATCTGTCAATAAATACTTAAGTTGTTTCCATGCCATGGCTATTATAAATAATGCTGCAATGAACATGGGGGTGCAAATATATCTCTTCGACATAGTATTTTTGTTTTCTTTGGATATATTCCCAAAAGTAGAATTGCTGGATCATATGATAGTTCTATGTCTAGTTGTTTTTTTGTTTGTTGTTGTTTTTTGAAGAACTGCCATACTGCTTTTCATGGTGTCTGTATCAATTTAAAATCTCACCAACAGTGCACAGGGTCCCCTTTTCTCCACATCCTCACCAATATTTGTTATCACTGGTCTTTTTTTATGATAGCCATCCCAAAAGGCACGAGATGATATCTCATTGTGGTTTTGATTTGCATCTCCCCAATGATTAATAATGTTGAATACCTCTTCATGTACTGTTGGCCATTCATATATCATATGTAGGAAAATGTCTGTTCAAATCCTTTGCCCAAGTTTTAATTGGATTATTTTCTTTTTTGCTAGAGTTGTATGAGTTCTTCATATATTTTAGCCATCAACTCCTTATCAGATATATGATTTGCAAATAATTTTTCCCATTGTAGGTTGCCTTTTTGTTTTGATGATTATTTCTTCTGCTCTGCAGAAGTTTTTTAATTAGATGTAGTCCCACTTCTTTATTTTTATTTTTGCTTGTGCTTTAGATATCATATCCAAAATCATTGCCAAAACCTCAAGAAGGTTTTTTTCCATGTTTTCTACTAGGAATTTTATGGTTTCTGTTCTTTAATCCATTTGAGTTCATTTTTATGAGTGATATAAGATAGGAGTCTAGTTGCAATTTTTACAAGTGAATATCCAATTTTCCCAGCATCATTTACTAAAGAAACTATCTTTTCTCCATTGGGTATTCTTGTCAAATGTTAGTTTATAATATAGAATATTTCTTAAAATAATGTTTTCAAAAATATTAGATAAGTTATCAGTAAATGTTAATTATTTAGAAAGCTGCTATACCAAGACCACAAAATGTCATAAAGTACTAGATATATTGGTTTCCTAATTTATCAACATAGAAATCAGTTTGAATTTAAACTGGTTTAAAATCTAACTTTAGTTATTTATTCCACAATTGCATATGACAATATACAAAGTACCATGCTAAGGATTAGGAGGGGGGCAGGGGACTAAAACATAGCCTGTGTCCTCAAGGAGGCTATAATCTAATAAAAGTTCTAAAAACCTTACATAAGCAATGACAATGCAAAACTGAATGTGACTTATTATTAGAAAATACAGATAAAATAATATTATGTCGCCCGCTGGTGTGGCTCAGTGATTGAGTGTGAACCTATGAACCAGGAATTCAAGGTTCAATTCCCGGTCAAGGCACATGCCTGGGTTGCAGGCTCCAGCCTCAGTAGGGTGTGTGCGGGAGGCAGCCTATCAATGATTCTCTCTCATCATTGATATTTCTATATCTCTCTCCCTCTCCCTTCCTCTCTGAAATCAATAAAAATATCTCTTTAAACAGGTAATAATATTATGTCATGAGATCCCAGAAGAAAAGGTGAATAGCACTATCAAGGTATATCAAGGAAGGCTTCCAGAAGTGTTTCAGTATCTATGAGTTTGTTCCCATTTTGTTTATTTTGTCCTTTAGATTATACATATAAGTGAAATCACATGGTATTTGTCTTTGTCTGACTTATTTCACTTAGCATAATACCCCCTTAGTTCATCCACACTATCACAAAAGCAAGATTTCATTCTTTCTTATGGCCTAGTATTATTCCATTGTCTGTACAAACTGGTAGTTACGAACTAGTCACGGAGATATAAATTGGAAATATAGTCAATAATATTGCAATAAGTATTTATGGGGCCATGTGGGTACTTGAACTATCAGGGAGACCACTCTATAAACTATATTATTATCTAACACTATGCTGTACATCTGAAACCAATGTAGAGTAGCACTGAATGTAAGCTATAATTGAAAATTTTAAAAATAATAATAAAATTAAATACAAAAAACAAATGTTTCAGCTGGTCTTTGAATGATGGACAGGATTATATGTAGGTAGATTAAGAGAGAGGTCATTTTAGTGAGAGCAAAGTTGTGCCTGGCACAGAGCAGGCCCCAACACATAGTTACTCAGCAAATTAACAAACAGGCATATGAAAAGGCATAGAAGCAAGCCAGTCCATAGCCCATGGGAGGTACAGGGAGCAGTTCATGTGGGTGAATGTGAATACAAAGGGAGGTTGTGGGGAAATAAGAAAAGTAGGCTGGCGCAATGGGTGACGAGAAGCTAGACAAAAGGCACACTAGAGCTGTGTTTTAGTGAGACAGAACAGGACATGAAAATCTAAGGGTGGAGACAAGTGTTAGGAGCCCCAGAATTGTGGGACACATAACCATTTCCTACATCATAATGCATCGCCCTCCATTTTGGGGGTGAAGTACTAACCCTTTAATGTAATGGAATATGAAACACAATTGGATTTCAAATTTCCACCCAAATGTGAAACTAATCCTTCTCTAATAGTAAAAATGACCTATAGTATCAAAATATAAACACACACACACACACACACACACACACACACACACTGCCACCTGGAGGAAAGTCCATCACTGTGACATCAGAGCATTTACCCTTCATCTCAGTTCCCAGTTTGGGGCTACTTTCCTGTTGGTAAGCTGCTGGTGATAGAAGTCCTGCCCCCGTGCTTTCCTTTCCCAAAGGTCAATGTTTTGAGCCTCTACCAAATCCCCAGGCTGTAACTTCTACACATGGGAAATCATTATAAATTAATCTTTAAGTCAGTAATTATAACACGATGATGCAATTTATAAAATATCTTGGCATATTATCTGGTTTGCTCATTATAATAGCATCTTTTGAGAATTGTCTTCATTTTACTCAAATCAGTAATTGGTAGGATAAAGTTTATGGAAAGATCTTGAAATGTCATAGAGAAAATTGCTTTATTTCCGACTAGAGGCGTGGTGCACAAATTCATGCATGGATGGGGTCCCTTGGCATAGCCTGCAGGGATTGGGCTGAAACTGGCAGTCCAACGCCGCCTGCTGCTCCCACTCACCCCAGCCCCGCTGTGCCTGCCATGGGCTCGCGCCCAGTCACTCCTGATCAGGAGAGGCTCACACCACTGCAGCGGTGCTCGCCAGCCATGAGCCCTGCATCTGGTGCCCATCCTGAAGGGGGTGGGGGTGGTGGGATGCCCTTGCCGGTCCAGGATCTGGATCCATCCCACTGACCTTCGCGCCAGTTGTGGGGAGCCACCTGGTGGCCACTTTTATATCATTTCTTCCTTGTGGAGCATCTAGGGAGGGGAAGCGGCCACGGTGCCTGAGGCCAACTTCCAGGAGGCCAGAGGCACAGGCCAATTGGTGCCTGGCCAGTTCTCCAGAGATTGGACCTGCACGACTACTGAGGGAGTGAGTGGCTCCCGCCGGACTGGTGAGCCGCCAGGACGGGTCGGTCAGCTGAGCAGCGCTCCCACTGTGGGAGTGCAATAACCACCAGGGGGCAGCTCCTGTGTTGAGCGTCTGCCCCCTGGTGGTCAGTGTGTGTCACAGTGACCGGTCAACCGGTCGTTAGGTCGTTTGGTCACTTAGGCTTTTATATATATAGATGGGCAAAATTGTGTAGAT
Source organism: Myotis lucifugus (assembly GCF_000147115.1). Classification (NCBI taxonomy): domain Eukaryota; kingdom Metazoa; phylum Chordata; class Mammalia; order Chiroptera; family Vespertilionidae; genus Myotis; species Myotis lucifugus. The sequence goes on along the minus strand of NW_005871060.1, from coordinate 2,534,994 downwards.
TTAAAATGTCACTTAAATGAATAATCCTGCCACTTATACCTACAGTGAGATTCTGTAATATCTATGCCTACTTTTAACATGTTTTCAACTACATGTCCTAAATTATAAATCTTCAAGGAAAAGATAGTACATACTTTATCAAAACCTAACAAAAAAAGTAAAAATGAAATATATATATATATATATATATATAGTAAATTATAATCAAAACAGAGTCTTGACATATGTAACACAACCAAATTTTTCTAAATTTCTTTATTAAGGTATTACATATGTATCCTTACCCTCCCATAACACCCCCCCACTCATGCCCTCACCCCCCTGTTGTCTGTTTCCATTGGTTAGGCTTATATGTATGCATACACGACCTTTGGTTGATCTCTCCCCCTTACCCCACCCTCCCCTACCTTTCCTCTAAGGTTTGACGTTCTGATTGATGTTTCTCTGTCTCTGGATCTGTTTTTGTTCATCAGTTTATGTTCATTATATTACATAAATGAGTCAGATCATGTGATATTTATTTTTCTCTGACTAGCTTACTTCGCTTAGCATAATGCTCTCCAGTTCCATCCATGCTGTTGCAAATGGTAAGAACTCTTTCTTTTTTTTTACAACAGCGTAGTATTCCATTGTGTAGATGTACCACCGTTTTTTAATTCACTCATCTGCTGATGGGTACTTAGGCTGTTTCCAAATCTTAGCTATGGTGAATTGTGCTGCTATGAACATAGGGGTGCATATATCCTTTCTAATGGGCATTTCTAGTTTCTTGGGATATATTCCTAGAAGTGGGATCACTGGGTCAAATGAGAGTTTCATTTTTAGTTTTTTGAGGAAACTCCATACTGTTCTCCACAGTGGCTGCACCAATCTGCATTCCCACCAGCAGTGCACGAGGGTTCCGTTTTCTCCACATCCTCGCCAGCACTTGTAGTTTGTTGATTTGGTTTTTTTTTGTTGTTGTTGTTGTTTTGTTTGTTTGTTTACATATATTTTATTGATTTTTTACAGAGAGGAAGGGAGGGGGATAGAGAGTTAGGAACATCGATGAGAGAGAAACATCAATCAGCTGCCTCTTGCACACCCCCTACTGGGAATGTGCCCGCAACCAAGGTACATGCCCTTGACTGGAATTGAACCTGGGACCTTTCAGTCCGCAGGCCGACACTCTATCCACTGAGCCAAACCACTTAGGGCTGATTTGTTGATAATAGCCATTCTGACAGGTGTGAGATGGTACCGCATTGTCGTTTTGATTTGCATCTCTCAGATGATTAGTGACTGAGCATGTTTCATATGTCTCTTGGCCTTCCTTCTGTCTTCTTTCGAAAAGTATCTATTTAGGTCCGTTGCCCATTTTTGGGTTGGGTTGTTTATCTTCATTTTGTTAAGTTGTATGAGTTCCCTGTAAATGTTGGAGATTAAACCCTTATCGGTGATAACATTGGCAAATATGTTCTCCCATGCAGTGGACTTTCTTACACAACCAAAATTTTAAATGGCCAAGTCAAATGGAACATCATAAAGATACCCCATAATTAAGCTGTTTCTAATATAACTTTTTTTAAATAACTCTGGGGTGTCAGGTTTCCTAAAATGTGGGTATCAGCTGGTTTTCTAGCCTTTATACTAGCGACAATTTGTACTTGCTTTCAGCAACCTTTGGAGAAAAGAATGTTTTTCAAAAAGCCAATAGAGAGAGAATGAGAAGAAGCCACAGACTTGAAGAAAACATTTGCAAAAAGCACATCTGATAAAGAACTATTTTCCAAAACATACAGAGAACTCTTCAAATTAAATAACAGGAAAACAAACAACCTGGTATTTTAAAAAAATGATCCAAATATCTTAACAGATACTTCTCCAAAGAAAATAAACAGATAGCATCTGAAATGATGCTCCACATTGTATATCATAAGGAAAATGCAACTTACAAAAACAATAGGATACCACTATACACCTATTAGAATATAGAAAATCCAGAACACTGACAATACCAAATGCTGGAGAGGATGTGGATCAATAGGAACTCTCATTCATTGTTGGTAGAAATGCAAAAAGGTACAGACACTTTGCAAGACAATTTGGCAGTTTGTTACAAAACTTAACATACCCTAACCATATGATCCAACAATTATACTCCTCGGCATTTACCCAAAAGAGGTAAAAACTTAGGTCCACACAAAAACATGCACAGTGATATTTTAATCATAATTGTCTGCTTTAATCATAACTGACAAAACTTAGCAGCAACTGAGATGCCATTAGATAAATGAATAAACAAACAAACTGTGGTACATCATGACAATGGAATATCATTCAGCACTCAAAAAAAAAAATGAACTTTTGAGCCATGAGAAAACATGGAAAAAACTTAAAAGCAAATTATAAGAGAAAGAAACCAATGTGAAAAGGCTGCATACTGTTGTATAATTACAACAATATGACATTCTGGAAAAGACAAAACTATGGAGACAGTAAAAACATGAATGGTTGCCAAGGGTTGAGGAGTGGATAAATATGCAGAGCACAGAGGTTTTTTAGGGAAGTGAAAATACTCTGTATGATACTGTAATAAAGGATACATGTCACTATACATTTGTCCAAATCCATTGAATGTACAACATCCAGAGTGAACCATAATGCAAACTATGAATTTGGGGTGATTCTGATGTGTCAATGTAGGATTATCAATTGTGACAACTGTACCACTCTAGTAAGGAATGTTAACATTCGGGAGGCTGTGCATGTGTGGGTTACAGTCAAATTCCTCTCAATTTGGCTGTAACCCAAGAACTCCTGTAAAAAAAATAAGTCATTAATATAACATACAATATGATAGGATATATAGGATAGGATAGGATAGGATAGGATAGGATAGGATATATAGGATAGGATATGACATGAGAAAAACAAAATTCAAAAATTTACTTCATTCAGATTGAATATGTTGAGATAGGATTAATGTTATACAAATTAGTAATCCATATACAGATGGCAGTAATTTTTTATGTATTTTATAAATTTTTACAAGAGTATTTTTTTATTTAGCCTCCTTTGCAGTATAGATTTGGCTGGGGGAAAACTCAAGAACATAAAATTAGTAGCAACTTCTCAGTCTCTTAAGTCATATTTCAGGCTGGAACTATACTTTAGCTAATCTAGAAAAATTGCCAAATTTTCATTATATATGTTGTCACAGCCACAACTATAATACCAAGTAGTAGTAATGATAGAGTTATATTTTCATTTTACCTGGACTTAAGTTAGAAAATATTTATGGTACAGTCACTACCCTTTTGTTAGGTGAATATTTTTATAAAGACATAACCCATGTCTTTATGTTATGAATTTTATCCAAATTCATTCATAGAATTATTGCTTCAGTACATCTGTGTTCCAGCCGGTAGTCAAAATCATAGGGTCAAAATGGTAAACCAAGTGTCACTCTTTATGGTCCTTACCAAAAACCTATATGAAACTATTCACATAAAATATAAATACCAAAATGAAGAGTACATAGAACTAAAATAACTATGTTAAGAAATTCATTTAAGCTACCCTAAGAGTAGTTCCATGTGGATGTTGTGGGTGCAGGGGGTTAGAAATAGAAGATGAAACCTATTAGGATATATTATATACCCTTCAGAGGATGGGGCAGGGAGGGTTCCATGACCTTGACTATACTTTAGCCACAGCATTACTCCTGCAACTGTTTTATCCTGTGGAACTGCACATGAGATTTCATTTGTAAGAAGATTCTGCTGAAGAGAAGAGAAAAAACTTTGAAAAATCACAAGTTGTCAAAACCACAGTGAGATGTCAGCTCACACCTTTTAGAATGGCTATATCTATACTAATCTATACTAATAAAAGGGTAATATGAGAATTAGACCAGGAGACCTTCCAGAAGTCCTTCCAGACAAAGCCATGGTGGAGGGGCCAAGGCAGAGGTAATTAGGGGTGATCAGGCCAGGAGGAGAGGGCAATTGAGGGTGAGCAGGCCGTCAGGGGGGGCATTTGGGGGTGAGCAGGCTAGCAGTGGGGGGCAGTTGGGGGTGATCAGCCTGGCAAGGGGGGCAGTTGGGTGCGATCAGGTTGGCAGGCAGAGTGGTTAGGGGCAATTAAGCAGGCAGGCAGGTGAGCGGTTAGGAGCCAGCGGTCCCAGATTGCGAAAGGGATGTCCAACTAGGCCTAAACGTGCAGTCGGACATCCTCTGAGGGGTCCCAGATTGGAGAGGGTGCAAGCCGGGCTGAGGGACACCCTCCCCTGTGCATAAATTTTGTGCACTGGGCCACTAGTATATATATAAAAGCCTAATATGCAAAGTGTCCCCTCAGGAGTTCGACCAGGAGACCTGGAGTTCTCTTGCTCGCTATGACATGTGCTGACCAACAGGGGGCAGCGTGGAATGAAGGACGGCCCCAGCCAGCAGCTGGCAGCCAGGGAAGGGAGGCTCCAGCTGGCAGCCAGAAGGCTCTGATTGGCCCTGATCGCTAGCCAGGCCTAGGAACCCTACCCATGCATGACTTTCATGCACTGGGCCTCTAATTATCAATAAGACAAAAAACAAGAAGTATTGGATAGCATGTGGAGAAAAGAGAGTCCTCATCCACCATTGGTGGGAATGCAAATTAGTGCAGCCACTATGGAAAAAGATATAGAGCTTCCTCAAAAAATTAAGACTAGAACTACCATATGACCCAGTAGTTCCTGAATATTTACCTGAAAAATATGAAAACACTTATTTGTAAGGATATATTCATTGCAGCATTATTTGCAATAGCCAAGACAAAGAAACAATCTAAGTCCATGGCAGATGATTGGATAAAGATGTGTGATCTCACACATAACACACACACTCACACACACACACACACACACACACACACACACACACACACCCATTCGAAAACTACTCAGTCATAAAAAGATAAAATACGGACATTTGCAGCAACATGGATGGATCTTGAGAGTATTATGCTAAGTGAAATAAGTCAGAAGGAAAAGGACAAAAACTGTATGATTTCACTCATGTGGACTATAAAACAAAAAGTAACAACAAACTAATAAAAGGAAAAAATCATAGATACAGACAACAGAATGGTGGTTACCAGAGGGGAAGTGTGATGGGGAAGAGATAAATGGGTAAAGGGGCCAAAGAAAGGGTGAATGAAGGAAACCAGACTTTGTGAAGTGAGTATACAATAGAGTACACCAACATCATATTATAATGTATACCTGAACATTATACGATGCTATTAATCAATGTTACCCCCAGTAAATTTAATTTTTTAATTAAACATTTTAAATCACAAGTTGAAACCAATCACTCAATTATACTTCCATTTGAAGTTACTAAGCTATTATTCCAAAGGCTGGAATTTACTCAATTTAATCAAAAACAGTACTAAATGTGAACAGTGTTTTCTTTAACACACAAATATTAACACTACTAGAGGCCCAGTGCATGAAATTCTTGCACAGGTAGGGTCCCTAGGCCTGGCTGGTGATCAGGACCGTTCGGGGCCTTCCAGCTGCTGGCCAGGGTCTCCCTTCCACAGCTGCCAGCTGCTGGCCGGGGCCTTCCTTTGTTCCATGCTGCCCCCTGGTGATCGGCACATGTCATAGCGAGCGAGCGAACTCCCGGTCTCCCAGTCGAACTCCCAAGGGGACAATTTGCATATTAGGCATATATATACTTTTGACTCTTAAACACTTTAATACTCCATTTTAAATCTTGAGGTTGGGAAATGCATATCCATTGCATTGTCTAATCACCATCCCAATCAACTGAGATGACTTTAACTAGGTATTTGATAAAAGAGTGAATAAACAGATGGGTGGATAAGTGCATGTATCAAGGTGCTATTTCTTGATGTTCATAATCCACCATATAACTGAGCTATATATCTACATGTTACTGTATTCCTCAGAATCTCCATGGGCAAAAGGTGCTGGGAAATAAGTCCCTATTTCTCACACTGCACACTGTCTGTGCCCACACATCTCATAGTTATCCTATTTAATACAAATCCTTTAGCTCTCGCTCCATAAGCAAGGTCCATAGCACCATACTTGCCGAATCAAAATGAATCTCTCTCTCCTCTGTGCTTCTGGAATATGTTGTTTATACTTCTCTTGTACCAGTTGGCACATTCTGCTTTATGCAATACATTTATTTGAATTTATGGGTTACTCTCCTCTCTGTATTGTAAGTTCCTTAACAAAGGGATTTTTCGCACTTAACTTTTATCCCAACACCTGTCATGCAAAATACATTCACTTAGTAGTAGCTTATAACAAACATATATTTATTTGAATTATAAAGGGGTTATGATTAGTGTTTAATAAGCAAATAGTAAGAACTGTATGTTGATTCAGACTATTAATCAGAAATAAGGTGCAGGAAAGATTGGGACAATTGAAATAACCATTAGGAGATTCTGCATAGACAAGTGGTCTCAAATACAGAGGCAGCTCAGTATGAGACTTAAAGCATTGTCACTAGATTGCCTGGGTGTGGATGCTAACTCTTCCGTTTCCTAGCTGGGTGAGTTGCTTAACCTCTCTGACTAAGTTTCTTATTCCGTATAAGGGGTCTAATACAGCCCTTAAAACTCAGAGGATGATTATGAAGATTAGATGAGATAATACCTGCAGAGCACTTATTTTAATACCTGTCATATTGTCATACAGAAAGCAAACCACTGCACAGAATACACCATAAACAATGCCCTCTGGGGGCACTGATAGTGAATTATTATTAATTCAATATATAGCTGTTCTCTCTTACTCTTTACTGTGAGGTAAAAAAAAGTCTAAATTATGGAATGCTAAAGAGAAACTGGGCAAAGAGAAATTTTATACTAGAAAATAACACTCAAAGGTTCAACACATCTCTGCTTGATAAGCTTCCCAAGAATCAGATGACTTCACAGCAACAAAACACTAACAACAACAAAAGAATGGTGAAAGAGGTCATACTTCTACTACCCTAACAAAATAAAAGTTCATAGTATGTAACCCAGATTCTTAAAAACTTTTTCTTTGAATAAACAAGTAAAAAAGGTACCATGATCCTAAAAACCAGATAAATGCTGTAGCATGTTAATTGCTAATTTTAATTTTCAAATATTTTATATCCCATTTATCTATCTGGATATTCCCAGAATTATTTTTTTATTAGAAAGACAAAGATTCAGGTTAAGTTAATTCTAAACAAACTTTAAGCAGTGATAACATTAAATGAAGTGATGATTGAGAACAGTAAGAATCAGTGAATTGAGCACCAAATTATTCATATAAGTTACTATGCAAATTTCCTATAGTTATATTATATTATCATTTTACGATTACCTTAATGGTAGAAGTTTTCAATATCCCATGTCACTCAGGCCTTTCATTAGTCTAGATCAGTGGTTGGGGAAACTGCGGCTCGTGAGCCACATGCAGCTCTTTGGCCCCTTGAGTGTGGCTCTTCCTAAGCCTTGGGAGTACCCTAATTAAGTTAATAACAATGTACCTACCTATATAGTTTGTTTAAAAAATTTGGCTCTCAAAAGAAATTTCAATCGTTGTACTGTTGATATTTGTCTCTGTTGACTAATGAGTTTGCTGACCACTGGAGATGCTCAAACTCAAAAACTTACTTGAATTGTAAAGCTTTTATGATTCATGAAGCCATCACTCAATTGCCTAATTATGGATCAAATGGCCAAAGGAAATAATTATCCTGTGCTGCTCTGGCAGAAGGAAGCAATTTAATTATGACACATACTCCAAAACATCACCAAATTTACCCTAAACCTGGTCCTCATTCATGTAACACATATTTCCTTGTTTTCCTAGTGTAGGTTATTCTTTTTTGGAGCTCATTCTAATTCCTAACATTAACAAAATCTGCCAGTGTCAATGGAAAATACTTCTAAATGTATGAAACTTCTCCTTACAATAGAAAAAAAGAGCCAAGAAGGTTAAGGTTTGAGTTCTGCCTTTGTCACTAACTCACTGAAGGAACTTACGCTAATAACTAAAGTCTCGGTTTCTTTACCTGTGAAAATAGAAACCCTCCACCTTCCTGTGATTGAGATAATTTAGTTCCATGCATAACCATATAACAGTAGCTAGGATAATTTCCTGAATTATCATTATAGATTCAGAAAGCTCAGAACAGAAAGACCACATGTCACTAATTCTTATGGAGTTAGGAGACCAGGGATACTCAGGGGAACACCAGATAGCTCTTTGATCTCTGCCTCTGCTGAATCCTAACTCCCATCCTTGTATAAACACTCCTGACTATCTTCTAGGCAACTCCAAAAGAGTGGAAACAACATGCATAGAATCTCAGAGTTAGAAGAGTTTCAAGAGATATAGGGAAGGTCCCTGCACAGAGGTGGACAGACAACCCACTCAAGGCAGATGGTGTTAAAGATCTCTAAGGATATAACTTCCCCATATTCCTTGGTTACCTGTTTCAATATTCAATCCCTACTTTATAGTTGTGTCCATCTTTACGACCAACTGAACTGTTTCTCTTGCTACAATTTAAAAGTATTTCCTTTTATTTGGTCTCCTGTGGAAGTAAAGAACATCTGTTCTGCATCTTTCATATAATAACCTTTCAAATACTTGAAGACAGTTAAATCACCCCTTGGTCTTTACTTCTCCAAGTTAAACAGTTCTGATCCCACTGAGCCCTCTCTTAGGAGCTAGTCCCCATTCCTTACATCACTTTTGCTGATCTTCGCTGGACCTTCTCCAGAGTCTCCATATATTCATTGCCAAACGAAAAGACCAAAATCGAACACAGCAATAATGCCAAATAAAGCAGAAGGATTACTTTTCACTTCTGTATCCCTCTCTTGATAAAACGTTCCAAGTGGTGTGCTTGCCCTTTTTTCCAAAAATATATTGCTCTTTCTAATCCTCTTTGCTTTGTAATCATATATACTATCATCTTGTGGTACCTTTCTCCAAGGCTCATATTAGATTTCAGGTGCTTCAAATAATCCCTCCCTGTGAGTGAGGGCCACATTTAGAAGCACACAGCTTCAGAACATTTTTCTACCTCCTATTAAACTAAAATAGAAAAGCTGTGAAAACATTATCAAAATTCACACAATCCACAAAATAACCAGCAACCTTTATATCTTGATGGTATTTTGAAAACATGTTTTCTTCATAGGTATGTAGAAATTCATTTTCTTCTTATGTAAGAATGACATAATCTGACAGACTTTATAGCAGTATTGTGTAAACAAATAACAAAAAATGGAAAGGTTCAATTTAAAGAATAATTTATCAATGAATTTGTGAAAATGGTGAGTCCTTAGTACATTTTAAATGAGTTTTGCAATTTTGATCTACAGTCCACTTTATAATAATACACATTAAACATACATTTTTTAAAAATACCTGCTCGATTTAAATGCCTAAGCATATAATTACACATAGAAGTAATTTTTTAAAAGATACATGTAGGTGTAGATTTTGGTGATGTGATTTTTAAAAAAAAATAATGCAGGTTCAAATTGTGTGAGTTAAATCACAGTGCTCAGGTGAGAGGCCCTGGGTTCCATACCTAGGATTCACTGTCAACGCTGGATAAACATTAGTATTGCAAACTGAATGACAAATTATATTCCTACTACCTTGTCCACAATACATCCAGCACTCTCAAATCCTGAATCAAAAAGCCATATATTGAACTAGTAGTTGAGAACCTACTATTTATCAGGTACTATGATTGACTCTGATGAGACAGTGGTGAGCAAGAGAAAAAGGATACCTGCTCATATGAAGCTGACATGGAACTGAGGAGAAAGACTGCATATATCCATCCATCCATCAGTACAAACAAAAATAAGACCTCAGGGGAAAATAAAATAGAGCAATGTATGGCCAGTGACTGGGGCTGGTTTTGACTGCCAGTCTAGGGATACCTCTATTGAGAGTTGACATATGCACTGAGGTCTGAATGACAAAAAGGGCGCCAACCACAAAATGATCAGGCAGAAGAATTTTCCAAACTAAAAGAACAGAGTCTATGTCAAGAACAAGATTCATGTTCACAAAGGAACAATATCAGAACTATTAGTTAATATTGGGGGGGGGGGAGAGGAAAAGGATTGGAAATAGTAGAATCATTTTAAGCCTATCCATAAAAGCCTCAGATTCACAAACAAATCATTGCTTCTACTCTAGCTCCTTTTGTTTGAAGATTATTAACTTGTTACAAAGAGCAACAACTATTAAAATGGAATGTTTTGTTGCACCTATGTAAATAAATTGCATTTATTTATTTATTGCTGTTGGCTTTTCCAAAACTATTTAGAATGAGAATATTTTAAAGTCACAGAAAAAAAATGTAAAGGAGTACAAATTTATTCTTAGGTGGAGAAAGTTTGTTATTGCTGTCCAAATCCAGGTGCAAAAACATTTTTGCTAATGTTACAAATTCACTACTTAAGAGAGAAAAGCTACCCAAACACACCTGCACCTTTTCAGAACTGATTTAATATTGTGTTAAAGTAAACATATTAAGGACATGAATGTTTAGTCATCAAAAAGTTCTACTGCCCAATTTAGTACTTAGAGTGAATGAGAAAAAAAGCTATTTGGATTCTGACAAAGATAAACCTGCATTTCAGGACTTCCTTTCCAAACTCAATATTATCAGGTAATACTCAGTGCTTATGATTTCACTTTACTAAGTGCTTGGTCATATGACTTACATGATTGAGGATATATAGAATGTAATTAAATAAGTAAATACAAAAAAACCCCACAAATTTTAGTACTAAATGTCTGAAACTTAATATGTGTTCAATAATGTTAGTTATTTTTGTTATCATTTCAACAATGGAGGCATAAAGTAAAATTGCCTCTAACCAACTCAGCCAATGTGGTACCAGAATATGAGTTACCCAGACAATAGATCTTGATTTCTCAAGGACAGAATCAAACTCTTTGCTCTCATATAAACATATTCACCAGAGTCTTGTCATTCTACTCATCCCTGATACCTTGGCACATGTATTCCACTTATCCTTCGTCGCTGAGATACGGTTGAGTTTCTGCTCTGGTTTTTGGCCACTCTAACCACAGGTCTCTTGCCTAGACTACAAATTTAGAAACAGCTGGGGATTTCTGTTTTAGTTCCACTCCTAATGATAATGGACTATATGACCAGAGCTATGATAATGGAGTATCTACACTAATAAAAGAGAAACATGGTAATTCGCGTACGACCGCTACCCTTCCCATTGGCTAATCAGCATATCCTTATGCAAATTAACTGTCAGCCAAGATGGCGGCTGGCAGCCATGCACTGAAGCAAGCAGGGAGGCTTGCTTGCTCCAGTGACGGCGGGCTCCAACTTTCCCCGCCTGCCGCTGCCGGCCTCTCAGCTGCAACTCTAAGCAACTATGTACTATGTTGCAAATAAGAAGCTAAACAAAACCTCAGAAACCGGCTTTCATTCAGCCGGGCTTCAGCCAGCTGGGACCACAACATTGTATCGATGTTTTCAGCAGCAAGGCCTCAGAGCTAAAGCTGGCCCAGAATAAAAAAAAAGAAGAAAACAAGGAGCGGTTGGAAGCTTCAGTCACTCGCTTCTGGAAAACAGCCCTCAGCCCCTCACCCAGACTGGCCAGGCACCCAGTGGGGACCCCCACCCTGATCCAGGACACCCTTCAGGCAAACCAGCCAGCCCCCACCGGTGCACCAGGCCTCTATCCTATATAGTAAAAGGGTAATATGCCTCCCAGCACCGGGATCAGCGGAGCGGTGAGGCTCCAGGCACCGGGATCAGCGTGACAGGGGCCAGCGCCCAAACCCCCTGATCGCCCTGCGGCTCTGTGTGTTACAGGAGGCGGGGCCACAACCTCCCTATCTGCCCTGCTCTGTGCCTGATAGGGGGGAGCTCCCCAATCCCCTGATCGCCCTGCGCTCTGTGTGTGACAGGGTGCAGCGCACAAACCCCCCTGATCGGCCCTGCTCTGTGTGTGACAGGGTACGGATCCCCAACACCCCTCATGGCCCTGCTCTGTGCGTGATAGGGGGAGAGCTCCCCCAATCCCCTGATTGCTCTGCGGCTCTGTGTTTGACAGGGTGCGGCGCACCAACCCCCTGATCGGCCCTGCTCTGTGTGTGACAGGGTGTGGCGCCCCAACCCCCCCCCCCCCACGGGCCCTGCTCTGTGTGTGACAGGGTAGAGCCATAACCTCTCCATCGGCCCTGCCCTGAGTGTGACAGTGGCGGTGCCCCAACCCCCTGATCGGCCCTGCTCTGTGGGTGATAGAGGGTGGCACCCCAACCCCCCTCCACGGGCCTTGCTCTGTGTGTGACAGGGTAGAGCCATAACCTCCCCATTGGCCCTGCCCTGAGTGTGACAGGGTGCAGCGCCCCAACCCCCTGATCCGCCCTGCTCTGTGTGTGACAGGGGGCGGTGCCCCAGCTCCCCTATCGGCCCTACTCTGTGAGTGACAGGGGGGAGCTCCTCAACCCCCTGATCGGCCCTGCTCTGTGCGTGACAGGGGGGAGCTCCCCAACCCCCTGATCAACCCTGCTCTGTGTGTGACAGGGTATGGAGCCCCAACCCCCCTGATGGGCCCTGCTCTGTGAGTGACAGGGGGCAGCGCCCCAACCCCCTGATTGGCCCTGCTCTGTCAGTGACAGGGGGCAGCGCCCCAACCCCCTGATCGGCCCTGCTCTGTGCGTGACAGGGGGTGGCCCTGCAACCTCCCCATAGACCCTGCCTTGTGTGTGACAGGGGGCGGTGCCCCAACCCCCCAATCGGCCCTACCCTGAGTGTGACTGAGGGTGGCATCGCAACCTCCCGATCCGCCCTGCTCTGTGCATGACAGGGGGCGGCGCCCCAACTCCCCCATCGGCCCTGCTCTGAGCCTGACCAGGGGCTGCACCTAGGGATTGGGCCTGCCCTCTGCCACCCGGGAGCAGGCCTAAGCCAGCAGGTCGTTATCTCCGGAGGGGTCCCAGATTGCGAGAGGGCACAGGCCGGGCTGGGGGACCCCCCTCCCCCTCCGAGTGCACAAATTTTTGTGCACCGGGCCTCTAGTGTTTTAATAAATCTTTAGACCAGTGGTTCTCAACCTTCTGGCCCTTTAAATACAGTTCCTCATGTTGTGACCCAACCATAAAATTATTTTCGTTGCTACTTCATAATTGTAATGTTGCTACTGTTATGAATTGTAATGTACATATCTGATATGCAGGATGGTCTTAGGCGACCCCTGTGAAAGGGTTGTTCGACCGCCAAAGGGGTCGCGACCCACAGGTTGAGAACCGCTGCTTTAGACTCTTAAAATGGGGCTTATAAGAGGCTGATTTAACCCCTGAGGTGAAGTAGGAGGCTTGGATGGGGAAGGTAGTTAGAACATAAAGTTCTGAACAGAGAGTTGTTTGTTATGGTGATATCAGGTAAAAGTGATTAACAGGTAATATTGGTTTAAAAACAAAAGAGAGAGACAACCCATAAAAGTTATTATCAAACTGAACCCAACAATGAATACTTAAGATAATAAACATGACCAAGTTGAGCTTACCCCAGGAATGTATGGATAGTTCATTATTAGAAATTCCTTAAATATCTTTCACCACTTTAATAGAGGGGGGTGGGGGGAAATTGTATAATCATCTATCTCAGTAAACTGAATATAGTCTCTTTCCATGTCAAGCTCACACACACACACACACACACACACACACACACACCACTATAAGTGGAGATACAGTGGACACTATCCTTTTAAAATGAGGAGCAACACAAGAAAGCTCATTATCAACACTTCCAGCCACCCATATCCTGGAGTGCCTCTCAAGGACAATAAAAAATGTAATCAAAATAATTGAAAGATAATAAATTATTATTATTTTCAAATGATAGAGTTACCTACATTAAAATACCACACCTTCCAAATAATCTACTACACAATGATTTTTCTAGAAAGCATATATTTAAATAAATGTATGAGAGGAAGAAAGCAAGGGAAATAAATATCTAAGGTAGGTGTGTGAGGGGGAAGAGAAGGGTGATTGAAAATGGAATAATCAAAGAGGAAAACGCTAAAAAATATTTTTCATTAAAGAGGAGTCCAGGGGGTATTTGAGATCTTTGCTCCTCAGCATATGTGGTCAGTTTGACTCAAACCCATACAACTTTTTAACAAATGAGGAGTCTTGAAGGCACTGATGGTAATAGCGTTCTGTGCAAGGAGGCGTACAATAAACTCAACTCTATGTTCCTGAGGTCTTCAAATTAAAAAGGGAGTGGGAGGCAAGTCATCAAGTTTGTTTTCTGAAACAAATACCTTCAACATTCTTGGTTCATGTATTAATTTTTTAAAGAATTTCCTTCCCTCCCTTCATCACATCTCCTAAATCATGTATGAAATTTTTTGCCCTGATTGATCACTAGATTTGTGTTCTTCCGCTCATCTGTTAATATGGTTACTACAGCCAGTGCACTTCTTTCAAGCTCACCCAGCATTCAGAAGATTACAGTAGTTATAAATGCAGACAAAAGGAGCTCTGAGGCACCAACAGATTGTGAATAAAACATTGCTAACTTAATGCCAGACTCTTAACAAAGTCAACACTGGTTTTCTGAAATCAACATCATTCAAAAACTTATGAGTAACATAGAAACTACTGAGTAATTTTGCTTTTAATTTTCATCATAATCCTCACCAGAAAAAAAAACAACAAAAACAGCATATGTCCCTACGACTAGTAGGCATTCTTTACGTGTATGTCCTGGGTAGTAGAAAACATAGATAAGAGGTAATAGAACAGATATATGTGTTTGGTGTGTGTGTGTGTGTGTGTGTGTGTGTGTGTTTGTCTGTGGTAGAAAGATTGCAAGGAATGGACTGGAGAGCATTATGCTAAGTGAAATAAGCCAGTCAAAGACAAAGACAACTACCATATGATTTCACTCATATGTAGAATCTAATGAACAAAATGAACTAACAAGCAAAACAGAGACAGACTCATAATAGAGAGCAGGCTGACAGATGTCAGGGTGGAGGGGACTGGGGTGGGGGATTATTGAGCAAAAAAAGAAAAGAAAAAAGTAAGGGAACAAACTCATTGACACAGACAACAGTGTGGTGATTGCAGGGGTGGGCAGTTGAGAAGGGTGGGGGGGGGATAAATGGTGATGGACAAAGACTTGACTTTGGGTTGTGAGCACAAAATACATTGTACACATGAGGTGTTGTAGAATTGTGCACCTGAAACCTGTAAATTTTTTCTTAAACAGTGCCACCCCTTTTAAAAAATGTAAATAAGGCGGCAGGGCTGGGAGGGAGGGGAGCGGGCGGTGTGAGGTGACTGGGACTGGGGAGAGGGAGGGAGGCAGGCAGGCAGAAGGGCGGGAGGCCCTGGCTCGATGATAGAGATCCAGGTGTGCACCCAGCTGTATGGATGCAGTCCCTGGGGAAGGGCTGGGCTCACCCCGTGCCCCAGGTTCGGTGGCGGCAGCGGCTGCCCTGTGCAGGCAGGAGTGACCCGGGCCATCCTCTCTCCTGGAAACAGTTACTGATGCAATGGTCTTTAAAAAAGATCTGGTGTAGTCACATTGTCCCTTTTTAAAAATTGATAATTCTAGGGCTTAAAGCAAGGTCTGAGACATCATTCGAGCCAAGTCCAAGGCCGTCACTTAGGGCTGGGGTCACACTGAGGTTGCACGGGGAGCCTGGGCCTCCTGTCCCAAGCCCAGGATTTTTCTTGCCGTGAGATGCTGCTGATATGCATGCTACAGAGCTCACTTTACCGCTGTTTGAATCTGCACCTGCTTTATTTTGCAGGAAGCAGAAATTGACTAAATGAGTAATATGAAGTCCAATAGAAGCCCACTTTTTCTTATGTCAAGTCAGGGAAGCAAAAGCAAACCATTGCTCTCTTTCCTCAGGGATATTCTTTGTTTTATTACCTGAGACACCCAGCTTTTCCAACACTCATGATGCCAGGAAGGAAATCGCCCTGGAGGAAAAGACCCCATAGAAGTTTGTCAAGCAGCAGAACTAAAAAAAAATGCATCGAAGTCCATTGTTTTGTTTTCCAACAATGTGCCACCCGCTAAACTTGCCTGCCGGGTGTGTAGTCTATGACTTAAACCGGCACCTCGATGACATGTGTGCTAACCACGATGACATCACTCCAGCAGCCCCGGGCACTGCGGCTTCACAAATGCCAATGTGTCCCCTGTAGAAGTAACCGATACTGCCTTAGAAGATGTAACACCAGAGAGGTGGTCACCATCCAAAACAAACTTAACCCCTGACCAAAACAATTCAGCTAAAACGGGCTTAAAAAAGCAGATCAGTCCCTACTTTAGAGGTACTGATGACCTGGTGTGCCAAAACCAAGATGATGAGCTGATATCTCGAAATGTCAAAGTCATTTCTTTGGGAAGCCTGTCATCTCAATTATCCAAAAGATACATAAAGGCGAGAAGATCCATAGAGAAGAACGAAGCCTTTCCCCGTCATACTTCACCGAGTGCCTCAGCCACAGTGGTCAGGATGGTTGAGAACTGTGCAGAGATGGCGGACAAGGATCAGGCTTGGAGAACAGTTCCCAAAAGGAAAACATATTGACCTGTGATTCTCTTACGGAGCAAAATACTGTCGAAGGCACTAGGCTAATGGTAGCTGTGAACCAAGTCTCCCTAGGACTGTGGGAGTCCACCCTCACCCCTGCCTTCCCAGACAATGCTCCTGGGTTATCCCCGGAAATAGCTCCTGGGAATAAAGTACCATCTACTCCGGAGGGCAGTCTTGCAAAACAGGAGAGTATCAAACAAGTAGATGGTGAAGGTGTTGAAGCATGTGAGGCAGGTATTGGTGAAGAAATCCAAATGACTGTGACTTCGGAATCGAAAACACAGTTGTCACATTGGGAGGCACAATCTCAAATTTCTACGCATGAGTGGAGTAACATCCAAAAATTTCCTCTAGAAGGTGGCAGTGGCTTAAAGAATGAAATTGCTTGCGAGGTTCTTAGCTGTGATGTTCTGGTGAAACAATGCCAGCACCGCTCAGTCACCCTTACTATATTTGGAGTTTCCTGGTGGTGCTGGGAGCCGTCTTTGAGAATGAAGACGACAGGATGCTCTTCGATGAGCAGGAGAAGGGAATTGTCATCAGTTATCAGATAGTGGTCAGAAGTTATACGTCAGACTTTTCCAATGTAAGTTCAGCTGGATTAAGATGCATAAATTGGAATATGAAGAGATCGCCCCAGACTTTACGCCTGTGGTTGGAGAACTGGAGCAAAGCCGGCTTCCTGCAGACAGAATCCGAATTGCAAGAACTCCCTGAAGTGCTTGAACTACTTTCTGCTCCTGGAATAAGAACCCTGGCAAAGACCTTCGGCTTGGGGAACCCCAGTGGGCAGAAGCAGCCGCTGGTCGAGGCCTGCCTTGCTCAAACTGGCCAGACAGCCCTCTGTCTGTATTTGGGGCCAGAACCCGCCCGGAATGGAGACAGTGATCTTAAAAAGAGCCAAGGACTTGGCGGGCCCATCACTGAGAGTGTGTACAGACCCCCGGGCGGTGTTTTCCGGGGCCCTGCTGCTCTTCTCCCTGACCAACTCCCGAAGAGGAGGAAGCCGCCTGCGGGGGGCAGGGCCAGCTCTTGACGGTGCTGCTGGACCGAGATGACCGCAGCGGGTATGCAGCCTCCGCCCACCTGCTGAGTGGCATTGCTGCTGCAATGGCAATGGCTGCTGGGAGCTGGGGGAATCTAAGGAGCGCTCTCAACGTGCCAGGAGGGATCAGAAAGAGCTAAAGGAGCTGGAAGAGCTGGTGCTGGACCATTACAGACTCACCCGTCCCCGAGGAACCACGAGGATTTGCCTCTGTTTCCGCGGTGCTTCACCGTTCGGTGGATTTGTACCAGGATCCTGTCTCGGGCCGTGGAAATCTTGCAGCGACTCCACAGGGATGAGGAAGCAGTCAGGGAACTTGAGGACCTTTTGTCCCAGAAAGTCTATTGTCCCGACAGCAGAGGCCGATGGTGGGGCGGGCTGGCTCTCAACCTCCACCAGCACTTAAAACGCCTCGAACTGTCTATCGAGTGCCTCACAGAAGGGCTGGCGGACCAGGTGAGGACGGGGCATCGCCTTTCGCTGTATCAGAGAGCCGTGCACCTGAGGGCGTCCTCGAGCTGTCGGAGGTACAGGCACCTCCTCCAGCAGCTGCCCGAAGTCTCCGTGCAGGATGTGAAGCCCGTGACCATCACGGCCCGGCTGTGCCCGCAGCTCGGGATGGGCATGAACATGTTTGTGATGCAGGCCGGGGGCCCACCACCCGCGCCACAGTCCTGTGCTCGGTGCAGGCGCTGGTGCGGGACCATTACAGACACGGCGCCTTGGACCAAGGCGTTCACAGGGAAGGGCCCACCTTTAGGGCGCTGTTTGGCCTCCTCCCGTGGGACGTCATCTTCATGGGGGGGATTCCAGACGGCTTCAGAATGCCTGCCAGGCTTTCCCGCTGGACTGGTGCACAGACAGCTTCTTCGCAAGCAGGCGGCCCGCCGCCAAGGCCAGGCCAGGCTGATCCACACTGCCCCACGGAGCGTCTGCAAGCCTCGGTGGCGGCCACGTGGCAGCATCCGCTGTCAGCTTGGAGCCTTAGCTTCTCTGAAGCAAGCCCAGGACCTCGTTTTCTGCCTTGGGTTGGGGGGGTCCGTCCTGGCGGGGAGGGGGATGGGGTGCCGTCACCTGGCTGCGACTTCCGCTCAAGCTGGTGGAAGTCAAAGGCCCCAATGAGGCCTTTCCCATAAGCAGATGATCTGGCTAGATGCGCTGCAGAGGCTGGGTCTGCCACATCGCTGAAGTTGGAACTAAGAGCAAAAGCCATAACTAAGAGCTGTGGGGTTGGGAGTCTCTGTTCATACGATTCTCAAAAGCATGAGAGTGATTCTATTTCATTTAATTTTGATTTTGATATTGTCAGTCATAAATCTGATGGTAATTTTTTTAAAAAAAATATAAATAAGAAAACAATTCCTGGGAAGAAAAGAGTACTAGCTAGGTAAGACATTTTGAATAAAAGTCGAAGTCAAGAAGATTCAAGGTTTCTTGAGCCTTAACACCTACTATATTATGAGAACCTTGCTAAGATCTACTACATTGTATTGAATGTCTTACCAGAGCAGAACCAAGTAGGTATACAAAACAGCACAAGAGCAATGTCAATTTTTGAGACAAAAATCTATGTATTGTTGAATTCTAATGAGGGAAAGAAAACCAGAAAAAAAAAACCAGAATAATTTGGATGAACAGAAGAACAAACAGCAACATTCATGATGGCTAATATTCATTTAAGACAATTGCTCAACATACTTAATAAGTAGTAAAAAGATAAATTTTGGCAGATACAATTAGGTAATTTGATAGGGTTTTAAATGGAAGGGATAAAATTTCCTATTGATCCTACAGGGCAAGAATTAAATACTTTTTTCTGTAAAACTTGGTATTATTGTTATAAAATGTTGATGGTGATATAGTTCACTCTGCCATACTAGGTTGGCTCTCATTACATGACTTGTTAGAGGAAACGTATATCAGCTCTGATGGGGCTCAGGATACATTGTCCCAAAATATAGGGCATATTGAATATTTTAAGCAGAAACAAGAGAGTCACTCTAATCTCCTCCCTACTCACTCTTCTTCCCTGAAACACCTCAGGGAAGGTCCCCTCCCTATACCCAGAGGAAGGGAGCATCCTTGCCTCTGAAGACAAAAGGACACCAAGAAGAATCTGCATGAACAGGTCTTGCTAAGTTTCCCCCTGTTTACAACAATTGCGTCGTGTTCCTTAACCTCTTATATATTCCTCCATGACTGTGCAATCTTCATAAACCTAGCATGAAGAACTCGGGTCTGTTTCATTGTGTCTTTATTTCCTCCTGAAGGCTCCTGTGTCATGTAAAACGTATATTAAATAAATCTATATCCTTTCTTTTGTTCATCTGTGTTTCCGTTTAATTTTCAAACCCAGTCAGCGACCCTGAGAGGGTTGAGGAAAACTTTTCCTCCCCTTCAGCTCTTAGTGCTTCTGGTCAGTGGTTTTGTTGTTCCAGGTGGACATGATAAATTATTTAATGTAAATATTTTCCTCTTTGCATTATCTTCCCAAAACTGGCGTGGATTTTGGTCTCTAACTGCAATCTCAGTTTCATTGCATTTCTACAAGCTTTACTTGTCCTTCTCTCCACCTTATAAAATTTTATTGACATGAGGTATTCATATTCCCTTTGTAAACCTCCTCAAATTCTTTTGTAGGAATGTAGATTTCAATAGTTGATAGAAAGAGGAAGGAATGGAAAGGGGGAAAGATAGGAGGAAGGAGATGTTTTGGAAGCTATGCATGATCTGGCAGCATGTTATTGGAGAATGAAGAAAATTGATATTGAGCAATCAGGTAAGACATTACGATAAACCAAGTCAATCTGAAGAAAAACTGGATTAGCAATGTAGCAGAGTGAAAAATGTATGAATGAAAGACCAAGTATTAGCAAAAGAATAAACAGAAATCTATTGTTAATTGCCTTTTAGAGTTGCTCATCAGGTAGATTTGAAGATATTCTAAAATATAAGCCTATAAAGTAAAGGGGGAAAATTATCACTTGCATATAAAATTTTAAAAAATGGAATTTTTGTATAGGGAGCACATCTATAAGAGAAAAATAATGAGATCTTTTTTGGGGGGTATTTTATTAATGGTTTGACAACTTAATATTAGAAAAAAAAAACAGTCATGGAACTAAAAGCCCAAGGGAGCAGTCAGGGTTAGAGATCCAACTTGGGATGACTGCAAATATAGAAGTATTTGAGATGTGAAAATAGTGGAATGCAAAAAGAGGAGGGGGGGGGGAAACCTGTCCTTTGGGAGAGATCCAAGTTAATAAAAAAAAGGAAGAAAATACAGCAAAGATAGCAGACAATAGCAAACATAGAAGAAAAATGAGAAGTTATAAGGCAATAAAAGTCAAAAGAGGGGAGTATTTCAAGACATGGATTATCTGTGATTGCTGTCAAAGACATCAGCACAGGTAAAATAAGTCAGGTGAATCAGAGAAGAGATTCTTGATTCTGCCCACAAAGTGGTTATGAATGACTATTAAATCAATCAATAAAATTTAAGCCAAAAGCTAAATTAAGAGCAAAAAAAAAGAAAAGAAAAGAAAAGATCATAATCTGAAGAAAAGGGATAAAAAAGTTTTGCTAGTAAACATGTAAATTTTATTTGCCTTTTGATTAATCATTAGCTGAACTATCATCAATATTCAATTTTGTCTAAATAGTTTTTCCCTTGACTCTTTTTAGATTTACTTATTTATTTATTTTAGTTAATCCTCACCCAAGGATATGTTTCCCATTGATATTTAGAAAGAGTGCAAGGAAGGGGGAGAGAGAGAGAGAAACCAGTGTGGGAGAGAAACATCAGTTGGTTGCCTCCCACACACATTGCGAGAGGGTGCAGGCCAGGCCAAGGGACCTCACCAGTGCACAAATGGGGCCGGGGAGGGACTGTGGGAGGGCTCCAGGGTGTGTCCGGCCCATCTTGCCCAGTCCCGTTCAGCCAGACCCAACCAGCAAGGTAACCTACCAGTCGGAGCATCTGCCCCCTGGTGGTCAGTGACCGGGGTGGGGATTGAGCCTACAATCGAGTTACTGCCCTTGACTGGAATCAAACCCACAACCCTTCATTCTACAGGTCAACACTCTAATCACAGAGACAAACTGACTAGGACCAGATTTACTTAAAGCTCAAAGAGGCTAAGGTCTATAACTAAATGTGGCAATGGTAATAATATCTACACTAATAAAAGAGAAACATGCCAATTGGTGTCACTCCACTACGCCCACTCAATCAGAGTGACTATGCAAATTAATCCAACAAAGATGGTGGTTAATTTGCATACGCAGGCACAGAGCGAAGACTGAAGGCTCAGGCTGGAGTGAAGACTGAAGACTGAAGAGGCTTGGCTTCTCCACTGCAGCCGCAGCAGAGAAACCAAGCCTTGCTTGCGGCCGGCAGTGGAGAAGCCAAGCCTTGCTGCGGCCACAGTGGAGAAGCCTACCCTCGAGGCTTGGCTTTTCTACTGCAGCCGGACCAAAGACCTGGGTCCTGGAGGAAAACCGGTGCCAGCAGCCAGGGGAAGGAAGGCCTATTCTGCGAATCTTCGTGCAACAGGCTTCTAGTGTTAAATAAAAAAAATAATTCATCTCAGCAATGTGTCCATTTACTCTCTGAGTTAGAATTAATTGTAAGTATTAACAAAAGAATACATATAAGTAATCAACAGAAGAGTAATATATAATTGACCCTTTAACAACACCAGGTTTAGGTGTACAGACACTCCAGATAGTCGAAAATCTGTGTATAACTTTTGACTCTCCAAAAACTTAACTACTTATAGCCTATTAAGTACTAGAAGCCTGAGAGATCATATAAATAGTTGGTAACACATATTTTGTATATTATATGTACTATATACTGTATTCTTACAATAAAGTATGCTAAAGAAAAGCAAATGTTATTAAGAAAAATCATAAGGAAGATAAAACATCTTTACTCTATTTTTTGAAAAACTAGAGGCCCGGTGCACGGATTCATGCACCAGTGGTGTCCCTCAGCCTGGCTTGTGGCTCTCCGACATCCCCAGAGAGATCCTGGATTGCGAGAGGGTGCAGGCCAGGCCGAGGGACCTCACCAGTGCACGAATGGGGCCGGGGAGGGACTGTGGGAGGGCTCCAGGGTGTGTCTGGCCCATCTTGCCCAGGCCCGTTCAGCCAGACCCCACCAGCAAGGTAACCGACCAGTCGGAGCATCTGCCCCCTGGTGGTCAGTGTGCATGATAGCTACTGGTCGAATGGCTGACGGTCAATTGGTTGCTTAGGCTTTTATATATATACTAGTGGCCCGGTGCATGAAATTCGTGCATGGGGGTGGGGGTGTCCCTCAGCCCGGCCTGCACCCTCTCCAATCTCGGACCCTTCAAATGATGTCCTACTGCTGTTTTACAGAGATTGGGCCTAAACCGGCAGTCGGACATCCCTCTCACAATCCAGGACTGCTGGCTTCTAACCACTCACCTGCCTGCCTGATTGCCCCTAACCACTCTGCCTGCCGACCTGCTTGCCCCCAAATGCCCCCCTCGATAGCCTGATCACCCCAACTGTCCCCCGTGCCAGTGTGCTTGCCCCCAACTGCCCCCCTGCCAGCCTGCTCACCCCCAACTGCCCCCCTGCTGGCCTGCTTGCCCCCACTTACCCTCCCCCCTGTTATGCTCGGGCCCAACCGCCCCCATGCTGAACTGTATCCTACTATTTGAAAAAACCATCAAAATGCGCATAAGAAGAAACTGCGCGGATTACAGGAAGGATTGTGGAGAAAAGGAAAAGGGAAAAG
>NW_005871060.1:2385890-2511441 GCF_000147115.1 Myotis lucifugus | reverse complement strand
AATTACCCCACCTCTCGTTTGTCCTGATCTTCTTCAACTTGACCCCCCTGTGATGGCTGCTCACTCCAAAATTCCCTCCCCCCCCCCCGCTGTCCTGATCATCTTCAACTGACCCCCACTGATGGCCTGCTCATCCCCAACTGGCCCCCCTGCTGGTCTGCTTACCCCCAATAAACCCGCCCCTCATCAGCCTGATCACCCACAACTGCCATCTCATCCTGGCCTGATCATCCACAACTGCCCTCCCCTCTTGGCCTCTAACTGCCTCTACCTTGGCCCTGCCACCATGGCTTTGTCCAGAACATCCGGAACGTCTCCTGGAAGGTCTCCCAGTCTAATTAGCATATTACCCTTTTATTAGTATAGACAGAGGCCTGGTGCATGGGTGGGGGCCGGCTGGTTTGCCCTGAAGGGTGTCCCGGATCAGAATGGGGGTCCTGCTGGGGTGCCTGGCTAGCCTGGGTGAGGGGCTGATGGCTGTTTGCAGGCTGTCCAAGTCCCCCAGCAGGGACCCTCACCCCATGGGGGTGTGGCCAGCCTGAGTGAGGGGCTGAAGGCTGTTTTCAGGCTGGCCACACCCCCTTCAGGGTGGGGGTTCCTGCTGGGGTGCCTGGCCAGCCTTGGTGAGGGGCTGAGAGCCGTTTTCAGGCTGGCCATGCCCCCCAGCGACCCAAGCTCCCAGCCTCTCCTTTTTTTCTTGTTTTCTTTTTTTTCAGCACCTCCTTGAGTGGAGGCCAGGTCTGGCTGGAAGCAGGTATCTGGGATTTATTTATCTTCTATAATTGAAATTTTGTAGCCTTGAGTGGAACCCAGGGCCAGCCAGGGCAGGTGGGAAGCTTGGCTTACTCCATTGCCAGGGAAAACCTAAGCCTCCTGCTTGTTCCAGCTCTGTGGCCGCCACCATCTTAGTTGGGATAATTTGCATACTTGTTCCTGATTGGCTGGTGGGTGTGGCTTGTGGGTGTAGTGGAGTGGCAGAGTGATGGTTAATTGGTAGCGGAGTGGCAGAGTGATGGTTAGTTTGTATGTTTCTCTTTTATTAGTGTAGATATAAAATCTCCACATACAAGTGGACCTGCTCAGTTCAAACATATGTTGTTCAAGGGTTGACTGTACATAGATAGATAGATAGATAGATAGATAGATAGATAATGATGATCCTTGAAAATAGCAATACCATTTAATTACTTGTTTGTTGGAGAAAAAGAGAGAAGAGTGGAAAGGAATAGAGGGAGAAGAAAGGAGAAAGGGAGGAAGGAAGAAAAAAATTCAGTGTATAGTTTCAGTTATGTTACAATATTCAACTAGTTGAATATTTAGCAATGAGTACTTACCAATATATAATTTGCAGATTCAGTGAGTGTATCTGAAATAATATTTTATTTGGTCAAACCCTTAAGTACATGAGAGAATAGCTCCATCCAGTATTTTTGTACATGGATTTTATTTGGAAAATATTGCATTTGAAATGTTTCTCAATAATTGCCACACAAATATTTGTTTAGAAGAGTTATAATTCTAATAAACATGAGACAAAATCAAGTACCTCATAAAAAAACAAAATAGGAAACAACTTACAAAGAGAAAATTTCAGCTGACATTATTCATACTTATTTAATTGGATACAGAAATTTAAGAGATTGGAAAATACTGCTCTTAAAATTAGTAAGCTAAATAAACTGTACATTATATGCATAGAATAGCAGGCCATCACTTGTAGTACTTATTGCCTATAAATCAAAGAGAGAGAAATAACTTATCTTTCTAGATGAAAGCATAAAAGATGATCATCTTGATTAAGCTAAAGAAGCAGGAAATGGAAATTGCCGAACAAAAACTAAGCCAACCAACATTGAATTGCAGTCCTATGGCAGATATAAAGTTGAGCTGCTGCTGAGAAAAGAGCTAGAGCATGGAGAGAAAGGAAGCCCACTCCCACTACAAAGGCACATATGTGCAGGGTTTGCTGATAGTTGAAGGAAGATCTGACACCTGAATTCTATACCCAGCAAAAATACTTTTCAAAAATAAAAGCAAAAATATTTGTCAACAAATGATAAGTGAGGAAATTCATTACTAAAGGACCGGCACTATTAAAAAATGTCAAAAAAAGTATTTAGTTAGAAGCACTGTATTCCCAAATAGAAAATTTAATCTACACAAAGAAATGAAGAATGCCAAAAATGAGAAAATTAGGTTAAATGTAAAGGAATATATTTTTGTTTGGAATCACTTGTAAAGATGATTATCCTAGTGAAATATTAGCACTACATTTTAGAATTTGTAACATATTTTGAAATAAATGTATGACATGAATAGAACAAAATGGAAAGAGTGAGTGGAGCTGGGGTAAATGGCTTAAACACTATCTGAAAAGGTTATATTATTATAAAGTACACTATTCTAAGCTAAAGACAAATATTACAAACTCAAGCAAACACTAATTTTTTTAAAAAAGCAATCACTAAAAATAGTTTAAAGAAGTATAAATAAGACAATCATGAAGATAAAATGGAATCATTCTAAAAAAAAAAAAACTTAAAGGAAGGCAGGAAAAGGCCAATTTAGACAAATAGAAAACAGATAGCAAGATGGTAGATTTAAATCACATATATACTTGGTGGAGAAAGGCAAAGTGGGGAATGGTCTCAACAACAAAAAAATCATTTAGCCCTAGCCGGTTTAGCTCAGTGGATGGACTGGGGGGTCCCAGGTTTGATTCTGGCCAAGGGCACATGCCCAGGTTGTGGGCTCAATCCCCACTAGGGGGTGTGCAGGAGGCAGCCAATCAATGATTCTCTCTTATCATTGATGTTTTTATCTCTCCCTCTCCCTTCTTCTCTGAAATCAATAAAGAAATATTTTTTAAAAAACAATCCTTCATCTATATACTAGAGGCACGGTGCACAAAATTCATGGACAGGGGTGGGGTAGTTGTCCCAGAGCCCAGCCTGCACCCTCTCCAATCTGGGATTCCTCTTGCAATCCAGAACCACAGGATCCTAAGCGCTTATCTGCCTGCCTACCTGATGCCCCTAACTGCTCCCCTGCCAGCCTGATGGCCCTAACTGCTCTCCCCTCCTTGTCTGATCCCCCTAACTGCCTATCTGCACTCCCTTCCTGGCCTGATCCCCCTAACTGCCTATCTTCTCTCCCCTTCTGGTCTGATTCCCCTAAATTCCCATCTGCTCTCCCTTCCTCTCCTCACCTTCAGACCCCAGCACAGGAGTGCTAAGAGCTTTCCGCCGATACCCCACCTCCATCCTGACGCCTCTTCCCCCCCACCCCCCGGCTGGGCGGCACCAAAAGCCTGCGCACACCTCAGCTGGGGGGACCGCCCTCATCCTGATGCCTCCCTCCAGGCTGGGCAGTGTGGCAGGCCTGCACACACCTCCTCCGGGGGGTCTGCTGCGGTCCATCCTGATGCCCTCCTCTGGGCCGGGCGGTGCGGCTGGCCTGCGTGCCCTCCACCGGCAGCTTCATGTCCCAGTGGCGCAAGTCCCCGCCCCCGTCCCTGCCCACCAGCTTCTGTGCACACGCAGCCTGTTGAATGGTCGTGACTGGGACACCCTTAGGACCAATTAGCATATTACCTCTTTATCTAGCCTATCTAATAAAAGACAAAAAGGGTAATTGACCGTACCTTCGCTACTCTTCCCATTGGCTAATCAGGGTGATATGCAAATTAACCGCCAACAAAGATGGCGGCCGGCAGCCACACAGCTGAAGCGAGCAGGAGGCTTGCTTGCTCCAGTGATGGAGGAAGCCAAGGTTCCCCACCTGCCGCGGCCCGGCTCTGAGCTCAGGAAGCAACAATGTTTCAATTATAGAAGCTAAACAAACCCCAGATACCTGCTTTCAGCCAGCTGGGGCCTCAGAGCTTAGAGCACCAGTAATGGCAACAGAGTTTCAATTATAGAAGCCAAACAAACCCAGATACCTGCTTTCAGCCAGCCACGGCCTCAGAGCTGGAGCCGGCTCTCAGCTCCAGTGACAGCTATAGAAGGAAAATAAATCCCAGAATAAAAAATAAAAATAAAAAAAAGAGGCTGGGAGCTTCAGTCACAGACCAGCCTGAAAATGGCCCTCAGCCCCTAACCCAGACTGGCCAGGCACCCCAGTGGGGACCCCCACCTTGAAGGGGGTGTGACCAGCTGCATACACCCATCAGCCCCTCACCCAGGCTGGCCAGGCACCCAAGCAGGACCCCAACCCTGATCCAGGACACCCTTCAGGGCAAACCAGCCGGCCCCCACCCATGCACCAGGCCTCTATCCTATATAGTAAAAGGGTAATATGCAAACTGACCCTAACAGCAGAAAGACTGGGAATGACTGGTCACTATGACACACACTGACCACCAGGGAGCAGACACTCAATGCAGGAGCTGCCCTCTGGTAGTCAGTCGCTCCCACATGGGGGAGCTCTGCTCAGCCACAAGCCAGGCTGATGGCTGCCAGTACAGTGGTGGTGGTGGGAGCCTCTCCTGCCTTCTCAGCAGCGCTAAGGATATCTGACTGCAGCTTAGGTCTGCTCCCTGCTGGCAAGTAGACATCCCCCAAGGGCTTCCGGGCTGCTAGAGGGATGTCTGATTGCCAGCTTAGGCCCAATCCCCCGGGGAGCAGGCCTAAGCCAGCAGGTGGTCATCCCCCGAGGGGTCCCAGACTGCGAGAGGGCACAGGCCAGGCTGAGGGATGCCCCCCCCCCACACCGAGTGCACAAATTTTTATGCACCAGGCCTCTAGTATATAGATATAAAAGCCTAAGCGACCAAATGACTGAATAACCAAACAACCAGTCAACTGGTCGCTATGATGTGCACTGACATCATATGACAGCAGATGGTCAATGCAGGAGCTGCCCTCTGGTTGTCAGTGTGCTCCCACAGTGGGAGCACCGATCAGCTGACTGAGGGGCACCAGATGCATGAATCACGCTGGCAGCCACAACCCAGAGACCCCAGTGGAGTGGCAGCAAGCCTACTGAGTGGCAGCAGGTGCAGCAGGGCTGGGATGAGCAGGAGTGGCAGGCAGCATTGGATTGCCGGTTTTGGCCCGATCCCAGTGTAATTATAAAAACACAAGAGGCCCAGCACACGATTAAATTGTGCACATGTAGGGTCGCCTAGGCCTAGCCTGCCATCAGGGCCATGTCCACTGCCCCGAGACGCCTTGCATGCTCTGTAGACGCTGTTGACGCCCCGCCCCGCCCATCGGGAGAGCCGCTGCTCATTTGGTCGTGACATCGTTATGGTGTCACGACCACAGGCCTTTTATGATATAGATAAATGGTTAAAATAGATCAATTACAGGCAGTGCTTAAAAGCAGGGGTGGGCAAACTTTTTGACTCGAGGGCCACAATGGGTTCTTAAACTGGACCAGAGGGCCGGAACAAAAGCATGGATGGAGTGTTTGTGTGAACTAATATAAATTCAAAGTGAACATCATTACATAAAAGGGTATGGTCTTTTTTTTTTTTTAGTTTTATTCATTTCAAACGGGCCAGATCCGCCCCGCGGGCCGTAGTTTGTCCACCACTGGCTTAAAGACTAGATTTAAAAAACAAGATTAAATGCATGCTGTCTATAAAGAAATCCAACATAAATATATTAATATAAGTAAGCTAAAAGTAAAATGATTGAAAATATGCCATGCAAATACTATTTAAAAACTCAAGTGACTATCTGAATAACAAAAGAAGTAAACTTCTGAAAAAGAAATTATTACCAGGGATAAAAGAGGATGTTAAATAAATGATAAAAATTTTAAAAAAATAAATGATAAAGTGATCAATTCTTCAAGAAGCTATAAAAATTATCAAGTTTATGCATCCAACATTAGAGCATCAAAATGCATAAAGCAAAAATAGATAAACTGAAAAGATGTACAGAAAATTCCATAATTATAGTTGGAGGTGGCAACACTCATCTCTAAGTAACACAGAAAAAGTAGACACAAAATCAGTAAGGATCCAGAAAGCCCGGAAACACTATCAAGCAACTTGACTTAATTTACTGTTTTAGAATATTCCACCTAAAATAGCAGAATACACATTCTTTTTAATTGCACTTAGAACATTCACCTACATAGACCATAACTGGAATAAAATACAGATCTCAACAAATGTCAAAATAATGAAATCATATAGAGTATATTCTCATTTCATAAAAGAATTTCACTAGAAATTAATATCAAAAAGATATTTTAAAAATCTGTAATATTTGGGAGATAACAACTTCAAAATAATGTGTGGGTCACAAAGAAAATTTTAAAATCTTTTGAATTGAATAAAAAAAATCAAAGTTTCTGTAATCACCTAAAACAGTACTGAGAGGGAAATATATCACACTAAAAGTTTATATTAGAAAAGAAGAAATGTCTAAAGTCAATATCTAAGGTTCTACCTTAAGACACTAGAAAAAGAAAAAAACTAAAACAAATGCAATCTTAAGGAAATAAAGTTAAGAGCAGAAATCAGTGAAACAGAAAACAGAAAAACACTACAGAAAAATTGTTAAATCCCAAGGATGGTTTTTGAAAAGATCAATAAAATTATTAAATCTCGCCCTAACCGGTTTGACTCAATGGCTAGAGTGTCGGCCTGCGGACTCAAGGGTCCCAGGTTTGATTCCAGTCAAGGGAATGTACTTTGGTTGCGGGCACATACCCAGTAGAGAGTGTGCAGGAGGCAGCTGATTGATGTTTCTCTCTCATCGATGTTTCCAACTTTCTATCCCTCTCCCTTCCTCTCTGTAAAAAATCAATAAAGTATATTTTAAAAAATTATTAAATCTCTATATAGTTAGATGAAGATCAATTTACTAGTATGAAAAAGGGAATATCCTTATGGATCCTACATATATTTAAATGATATAACAAATTATTGTGAATTTATTATGCCTATATATTTGATAAACAATTAAATGAACAAATTCTTTGAAAGATACAAACTACAAAAGCTTAATCAGAAAGAAAAAAAATAACTTGAATTTCCCTATTATATCCTTAAGGAATTAAATTTGTAGTTAACAACCTTTTCACTGGTTGAAAACTCCAGGATTAGAAGGTTTCACTGGTAACCTCTACCAAACAATTAAGGAAAAATAATATTAACTCGACACAAATACTTTCAGAATGTTTGAAAGATCAATTAAAACTTCACAAAGCATTTTATGAGAACAAAATCACCCTGATATGAGAAAAAGACGTTAAAAACAAAGAATACTGAAGACAAATACATTTCATAAAAATGGAAGCAAATATCTTGAAAAAAATATTGGCAAATTAAATATATATATATATATATATCAGTCATGCCTTAAGGTGAGCCTTCATATATATATATATATATATATATATATATATATATATATATATATATATATGAAAAAGAAAGAAAACAAACTTCAAAACATTTTTTTAAAAGAAACAAAGTTGGAGGAATCCTATTACCTATTTTTAAAACCTAATAACAATGTGTTGTTCACAAAATGATAGACACATAGGTCAATGGAATAGAATAGAAAATCCATAAGAAACAGACCCACACATATATGGACAATTGGTAATTGACAAAAGTACTTCAAAATCCAATGGAGAAAAGATGGTCTTTCAACAAATAAATGTCAACAACTGGAAATCCAAATTTAAAATAAAATCCTTTCACTCTTACCTTGCAAAATACACAAAATATAATTCAAATGAATTATGAAAGGTCCCAGGTTCAATTCCGGTCAAGGGCATGTACCTTGGTTGCGTGCACATCCCCAGTAGGGGGTGTGCAGGAGGCAGCTGAATCGATGTTTCTCTCTCATGGATGTTTCTAACTCTCTATCCCTCTCCTTCTCCCTTCCTCTCTGTGAAAAAATCAATAAAATATATTTTTTAAAAAATTACATGTGATCTTGGAATATTCAAAAAATTCTTACAATACACATACAAAACTGAATGATAAAGAAAAATTGATAACTTGAATTTCATCATAATTATAATTTTCTACTATTTGAAACATAGTGTTAAGAAAATTTAAAAAATAACACTGCACAGAGAGGAATAAAATATTTTCAAAATGTGTATTGGGCAAAGAACTTGTAATTAGAATATACAGAGAGCACTTATAATCAATAAGAAGACATTTCACCAAAGAAGAGATATGATGGCAAACTAGAGGCCCGGTGCACGGATTTATGCACCTGTGGGGTCCCTCAGCCTGGCCTGTGGGGATTGGACCAAATCCGGCTCTCCGACATCCCCCAGGGGATCCCAGATTGTGAGAAAGCAGCTCTTGGGTGACACACCCCGGAATAAGGCTCCCTCCTCTCTGGTTCTGAGTGTGTCACCTGAGAACTGCACCTGCCAAGTCACTGCAGTTCAGCAGCTCCTGCATTGAGCATCTTTCCCCTGGTATTCAGTGCGCGTCATAGCTACCAGTCAGATGGTTGAATGGTTGTACGGTCGCTTGGGCTTTTTTATATAGAGATAAGCACATGAAAGGGTGCTAAGCATCTTCGGTCAATAGGGAACTACACTGACAGTCTTGACAAAAGTATTAGCAGCTACACTACTCCCATCCCTTCTTTCCTCCTTTATAGCCTCTGCCTTGTGGCTACTACATCCAGCTGGCATGAACCTCAATGGAGGAGAGATGAGAGATGAGGTTTACATCACAGTGAAAACAGAGATGGTTATGAAGCAAAGGTTGAGGAAACAGGAGAATGAAGAACCTGGCCACCACCACCACCACCAACAACCAAGTAACTATGGAAATGAGTGGCCTCTCGCTGGCACAGAGACAAAAGCTTCAGTAAGGGAACAGGTGCAAATTAAAACAAAGAGATAGGAGAATGATTTGTGAAAGAAGTATCATAGAATTGAGGCAAAATGGATGTGTCTGTCTTCATACTCCTTTCTGTCTGATTAACTCTGACTTATTCTTGAAGAGTAAATTTAGCAGTCATGCCTTAAGGCAAGCCTTCTCTGCTCTTCACAGCCCCCCAAATCCTGACATAGTACTACTTCAGGGGGTCACCCCAGCACCTATGACAACATCTATTATTTTCTGTTGGAATTGCCTTTTTATTGAGATATAATTCACCTACAATAAAATTCAAACTTTTAAGGTATACAATGGTTCCTAGTACATTTACAAAGTTGTGAAATCATCATTAATATCTAATTCCAGAACATCTTATCATCCCCAAAAGAATCCCCATACCTGGTAGCAGTCATTCTCTGTTCACTCTTCCTTCAAACCACAAATCTACTTTCTGTCTATAGAAATTTACTTATTCTGGACATTTTAAATAATGGAACTATACAATACATAGCCTTTTGTCTGGCTTCCTTTGCTTAGCCTAATGTGTTCACTTAAATATATTTCTTTATTGGTTTCACTGCTTTTTAAAATAATATTTTTATTGATTTCAGATAGGAAGGGAGAGGGATAGATAGAAACATCAATGATGAGAGAGAATCATTGATTGGCTGCCTCCTGCATACCCCCTACTGGGGACCAAGCCCACAACCTAGGCATGTGCCCTTGACCAGAATTGAACCGGGGTCCTTCAGTCCACAGGCCAATGCTCTATCCACTGAGCCAAACCAGCTAGAGCAGTGATTCACTGCTTTTTATGGCTGAATACTATTTCAGGGAATCTATATACCACATTTTTTAATCCATTCATCAGTCGATAGATAGTTAGATTGTTTCATTTTATGGCCACTATGAATAATGTTGCTATGATCATTGGTGTATAATTTTTTAGTGAATCTATGTTTTCAGTTCCCTTGGGTACATACTTAAGAGTTCAATTGCTGGGTCATATGGCAACTCTATTATCTAACTTTTTGAAGAACTGTTTTTCATTTTATATTCCACCAGCAACATAACTGTCTTTCATTTATCTAACCCTCAAATTTCTTGAGACTAGGACTTAAGTCGTATGCTAGAGTATCCCGTTCACCTAACATAGTGCCTAATGCAGTATGGTTGTCTATGAATATTTGCGAAGTGAATTACTAAATATCCAAGAATAATTTTCTTTGCCTGATGCCTTCTTCTAGAAAAGTAATTATCAAAATACCCCTTCTTGATATCTCTAACTTTCATCTATCCAGACTCTTTCCTCTATCAAACTATTTTAAGTAATGACATACTCTTAGGTGCCAGCACTTCATGAAATGGGTGCTCTCTGATTGCTAGAACAGATGTGATCTAGTTGAGGCTGCTCCCTACACATTAGAGAAGTTCATGTAAGATAATCCAATAGCAGAATCAAGTATTTCCAAGTTGGTACCGGTTGGTAAGCAGTCACATGTTCCTGCATATTTTCAAAGTGATCATCTAGCAAATACAGGCACAGGTCATGTGTGGCTCTAGAACACGCTCTCCTAGCCCAGCTGCCAATAACATATAATGGATCTGGCAGGGAAGGGAACAAAGTGACTCCCACATGGGGCAAGAGGAAACATATGGAGCCCACCCATTACAGAGGGAGGCTGAGAAGATCTGCAGATGAAAGGGCCTTCCAATTCTAGCAGCTCTGGGTAGGGATTAATCTCCCATGACTGGCACTTAAGTCCTCTAATGACTTCCAGCTCTGGCCAGTTAAAGAGTCTATTGCATAGAGTAAATATCCACTTTGATCCTCAAACACAAAATGGACATGTACATGGATAAAATTTACATTTTAAACATAACAAAACTCATCTTGATATGAAATAGGATACATCTCTAATAAAATATGAATATACACTAATTCCTCATAAAATCTCACAAATATCTTCTTTCCTGGACAAATGAGCATCTATATATATAAAAGCCTAAATGACCATCGCAACCGAACAGATGACCAAACAGGATGTGTGGGGCAACCAGGATGGCAGGGGGCTTAGTGAGGGGCAACCAAACAACTGAGCAGCAGGCTGTGTGGGGCGACCAGGCCAGCAGGGGGGTTAGTGAGGGACGACCAAACGACTGAGCAGCAGGCTGCATGGGGCGACCAGGCTTGCGGGGGGGCAGTGAGGGGTGACTAGGCCGGCAGAGGGGGGCAGTGAGAAGTGACCAGGCTGGTGGGGGAGCAGTTAGGGCAACTAGGCCAGCTGGGTGGGGCAGTTGGGGGTGACCAGGCTGGCAGGGGAGAGGGGCAGTTGGGGGCAACTAGGCTGGCAGGGGGGCAGTTAGGGGTGACCAGGCAAGCAGGGGGAGGGGAGTTAGGGGCAATCAGGCAGGCAGGCAGGTAAGCATTTAGGAGCCAGTGGTCCCGGATTGTGAGAGTGATGTCCTGGGGATTGGGCCTAAACCAGCAGTCGGACATTCCCCCAAGGGGTCCCAGATTAGAGAGGGTGCAGGCTGGGCTGAGGGGACTGCCCCTTCCCATGCACAAATTTTGTGTACTGGGTCTCTAGTTTATTGATATTTACAGAAGACTTCCTTGATGTTTTATGCAAGACATATCACATTGTACACATGTACTTTGTATCATTTCAATTTTGTAAGAATAAAAGTTAAGTGTAATTCTGTGGAATAAATTTTTGAAGCTTTAAATAAATTACCTGTGGTAAATAGAATGACCCCTCCAAGGATGCCCATGAATTCTTAGAACCTGTTAATATGTTACATTACATGGCAATAGAGAGTTGCAGATGTAATGAAGGTCACAGACTTTACGAGACCAGTGCTCTAACCCCTGAGCTATGAAGCCTCGGCTACCAGGTCACAGACTTTAAAATAGGGAGACTATCCTGGATTATCTAGACAGACCCTGAGTGATCACATGAACTCTTACAAGGAGAGCTCTTTCTCTGACTAGAGTCAGGAAAGATGCTGCAGAGGGAAGTCAGAGAGATTTGAAGGGCGAGGAAATCTTGACCCATTCTTGATGGTGGGGGACCCACGTGGAAAGCATAAGAAGGAATGGGCAGCCTGTAGGAGCAAAGACCAGTGCCCAAATGACAGCTGACAAGGAAATGTGATCCCAATCCTATACTCCCAAGGAGCTAAATTTGGCCAGCCACTTGAATGAGTGTGGAAACAGACTCATCCTCAGAGCCTCCAGGCAATAACTGTCCAGCCAGAATCAGGATTTCAACCTTGATATATTGAGCAGAGAATCCATCTGAGCCACTATACTCTGAATTCTGATCTACAGAGCTATGAATAAATAAATACAGTTGTGTTCTTTTAAGCTACTGTTTGTAATAGTGTGCTATGGCAGCAATAAAAATTAATATATTACCAAATATCAATATATTAAATTCCAATATTCTATGGTTCTGAACTACAATAACCACTAGAACAATCAATTAAAACTGTACATTCCCAGAACCAATTTATATTCCACTACCAAATGCTATCCTATTAATAAAAGCCTATGTGGTCGTCATATCCTCATCTGTGATGTCCTCATGCAGCAATGAGCTATCACCAGGAGGCTGAGTGCACACCAGGCGCACGCGGGTGGGCGGGGCTGTGTGGGAGTATGGGTGGGTGTGGCTTTGATGCTGCATGCGTGGCGCAGAGGCGGGGCCGGGGCTCCAGCCTACCTTTTTGGGGAAATCCATCAAGGAGCCCTGGATGGGTGGGCAGGGCCTACCTCTTTGGGGCGATCGATTATGGGGCTCCTGCACTGTGAGAGGGCACAGGCCAGGCTGGGGGACCCCCCATCCGTGCACAAATTTCATGCACCAGGCCTCTAACTTTTTATAATAAATAGATAGACGATTGCTACTCATAATTACTGGATACTTCTTAAAATGTTATCTAGGAACAATACACCTATTTCTAAGTAATTATTCTTTCCAACTTTTACAACTTTAGCATTCATTTTTAAAAGGAAATAGATAACACTTTGTCAAGTCTTTATAAAATTGTTTTACCAGTTTCATACAGTTCACTTTAGGTGTACCACTCCATAATATGTTCAATATATTTTATTAGATTCATATTTTATATAACCATATCTTAGTCACAGTAACAAAAGCCAGTGATCATTAATAGAGTTGAATAAATCAATGTTTACAAAAATGTGAGAACATAATGATGCCAAATCTCTACAGGTCTCAGAAGTACAACGAATTCTAAGGCAAAAGTCACTCATAACACACTTCAGGATATTTCAACTTCGACCCACCACAACCAGTGCTTTCAAATGGCAACAATGACAACAAAATGAGTTTTTCCAGGGGCTCTACACTTACTATAAAATCTAGATTTGGAACATGGATACTTACTTTTTCTGAGTTCGCTCAGCCAGCCTTGCAATCTCAATAGCTGCCTTCCTTGTTTCAAAATCTTCCCTTTTCACCACCTCTCCAGTCCCTCGGTAGCCCAGCTCCACCAGCTGGCGGGCCAGGCCTTCATCCTACAGAGAATACCAATTGTTAGATTTGTAGGAGAATTAGACATCTTATTTTATCCAGTGCATACTGATTAACTGTTTTAAATGAAATATCTAATGTATCACTTCAAAATGATATA
Organism: Myotis lucifugus; assembly: GCF_000147115.1. Lineage (NCBI taxonomy): Eukaryota > Metazoa > Chordata > Mammalia > Chiroptera > Vespertilionidae > Myotis > Myotis lucifugus. Next base: position 2,497,964 of record NW_005871060.1, on the reverse strand, counting down.
AGATCTATTAGATATGAAAAATTAGAATTCTAACAATACTATACTTTTATAAACATCTGATTTGTCATCCCTTTCCCACAGATGTAAAATGAAAAATAAATCAATCACTAAGTTTTCTCAAAGGGATTAGAAGACAAAAGTCAGTTGTGTTTTTAATCAATTTATGAGAACAGCTGTAGATAATTAATAGAGAATCTTTAAAACAATAAAATTAGAGACAATAGTGCTCATACAAAAAAGACTTAAAAAAAACAACAACAATCGCACAGAAACAGAATTGGGTTGCTTTCAGAAAATTCAACATTTCAGAGACTTACTTCCTTGAAGTAAATTAACTGATGACACAGGGCATTATGACTTCAAACACAAAATAAAGAGCAGATGAATTTCCTATTTAAATAAAAAGATATTGTTTCCATATAATGTTGGCACCCATAAAAACAGAAAAGTAGAAACACAAGATGACCACAAAAGGCTTCAAATTGAAAAGAAATTTTCCCACAATACGTTGGGCCTTTATATTTTAGTTACTTTGAGAATTGTCTCACACATATTTGTCACTTGCATAGCATATTAAAACATATTGTTTCCCATAAGTTGAAGAGGTGTCAATTTATCTGAAGTTACTAATATAAAGACTAAAGTAGCCCTGGCCAGTGTGGTTCAGTTGGTTGGAGTTGGAAAGGAACCCTTCGGTGCATAGGTTCCTTTCTTGGTCAGGGCACATACCCAGGTTGTGGGGTTCGATCCCCAGGATCCTCAGTCGATCCCTAGTCCAGGCAGAGACAACCAATCGATGTTTCTTTCTCTTTCTCTCCCCCTCTCTCGTTTCCGCCCCTCTTTCTCAAAAATCAGTAAAAACATATCCGCGGGTAAGGATTAAAAACTCAAAAAGACTAAAGTATTACATAAAAATATGTATAATGTAATAATAGTCCTTATATGATCATCTTAATTAAATATAAAATACCTAAAATACAGTGAAAACAGGATATATATCATTGCTAAAGACCCTTACTTAATACATCACTGTTGAATGCAAGAACTGTCAAAAAGGATTAAATGAAAAAGTATAGCATGCATGGTTAATAATCTATTCAACCCATAATGGCTATTTTAAAGTTCAAATTATTGGAGCAAAACCAAAAAAATATATACTATCAACCTAGAAAATTGCTACTTTTCTTTGCTAAACATTAAAAGCAAATACTACACTCTGTGTAGCAATGTGGATACATTTGCCAAGCTAATATAATGCAAAGCACCAGGTCTTGTCCAGGCTGTTTGCCTTCTTCCTGACTTGTTCCCCTGCCTACTTGCCTTCCCTAGTCCCTTCAGTGTGAACCACAAAACTGAGCAAATGTCTCCACCTAGTGGAATTCATATTTAATAGAAAAAGCAGTTAAATATGAATGCCACAACACAAAATTTTGATGATTTGTGTGCAAATTTTCTTAAATATGTTACTAAAAGTGAGTTTATGGGAAGAACTCAGCTCTGTGAGACTCTGAGAGTCTTCTAGCAGAATAGAAATGGCTTGTGGTCAATAGAGTATTTTATATAGCAAAGACCATTTGAAAGTTGCTGTATTCATTTTGTGGGTAGTGAATTACGCATTCCTGTGTGCCTTACATGGGCCACACAAAAATTATTTGGATAGTTCTGCACTCATCTCCATTCATGTATATTGTAACAAATGGTGTGATCTACTTAGAAAACAAGTAGAGTTGAAGTTGGTTGCCTCACTTAATTGCCCTAACTGGTAGAATCGTGAGTCATCTCTCCGGTTTAAATGCACAACTATCTTTAAAGAAATTGAGAAATAAAATATTTTATTGATTTACATACTTAGCATTTCTGGCGCTTTCTATTCCTTTGTGTAGATCCAGGTCTCCTATGATATATGATTTTCCTCTCACCTAAAAATCTTTGTTTAACATTTTTTGTAGTTCAGGTCTGCTAACAACAAATTACATTGGCTTTTGTTTGACTGAAAAAAACATTTATTTCACCTTAATTTTTGAAAGACATATTTTCTGGATTATTAGTGCTGCAGGTTGACTTTTTACTTTTCAACACTTTAAAGATGTCATCCCATTGTCCCATGGCTGGTATTTTTTTAAATATGTGTGTGTTTATTTTTTAGAGAGAGAGGGAAGGAGAGAGAGAGAAACATGGGTTGCCTTCCATATGCACCCAACTGCCCATTCACCACCCACCGACCCACAGACTGGGAATCTGCCCTGACTGGATTAAAACTGGCGACCTTTTGGTGCACTGGTCAATGCTCAACCAACTGAGCCACACTGGCCAGGGCTATTTCTGAAGAGAAGTGTTCAGTCTTCCCTGTCTTTGTTTTATTCTACTCTAGAGATCTGGTGCACACAAATCATGCACTGGGGGGGAAGGTTCCTCAGCCTGGCCTGTGCCCTCTCTCAGTCTGGGAGCCCTCGGGGGATGTCCAACTGACAGCTTAGTCCCTGGGGAGCGGGCCTAAGCCAGCAGTAGGACATCCCTCTTGCAGTCTGGGACCCTGCGCTCCTTACTGCCCGCCTGCTTGCTGTTCCTTACCACTCGGCTCGCTGCTCCTTAGTGCTGCTGTGGAGGCGGGAGAGGCTCCCACCACCACTGCTGCACTCACCAGCTGGGAGCCAGGCTACTGGCTGAGTGGCACTCCCCCTGTGGGAGCACACTGACCATCAGGGAGCAGCTCCTGCATTGAGCATCTGCCCCCTGGTGGTCTGTGTGCATAATAGTGACCAGTCATTCTGCCATTTGGTTGATTTGCTTATTAGGGTTTTATTATATAGGATAGAGGCTTGGTGCATGAATTCATGCACTGGTCCAGCTGGTCCACCCCTGATGGTGGCCATTGGGGGTAGGCCAGCTGGGGTGAGGGACCGTGGGCAGCGCTAGCCAGGGCAAGGGGTTCACAGACAGTTTGTCGGCCAGCCCTGCCCCCAATCAGAGTGGGATGCCCGCTCTGGGGCAGAGCTGGCCAGGGGTAGGGGCTACAGGCTTTCTGGTCATTCCGCCATTCAGTCAATTTGCATATTGCCCTTTTATTATATAGGATGTGTCCTACTTTACAATCCTTTAAGATTTTCTATTTATTACTGATTTTCAGCAGTTTTAAGATATTCCTTGAAGTGATTTCTTTGTTTATTCATTTATTCTGCTTAGAATGCTTAGTACTCCTTGGCCCTATAAATTTACAGTTTTCACAACATTTGAAACCTTTTTTAATCATTAGTTTTTCCAATATATTTTATTCCCTACTTCCCTCTGATTCTTCTGGGATTATACTTATGTTTTTGTGGGAGGTTTTTTTTGAAGAAAAGCATATCATTTTTTTATTAAATCTAATAGTTTGGAGTATAATAGTTCATTTTAGTAAAAACAAGTAATTACTTGTTAGACAAAGTATGTAAACAAGGCAATAATCTTTTATTAATTGTTAATGTGTGTTTTTTTCTCATGTGATCATGAGTCATTAACATTTGGATGTTTGAGGTTTGGGAGTTTTAGCTATGGGGAGGCATCATGCAAAACAGAACCCAGAGACAAAGACCCTGAAGAGAAGGCTTCGTTACTCTACACGAGCTGTAAGACATGTGGCAATGCCAGGCCCCACCCAGTGGGCAGCAAATGTGGAAGTCTTCATTCTGAATAGATGGCTATATTTCACTGGGACAATTTTAGAAGCCTCCCAGCTGCTGGAAGAAACACCTAACCCTAAGGATGTGCAATAGAACGGTGCCTTTGGGTTGCTCTGGTTTTGGACTTTGGCAGACAGTTCCTCGTCAGAAGCCAGCAGGTCACTGCCCCAGCCCTACAGGTTCCTGGAAAGCTATAGATTAGTGGCTATATTTGCACAGTTCACTCCCTGTACTGGTTTCTGGCTGTACCACACACATACATACACATACACACACACGATGTGAGGGTAGACCAGGATTGGGTTTTGTTCATGGAGGAGTCTGGGACAGGGGGCAACTGGGGCAGCCAGGTGTTTCTCATCCAAAGAAGAAAAAAAAGAAAATGCTTGTGGCCACTGGAATGCTTGACATTGCCCCACAGGCTGCTGGGTTCAGTTGGTTTTTATTTGTGTCATTTGTTATGTTGTTTATTACTGGAGAACAATTGTTGTAGCTCTTAGATTTCTGTACTAAACTCACTGATTTGTTCTAATAGGGTTCCAGTTAATTTTCTTGCATTTTCATGGCAATCATACTGCCTATAACTAATAATATTCTGACTCCTTCCAAGTATTTATGACATTTTTTTAGCATTGTTTTGGTCAGATTGTCAATAAAAAAATAAGATGCTGATTCAAATGCTGAAATGTTTAACCACTAAATAAGAAGTTTACTACAACTGTTTGCTATATACTCTTTATCAAGTTAAATTAGTAAGTTTAGAAATTTACCCTATGCTTTTCTGCATCTATAGATATTATCAGGTTATTTTCTTTTTTAATTTATTAATGTCATAAGCTCATCCTGTGATAAATCACACTATTCTTACTGTAATTTATTATCCTAATATATAAAAGCCCAGGGTTGTAACAACCAATCACAACAAGGCTGACCAACCCAGAAGTCCTTCAGTCAGTGCTGGGTTGCCATGGTGACCTAGCACTGACTGCCCCGCTACAGCCTGGTGACCCAGCACTGACTGCCCCGCTGCAGCCTGACTGCCCAGGAGGCTGAGACCCAGAGAGAGAGGCAGGGTCTGATCCGCAGCCTCAGTAGCAGCTGTTGATCAGTACTTGCCTCTCTCTTTCTCTCCCTCTTTCTTTCCAGGCTTTACCAGCAGCCAGGCCTTTCTTTCTCTCCCAGCCTCCAAGGGGGCTGCTGTTCATCCCTGCCCCTCTGATTAGGCCCAAAGATAGGCCTGGAGATGCTGACTGGCATAGGAACCAACCAATCAGAACCAAATGTGAATTCTGTGAAGAACCAATAGCTGTCTAGGAGGTGGAGCTTTTGATGCTGACTGGCATAGGAACTGACCAATCAGAACAAAATGTGGGTGCTGTGAAGAACCAATGGCTGTCTAGGAGGTGGAGCTTTTGACGCTGACTGGCATAGAAACTGACCAATCAGAACCAAATATGGGTGAATGTAAGGAGCCAATGGCTGCCTAGGAGGCAGAGCTTTTGGCACCGACTGGCATAGAAACTGGCCAATCAGAATCAAATTGGCCAGCAGAGGAGGGCAGTTGGGGGTGAGATCAGGCCTGCAGGGGTGGGCTGTCGGCAGGGGAGGGCCATTGGGGGTGAGATCAGGCCAGCAGGGGAGGGCAGTTGGGGGCAACCAGGCTGGGAGGGGAGGACAGTTGGGGGCAATCAGGCAGGCAGGCAGAGGCAGTTAGGGGCAACTAGGTCAGCAGGGGAGGGCAGTTAGGAGTGATCAGGCAGGCAGGCAGGTTAGCAGTTAGAAGCCAGCAGTCCCAGATTGTGAGAGGGATGTCTGACTGCCAGTTTAGGCCCAATCCCACAGGGTTTAGGCAGTTGGAAATCCCCCAAGTGGTCCCCAATTGGAGAGGGTGCAGGTTGGGCTAAGGGAACCCCCCCGCTCCATGCACGAATTTCATGCACCAAGCCTCTAGTTTCTTAATATAATCCTGGGTTCATTTTACATTTCTTTTCATCCAGTTTGTAAGTAAAATTCATCTTTAGCTTTTTATTTTATGCTATCCTTTTCTGAATTGAGGTCAGGATTACACAAGTCTGATAAAATTATTTAAGAAAATTAAAATTACATCCTTTCCTTTTTAATTAAATCAGACATAAATAATTCTGCTTATGAAAATTAAAACATGGAAGATATAGTCCATTTGTATTGTGTCAGCTTAGCTAAGCTAGAACTTAGTTTCCCATCATCACTTCGTTAGATCGTTTCAGGTGAGGTTGGGCCACAAGAAACATTGGCAATAGATTGGGAAGGCAGAAGAGAAGAAGCAGCCATATTGTTCTAGCTCTTATAGGACCTTCTCTGTCAGCTTCCCCTACTCCTGGCCCAGATGCCTGTGCATGTCCAGCTCTATGACTAAACCTGGCAGCATGTCCTGCAGATCACCCATATCATCAAAGTTAAAGGTGGAAGAGGGAGGGCCTGATACGAGTTCCAGTTTGTCCTGTGAATTCTAGCTCTTCCTGTGGATCTCAGTTTGACCTTGCTTCCCCCACTTCTCATGCGCCTTTCCCTTGTGGCTCTCTATCCTATGACTTTCAGCTCCAGCACCAGACACCAAAGAAACAGCTTGCTTAGACTATTTAAACAGTTCTCATTATGTCAGATCAAATCTCTGTAAAAATATATACATGTGACACACACATATATGTGTATAGGTGTATTCTGCTTCTCTGATTAAGCCCTGAATGATTCACAATTAGATACTGGTAATGGTTCTAGAGCAATAGAAATTTAAGGATGGGTTCTCTAAACTGGCCCTAGGTTACCTGGAATTAGTTCTCTGAGCTTATTAAACACATTTAGAGCCCTGTTTACAGTGGTAAAGAGTACACTGTAATCCATGGAATGTAGAGGCAAAAGTTACTTATCACCTCTAGATATCTGCAATGAAGACAAGGCTTTGGGTACCCAAGTGTTGGCTGCCAGAAGACATTTTAGTGCCAATAAGAAATGTAAGTGTGCCAAAAGCCTTAAAGGAAGAAAATGAGGAGCTCAGGGCCTGGGTATAAGCATGCCACTTAGCAGCAGGTTAGTTACATAGACCACTCCGGTCATGAAAGGAGAAAATATTTGGTACAGTTTCATAATTTTTAAGAGCTTTTTTCCATAAATGATTTCTATTGTGCTATACACATATGCAACCCTTTCATATAATTATTGATTATTTTAGTGCCCATTTAAAAAAATTGCTTGTTTGTTATATTTTCTAATTTTTCTATTAAATTTTATATATTTCTTATTGATTTATAGAGCAGTATTCTAGATAGCAAGTTGAGTACACATTTTGCAAATATGTATTCTTGGGCAGTTTCTTATCTTTTGACTTATTTATGATATATTTTGTCATACAGAGATAAAATTTTTGGCTAAGAAATTACATATCAAACCTTAATAAAGTACATAGAAAACATTGCATCAATGCACTTACCAAAAAAAAATAAAGTTTGAAAATAAACTAACCATTCAACTAAAAAAAGTAAAGAAAACTAAAATCCATCTAAATAATATAGAAGGGAAAATTAATAAAACAAGAAAATGAATAAAATAGAAATGAAATTATACAAATCCAGTAAGCTCTGTATATGAAAGCCAAGAATGTATTCTTTAAATAAAAAAAAATAGCCCTGGCTGGTGTGTTTAATGGTTAGAGCATTGGCCCATGCCCATGCACCTAAGGATTTCAAGCTAGATCCAAGTCAAGGTCACCTGGGTTGCAGGTTCCATCCCCAACCTGTTAGGGCACATGTGGAAGGCAACGAATCAATGTGTCTCTCTCCTCTCTCTCCCCCCCCACCACCCGCCTCTCTCCCTTCCTCCCTTCTGCTCTCTAAAAATTAATGGGAAAAAATTCTCTGGTGAGGATTAACTAACTAACTAACTAAATAAATAAATAAGTAAGTAAACAAACAAACAAACCAATAAAATAGATTACCTTGGCCAAGCTTGATGGTGGAAGGAAGGGAGGGTGGGCAGAAATTAAGGGAGTTCTATAAATTTCATGGTAGAAAACTAAAGAGGGTTCCAGCCTGGATTAACTCTTCTTTGTTGACTTTAGGAGGTGAGGTCATGTACTAACCAGTCAGAAGTGTGAAGAGAGTAAAGATAGTTTTAAAAAGTTGGTGGTAGAGGGGGTGTGTGGGGGGGGGGTAGTGGTGGTGGAGCGAAGGGCATCAACAGGCAACTCACAAAAGAAATGCAAATGGCCAAGAAATATTTAAATAGATGATCAACCTCACTAATATTCAGGGAAATTAAAATTAAAACAATGAGATTTTTTGCAAACAAACAAAAGGTGTCTCATTTACTGCTGGTGGGAGAGTAAGTGCCTACTCCAGAGAGCACTTTGACCTTGTCTATTACAGGTTATTGAGTCCATGTTTTAATATATTTACAACTGCACACAAGGAGGATGTACCAAAGATGTTCATTTGACTGCTGTTTCTGAAAACTTTATAAGGAAAATGAATTTCTAAAGAACCAACCTAAGCAAACAATGGAATCAATGCAACAACTTTTAAAGAATAAGGAGAGCTCTGCAGAGTGACATTAAAATGTCTCCAAAATTTAATGTTAGATTTTTTTAAGTTACAGAATGATATTGATATTACCATTTATGTAGAAAATAACAACTAAGAATAATATATATCCACATATAATGAAAATATTTATATATAATAAAATATATAATTTTTGAGGACTACTCATATGTATGCAAGAAGAGGAAAGATATTGGGGTGAAGTTCAGTCCTTGCTTGTTGCATCTAGGCTCAGAACAACCAATACTTATCATCCCCTACTTCCACCATCCAGTCTAGATTCCCCTCACTCTCAACTAATGCCTCTGCTAGTCTTGGTAACCTATCTAGTGGCATGAACCAGACCCCCATTCCTGAGGGATCTCAACCACTGGTCACAAAACCCTTCCCAGTTTCTGCTGTTCTCAAATTGGACCACTCCACTTCCAGTGATTACCTATTGACTATTTTGCAGTTCTTCTTTTGGGGTCTTTTAGATGCGCCATTGTTTTCTCCACTTTTCTCACCCATGGGCGGTGATACCTTCTTGGTGTCATGGCTATGATGGTTTCTCCCCATCTGCTTTTATGTTAGGGTTCACAGGAATAACCCTCAACTACTTGTGTCAATGTTTTCCTATTTTTTGGGGGTTTTCGATCCAGCTGTTCTTGGCTTCTGGCTCATCCTATTCTCTTTATTCCCTCCTACCTTTCTGACCCCCTTTCACATTTCCCTTTGTCAGCACCATCTCCATGCACATGCCTTAAGAAATGGTTGTTCTCCCACATATTGTCTTCAGCCCCTGGTCTTGTCTCACCCTACGCACTCTCCTGGGTTATATCCCTGCCTCCACTCTTGTCTCCTCCAAGCAGCAGCTTTTGAAGTCAATATGAATAAAAATTGAATGGAACATACTTTTTATACACAGAATATAGATTTTAGGGGATTGTTTGAGACACTGAGGATGATATCAGGATCTTGGCATTCTAATGGTATCATTATGAGAAAGTGTTAGAAGTGTTCTGCATACGGCATTCTTGGTTCAGTTTCCTTCTCTGATCATCAGAATTCATGTCCTGAGGAAACTACATCTTTTTACTTGGGGAGAAATACCTCTGTGAACTTACTGAAAGAAAAATATATGACTCTTCTTAGGCAGAGAGAAGCTAATTTATGCCATTTTTTCTATTGACTAAACAAAAGAGTGTAGCTGATTCTGAACTATGTTAAGATATTTCATAAAGAACAGTATTTACTCTGTACCTTGATGCAATAAATACAATGGTTGCTTGTTACTTGGCTTATTGTTTAATCATGGTACATTATGTTACTAAGCTATTTCCTAGAATCTTAATCAATGCCTGGAAAATAATTTTAAGATTATATCTAAAAAGCTTAATTTGTATAATTTATTTATTTTCTAAATAATGGAAAGATAATCTCCAAATAAAACTTCCACATTGCTAATCTCTGTACATAATTTAGCCATAATGGGGATCCACTCATCAGATAAATTTTTAAATGATTCTAATAATACCCCTTGATTTGTTGTCTGAGAAAAGCAATTAATGTATCACTTTTAGTTGTCCAGTGGTCACAAAGAGCCATTGGAATGAAGGTACTGTGTTTATTTAATGTAGAAGAATTACCAAGAAAGAATCTGGGAAACCCACAGTGGAAAAAAATATTGTCAAAACTTTTAAAGATTCGTATATTGATTTAGAGCAGTGGTTCTCAACCTTGGCTCAGGTGATTCTAATGTGCAGCCAAGGTTGAGAACCACTGATTTAGAGGATTGGTTTAATTAGGTAAGATAATATCAACTCCCAAACCAAATATTGTTATTTGAGTTAGCAGAGATAAATCTAATTGTTAATGCTGCTATAAATTTATTTTGATAGTGTATAGGTATCTAGTAAAATGAGAGCATGATAGACATAGAATGAGGAGCATCTTTTATCCAATCCTTAACCAGCTCATCAGATAGTTAACTGGTGTCAGTCTTCATTTTTTTTCTCCTACTTCCTTTCCTTCTTAATCAAGCATCATATAAAAAGCATTGTGGTCATTATATTCATACACTACTGCATACTTATAGTGGTCTGAGATGTTAAATGATAATGTAGAGGTTAGGGTCATGACAAGCAAACTCAAAAGAGATGATTAGAAGAATAAAATTACAATTTACAAAGATATGGACAGGATTCATGGAAACCATCATGGGATGGTGAAGCATCCTTGGACTAGCAACAGTGGGAAGTCCTTAATACCATTAGGCCTAAAAGGAGATTGGAGAGGAAACAGTTCCTACAACAGGGAGTGCTGCCAGCACCTGGAAAGAGTGCTATAGCTGATGAAATGAGAAGTTGGCCAAATCTAAGAATTCAGCAGCAACCAAACTACAACCAGGAGGAAGATGACAGGAAATAAATCCTCTGACTACTCTCTTCCAGCCCTCTGGTCTCCTATTGGCTGAAACAAACCCAAAGCCAAAAAAAGCCTGGTTAATGACCTCAGAGAATAACTACTGGGAGCACAAATGAGAGTGGAGAAGGAGAGACCAAGATATTGGCGTAGGCAAATGCCTGTACTCACTGCCTCCCACAACCACATCAAAATTACAGCTAAAATACAGAACAACCATCATCCAGAACTGCCGGAAAGCTGGCTGAAGGAAGTCCTACAAGTAGAGAAATGAAGAAGAAAGCACACAGAGACTGGTAGGAATTGCAGAGGTGCAGAATGGGCTGGGCTGGCACCCACATGTGCTGCTTTTTTAATCAGGAGGGAGATCGTCTCTGTGGAGGCCGCCCAGAGGAGCAAGGGGTCCCAGCCCCACACCAGAGTCACAGCCCAGGGTTCCAGAGCTGGGAAAAGAAGTCCCTGTAACTATGGGCTGTAAAAAACAGTGCAAATTGGGGCTCAATGACACAGAGGCTGCTAGAGACCCAGCTGCTCCCCTTAAATGGCTGGCACACAAACTGAACTTACAACGTCCTGCTTCCTCCAAGCTCCAGTGCCAGGGCGAGGTTCTGGGGGACACAGAAACATATGAGGAGGAACTGGATTGTCTGGCATCGGGGCAGGAACTCAGGGGTGGCTTTATTCCAGGTGGAGGTGCTCACAGGAATCATTATTCCTATGCTGGGATCTTCTCAGTCACAGGGCTGACTGGCAGGCATTTCTGTTTGCCCACCCTAGTGATTCCCAGAGACCCCACCCTACCCAATTTGAAACCCCATCCAACCTGTGTGCATCTGATTTTTCATATGAATGGCCTGTCCTTGCTCAGGCTAAAATCTCTCAAACAAGCTGCAGCTGGGTCAGGGAGCCACAAACCTATCAATAAAAGGCCCAAGACCTGGCACCAGCATCAGCCTGCCTTGCTTCACAGCTGGGCCTCATCTGGGCACTTCTAAACCCAATACAAAGAGGAGGAATCTGCAGATCTCTCTATAGCTCCTGCTGGGTGGCCCCAGGTAGTGACTGATTTTACTCCTTCCTGGAGACCCAAGACCAGTGTACCCAGTAGTCAGTGTCAGACCATACCTTATTACAACTACAAATCCATAAGTGACACACTCAAGAGGCAGATTCAGTGAGCACCAAAGCCCCACTGAAGCAAGTCCTGCTCCATAAGGGTGTCTCCTGCACAGAAGCTCTCCCACTGTAGTCACAGCTAGTCCTCACAGCCAATTGGCCTGAAGGTCAATTCCTCCCAGTGACACCAACAGCAATCAAGTCTCAACTACAACAAGACTGTTCACACAGCCCACAAAGGCGTGTACCTAAAGAGTCTACCTCAGGTGATTGGGGAGGCTGAGCCACTGGGCCCTATAGAACACCTACTATACAAGGCCACTCTATCAACTCAAGGAGACATAGCAGCTCTACCCAACACATAGAAACACATACAGGAAAGCAGCCAAAATGCAGAGACAAAGAAACATATCACAAATGAAAGAAATAGAAGAAAGCAAATTACTGGATATAGAGTTCAAAGTTACGGTTATAAGGTTACTCGAGAATCTTTTAGAAATCTCCAAGGGACTTAGTGAGACTTTCAACGATCTTAGTGAGAATGCAAATAAAAAGAAAAAAAAAAGGAAAAGGACCAGTCAGAAATTAAGCATACACTGACTGAAATAAAGAATTTTTTAAAAAAAAAAAAGAAGAAGAAGAATATACAGGGATTCAACAGTAGACTAGAGGATCTGGAGAATTGAATCAATGATTTGAAATATGAGGAAGGAAAAAACACCCAATCAGAAGAGCAAAAAGAAAAAAGAATCCAAAAATATGAAGATAGTGTAAGGGGCCTCTGGGATAACTTCAACTGTACCAACATCCGCATTATGGGGGTGCCAGAAGAAGAGATTAAAAACCTATTTGAAGAAATAATGACAGAAAACTTCTCCTACCTGGTAAAAGAAATTGTTTACAAGTCCAGGAAGTGCGAAGAGTACCAAACAAAAGGAACCCAAAGAGGACCACACCAAGACACATCATAATTAAAATGCCAAGAGCAAAAGACAAAGAGAGAATCTTAAATGCAGCAAGAGAAAAGCAGTTAGTTACCTACAAGGAAGTGCCCATATGACTGTCAGCTGATTTCTAAATGGAAACTATGCAGGCCAAAAGGGAGTAGCAAGAAATATTCAAAGTGATGAATAGCAAGGAACTACAACCAAGATTACTCTACCCAGCAAAGCTATCATTTAGAATTGAAGTTCAGATAAAGAGCTTCACAGACAAGAAAAAGCTAAAGGAGTTCATCACAAAACCAGTATTATATGAAATGTTAAAGGGTATTCTCGAAGAAGAAGAAGAAGAAGAAGAAGAAGAAGAAGAAGAGAAGGAGGAGGAGGAGGAGGAGGAGGAGAAAAAGTTCAAAAATATGGGGAAGGTCAATGGGGAAAAAAGAGATATATGTACTATGTGTAATACTTTAAACAATAAAATAAAATTGAAAAAATATGAACAACAAAATGGCAACAAATACATATCTATCAACAATTGAATCTAAAAATCAAAATAAATAAGAAATCTAATGAACAGAATAAACTGGTGAATAAAATAGAATCAGAGGCATGGAAATGGAACAGACTGATGATTCTCAGAGGGATTATAAAGATTTTAATGCATAGGATATATGCATTACCTATGGACACAGACAATAGGGTGGCAAAGGCCTGGGGCTGGGCGGGAGCTATAAGAGAAAAAAAGAGGGGCATCTGTAATAATCTCAATAATAATGATTAAAAATAATTTAAAAAAAGAGTGGAGAAGGTTAGAGAATGAATCCAGCAAAAATAGCATGGCCATTTTGTATGTGAATCATTGGTACTAATTTTTATTGAAATTAATTGAAAACTTTTGGCAGTAAAACAATAAAAGAGTACCTGAAAGATAATAAATACTTGCAAAATGTTTGCCAATTAAATAAAACTTAGGCTGGACTATAAGCACTATACTAAAGTTAGGTGACTGAGATCAAGTCTAGAACTGATTCTTACTGAAATTTCTAGCAATTAAGGCAATATCTACTCCAATAGCTGCTTGGTGAAAGTTTATTAATTAAACAGATAGTTGGATGAATACATGGATGCATGCATGGACAGATGGATGTATAGATGACTCATAAAAGTTTACAGACATAAAAGCCCTTGAATATAGTCTTGTCCAACTCCTTCATTTTTCATATGAATTAATGGAATTTCAAACTGGTTTAAAATACAATAATATAGAATTAGAACCCAAATCTCATGACTATAGGATCTTCTAACTTTAATATGCTATCTCTCATTTACCATTTAAAAATGCTCCATTCAAACCAAAGTCAATTACTGATGATCATCCCCCCAAAAAAGAACAAGAATCACTTTACAGAGCATGCATGTTCCATGACCCCTGACACATGCCTGCCATGAAACAATTCTGAGGAGCCCACTTGTCTCTGTGCAATCTATATGAGCAATTAACCTGCATCCACATAAGTATTTGAGAATATAGGTCCATAGATCTAATGGCACTTAAAAACTGTCACTACTCTCTCTCTCTCTCTCTCTCTCTCTCTCTCTCTCTCTATATATATATATATATATATAATCTTAATATCATCATTCAACCAACTCTTCATCTTGTTTTTATGAAAGTATAATAATAAGCTTAATCAATGCCAAATTTAAAAGTAAACTTATCATTCCCCCAAATATAATCACCGTTTTCCATTTTGAAGACCTTTAAAGTTCTGATTGATGAAACACAAAGTATCAATGTTTCACTTCTAATCAACATTAATAATTTTAGTTCCCTACTCATATGAAAAACCCTGCCTTAAAAAAAATGAAACCCTTCTTAACGATACTAGGTTTATGCTTGGCAGTTTTCCACATGTGCTATAAAGATGATTTTAGTCTATTGGGATGTTTGTTGTCTGTATTTCATTCTTTTTAAACATTCAAAAATTTAGATGCAGACACTGTTTAGCACCATTATTTTCCCCCTTCATTTCAGTGATTTAGATGCAAGGTATAAAGCTCAATTTCATTACTTTAAACATATTACCTGCATAAAGTTTTAAAAGCTTGTTTTTCAAGCCAGAAGCCATGTTGGAAATTTTACTGGGATTCAGTTTTCAACATAATTCCAGAAAGATCAAATTACTTGTCTGAGGTCACACAACTGGTTTGTGGCAGAGCTAGAACTAAAATTAGATGTTTCCATTCCTTCAAATTATGTTCATATCTAGCACATGAATATGTTTTGGAGAATAAGCACTATTCAAATCTTGGAGTTCACTTTAAGTAAAATCCCGCTTAATGCAATATTTGGACTCCAAATATTTCAATCCACTAAAATGCTTAATGACGTTGTTGCAGATAAGGAGTTTGGGGAGTTGGCTGCAGGATACAAATCCTTTTCAAATTCGGGTGTGGGTTGGTGCCACACAGTGGTGGTCTTTCTGACTAAAGAGGAAGGGGCCAATTTGGGGTTCTGGGGCTTGTCCAGAAGGGCAGAATCTCCAGGTCAGCGCCCATTTCATTGACCTGGTGTGGGAATATGCGAGGGCTATGGGGACCCACCCTCCACCTCCCGCTTCTTAGGACGGGTGGCCTATTATTTTCCTGTCCATCCGGGTTCTCCTTGAGGAGACAAAAACTATCTCTTCTCAGACCTTCCCCCTATCAATACCCTATCTCACACACACACACATACACACACACACACACACACACACCTTTAAGAAGCTGGGAGGGGCGTGGTTGCTGGGTAGAAGACAGTAACCAATCTCATCACGTCTGATTTTGCTGTGTTGCAAGCTTTCTTTTCTTTTTCTTTTTTCTATCAACATTAGCTGTGATCATCAATTGGATAAACATGAGTCAGTAATATGCAAGCACAGCGACCTGAGTACCTACCTGTAATTAAAGGGCCTTCTGAACCAATGAGCGTAAGGTGGAAGTTTATGGGTTCAAATGCCCAATACACCACCAGATACCCCAGGTGAGTGCTGTCACCTTCTATTCTTCAGTACAAGTTGGCAAAGGAACGAGAAACAGGGTGTCAGACCTGAGTTACAGCAGAGTCTCAGCAGGCCTCCGACTGCAGGCACCAGTTACAGGAGAATGACTGGGACAGGGGAGCCGCCGGGAGGGGGCCCGGGAGGCCGAGCTACGGAGATTCAAGACACCCCATGCACACGCGCGGGTTTCTGCAGTGGGTGACGCCAAGGGCCCAAATTCTGAACTGACCGAGGCCTCGCAGGGCAGGAAGGACGCCGCGATTCGCCGCCGCCGCCACCTGGAAACTGCGCGGCGGGACGCTCACCGCCAGGGGGCGACCACCCCACGAAGCGGGGCCTTGGAGGGACCGAAAGACTGGCCGGCCATGGCCACTCCGCGGCGCTGTCGCCCTTACCTCCAGGTAGAACAAGTCCACGGTTGTGATCTGCGAGTCGAGGAAATCTTCATAGGTGTTGAACTGAGTGACGATGTTGTCCACCGCCGTCAGCCCCTCTTCCTGATCCATCGCGGTTGCCTCGGCTGAAGCGTCCCTAGCAACGCAGGCAGAAGGTTCCACCCACTGCGTTCTTTACCAGCAGCTGGGAGCTGTGGACGTTAATCCCGCCCCCGGGGGTGGTTACCTTTAGGGCTTCCGCCTAATTCCTGGCAACACCGCCTCCCAGCGCACACTCCAAGTCCAGGTCTGACACCTCAACTGGTTCAGACTTGCGTGAAATGTGGAGCCAGAGAGAGATGCAAAGTGCAATCCAAAATTAAAAACTATAAGACTGCCAGGATAGTACACAAAATATTATAGATCAGCGCTTCTAATCTCATTCTAAAACACTGTTATGCAGGACAGAAATATCGAGGTTAGTTCTCTGGTAACTAACATTTGTCTGTAAAGAGAATATCTCAGAACAGAAGTCTCAGGTAATGGTCTGTGACCGAACCCAATTATTTGAAAAGTTATAACTTAAAAGTAAATTATTGCTAGTGTTTGCGTATGAGGAAGAATTTATGAATTTCCCAAAGGGAAGAAGCTTGAAGAAAATATATTTGAAGACTTCTTTTGGCACCAAGTGCTTGTTTTATAAGCTTTTTACTTTTTAAGTTTCAATAAGCACACAATGAAAGATCTTGGCTTATATGTATAATTTTATTGATATTTAGAGGGAGAGAAAGAGGGTTAGAGACATAGAAACATCAACGAGAGAGAAATATTCCTCCGCTGCCTCCTGCGTATCCCCCACTGGAGGTGGAGCCTGCAACCCCTTCCCCTGTGCCCTGACCAGGAATTGAACCAGCAACCTCTTGGTTCATCGCTCCACACTCAACCACTGAGCCAACCCTGCCACGTGAAGCTGCCTTTCTTAAAGGGTGAAATATCTGTGGAAACTTAGAAAGTTTTACAATCAAGACCTTTCCTCTAGAACAAAGTTTTGCATATTTAAAACATGAATTAATGTAATCCAACATGGCTTTTGGAATCCATTTTTTTGGATTTTAATATTCTTCAAATTATCTTTGGGAATTAACACATATTACAATGGGAGCCTGTGGTAGCTGTAATTTGGTAAGTACTTACTGAATTGATTTTGAAGATCTTCACAGATGATCTAAAAAAAGTTTTATTTCAATGAAAGCATCTAGTAAGATACTTCACTTTTAGTTAGCTTTACCTTAAAAAGGTCATCTCCACAATTAGGATGTACAAATGTACGAATTTCAAGTAATATAGACACAATAATCTCTAGGATATCAATGACTTGTTTTTTAATTAATGAATATGTTCTGAAATGTTTAAAGGGCATTTTAGACATTGTTTTAAAATGAAATTTAATGATTGGATTTAGGTGAAGAGAAAGAAAGGAGAGAGAAGCCCTGGGCACTCATAACATGACAGCAACACAACAAAAACATTTATTGAGTGCTTCCTGCATGCCAGGCACTGGCCTACGTGCCAACAATGGATTACATCCTTGTTAATATTTGTGTTAAATTATTGGTCACCCACAATTTGACTTCATCTAATATCTAAAAAGATATGATAATGTAAGTAGTCCAAGAATGAGAAGAAGTTCATTTTACTTGAGACATTCTGATAGAAGACATATGTCTCAGTTTTATAAGTCCCTCCTGAAAGAGGCATTATTCTGGGCTAATTGAATACAAGAAAGGTCTTAGAAAAGTTTCAACCACTTAGTTTGTTCAGGAATTATAAATATTTGCTTTATTGCGATAATGTTTATCCTTTACCACATGCCAACTCTGTTCTAAATACTTTACATGTATTATTTTATTTAATCATGATAATAATCAACTAGGAAAGTAGTGTAAGCATTACTCTCAAAATAGAGACAGAATGAGCCTAAATCAGTGGTCGGCAAACCGCGGCTCGCGAGCCACATGCGGCTCTTTGGCCCCTTGAGTGTGGCTCTTCCACAAAATACCACGTGCGGGCGCGCACGTACAGTGCGATTGAAACTTCGTGGCCCATGCGCAGAAGTTGGTTTTCGGCCTGGGCGAGTCTATTTTGAAGAAGTGGCGTTAGAAGAAGTGGGGGGTGTTGGTCGGTCGGGCACAGGCGGGCCGCGGGATACACGGAGCAGGGGAGGCGTGCGATTCATGCACGAGTTGAGTGAGCCAGTCAGTCCGCAGTTTCATGTGCAGTGGTTAGTGCTAGTCGAATCCGCAAATCGCGCGCAGTTGACAAAAGTACCCACTAGAAGCATAAAGTTACCTGTATTTTTCCAACCAGCTGCAAATCCTACAGGTATTTTTGTCATCAATTTAAGAATTGTAAATTATTTTGTGTTGGTGGCTTTATTATTATAAAATGAAACATTTTTTAGGTGCCCTGTTTGAGGTGGCTACAAAGAAGAAGCAAAGAAAAACGGAAGATGAAAACCGTGAATTTAAAGTTGAATTTAAAGTTGAATGTACCTACCTATATAGTTTAAGTTTAAAAAATTTGGCTCTCAAAAGAAATTTCAATCATTGTATTGTTGATATTTGGTTCTGTTGACTAATGAGTTTGCCGACCACTGGCCTAAATGAATTGGCCAAAGTTTTAAAGATAAAAAATAGCAACATAGTTTATTATTCCCAATTTTCCACAAAAAAGAGGTAAATAGAGGTTTGAAGAGCCACATGGAATTAATAATGAAAGTTGCTTTTTGTTTATTGGAAAACAATATATGTCAAATTGTGAATGGGAACATGGATTGACACAAACCAAAGGATCAAAAGGGATGGTCTAGTATGAGGTGTGGAGGCAAGAAAGAGCGGGGCCTGTGGAGGGAAAAGTGCACATTATTTTCACAGCTGTGAGGGGCCCAATAAAGAGAGAAAGAGAAGAGAAGCTGACTGGAGGAGGAAAACTAGTAGAAAGACTTCAAACGCTAGGTTTGCATAAGGTGGTAATCATAGACTTGAATAAGAGAGAGGGATACAATGACACTGAGTTTGACTGCTGATCGTGCACTGCTGAACGACAGTATCTCACTGCTAATGTAAGCACTAATTGCATTTCCGACATTTGCCTTCTAGTTCTCCTCCACCGAAATGTTATCACTTTCAAGAAACAGCAAAGAATCTAGGGAATCTTTGGGTCCATTAAACTGTAGCACTTTAATGACAAGGACCTATATGTTAATAAAAGGTTAGGTTATTGTTAGCCTATGTATCATTCTATTATGATTCATTGTGGTTGTGGAAATCTCATTAAATTTGCCATTTGGTCAACAGCTTTTTGATGAAGTAATTTCTAAAGTGTCTAAATGTAAATAAGCACATAAATATTTTCAGTTTAGTAAGATCTTTCAACTGAAACTACTGATTTTCGACAAATCGGTTTCTCCATAAATATGGAAAGCAAAACGATTTATAAATTTAGACTTGTTCCTTACAAAAATACTTGAATAATAATAGGCCTAATTCAATTGTTTTTCTTTTCACTTTCAGACCTGTGTCTGATACACTACATGAAAGGATGGCAAAAAAGAAATTAATGAGCTTCAGTAAGTCTATGTTTCCTGTTGCAAAGTCTTTGTTATGATTGGGAAACACTTTATTTTGGATAACACGCATGCCTACTTAAAGTCTAGGATTTTTTTTAAAGATTGAAACCTGGAATTTAGTACCCAATCCCAAAGAAATTCTATTCTTTGCAAAAGAACCAACAAGTATTGTATATATTTACAACAAAAGTACAAAATGTGAGAGAGAAGAAACACATGCTATGTAAGAATAGCAAAATATATGTGACTGAGTTAAAAAAAAAAGTGGGGCACAATGTAGGAATGTAGGCAAAATCTCAGCATAAGCATCTCTGAAATAAATAGGCCTTGGTACTGTACTTACCTGGTGGAAGTATATAAAAGAATTTCAAATCTCTGCACTTTTTAAATTTCAAATATTCAGCAATATACCATGATATCTGGGGAAGTGAGCGGCAAGCATCCTTTTGGTGGTGTTGACATGATAGGAAGGGGAATGCCTTGCTTATTTTGCTAATAAGATGCTAAATACTCTGAGTAAGAACTTGAGGCTCCATTAAAATGGATTAATAATACATTACCATATTGTAAGAAAGAAAAACATATGCACACCCGAGTAAGATAAGAGATTTGTGTCTGATGTTGCCCAGTTCCTTAAGTGTCTGTGGATTGCAGGTGAGGACTATTGCCTAATCATCAGCCAAGGAGAGCTCTTTTGCGCTTTGTAATAATGACACTGAATTTATTGAAGGTGTTTCTTGTGATGAGATCACTGGACTTCCACACCATCTCAGTTCTTCTAAATTGCTGAAGTTCTGGTTCCACAGCTTCTCTGTCATGGAGAGACCTGTGTTCCTGTGTTGTAACTCATTCATTTTCTCCTCCTTTATCTGACAGCATAAAAGGAAGGGCCCAGAAGAAAGACAAGTATGAGATGGAACTGCTCCCAGGAGTTGGCAGATGTCAGCAGCTGCTAAAGGTTGACAGCTATTACTGTGCTATGGGATAGAGCAGTGGTTCTCAACCTTGGCTGCACATTAGAATCACCTGGGAATCTTTTTAAAATCCTGATTTCTGGGCCTCATCCTCCAGAAATTCTGTTTCTTTGTTACTAATGTTGTGGCCCCACCACATCACAAAGAAACAGGAACTTCCGGAGAATGAGGCCCAGAAATAAAAATTAAAAAAAAAGATTCCAGGTGATTCTAATGTGCAGCCAAGGGTTGAGAACCACTGGGATAGAGGATGGATCTAATTGCCACAACCATCTCTCTCGAACAGAGGAAAACGTGGGCTCTCTCAGGGCTCTGTACTGTTTTTCTTACAGTTTCACTGAAAATTCCCTCAACCTCTTTGCCTACATGGACATCAGGCTCTACCCTAAAACACCACTTTTCTGAGTGGCCCAACACTCTCAGAAAACATCCCACATGAATGGATGGCCACCACTGTGCTTAGAATAAATTAATATCTTAGAATGTATTTATGAAGAAAAGTCAAAAGTTTTTATAAATGGACACTGTTACATTTTTCAAAATTATGTGGTTAATATTAGCCAAAGGAGCACAAAAATATTGATTTCAATAACTAAGAGTGGATACTTGTGGCAACCACTGTGTCTCAGCAATGAGAATTTAAATGTGAACTTATTTTAATGAACATGGCAGAAATGTGTATTTGTTGGCCTTGGCCAGTATGGCTCAGTGGTAAAGCATAGGGCCTGCTCACACACCAAAGAGTCTCGGGTTCAATTCCCCATTAAAGGCATGTACCTGGGTTGCAGGTTTGTTGCCCGGCCTGGCTTCCACTCTCTCTAAAAATCAATAGAAAAAATATTCTCTGGTGAGGATTAACAGCAACAACAACAACAAAAGAATCTCCAGTTATCACATTTTCTATCAGGACCTCATTAGCATTCTTATTGTTCAGATTCTTTTTACCTTTCTCTGAAAACTTACTTTCCATGTCCATTCAGAATATCTACTGTCCTATGAATATTCCAATTTATAAGTGCTAGCCCATGTCCATCTATTTTTTTCCAAATTATTGCTATTCTCAGTCACTAACATCAGTGCTGGTGTCTCTGATTCGCATTATGAAACACTGAGGCACAGGAGGTGAAGGCAGCCAGGGGACTGGCATGGCTGTGAGCGAGTCTGTAAAATGTGGCTCTAATCTAACACATGCTTATCAATCACCAAATGCATCAATAATGATAACTTAGTCCTCTGTTTATGGTCCCATGTACAATGCACCATGCTCCTAATTTTCCCCTTTCCATTTACTATTAGTTTATGAGTCAATTATTGGGTTTTGAGGGTTTGTATAAAGGGCTACTGATAAAAATTGAATGCAAAGTACACTGAGAACCTTTCGAAATAAGCAATCTGAGAGCAGACAGTTTTTTTACTCCATGTTCTTTCATGATGTTTCCCAGTAGATTACATATTCCAGAAAGAGCACATGTACATGTAGCACACAGTAAATTCCTGAATTTAAAAAAAAGTAGTTTAAGCATACTGTTCCTTACTTTGATTAAAAATCTAGTGTTTGCCTTGCAGCATTACTGCAATGGAAGTTATCAAGAGCAATGTGACTATTGGCAATCATTCTAATTAATTTAAACCACCCAAAATTTTCAAATAATTATTAATACATAGTGAAAATCTGATCTTTAATCTAAAACAGACTAAAAATATGCTAAGTAAATTAAATATAAAATTAAAACTCATACTGGTTTCTGGAAGTTTGGCCTGGATAATTATTCAAGAGTGAAGAATTATATTATTTTTATGAAAATTTATTGACCATTATAATATACATGATTACATGACTAATTTGTTCCTCCACATGTTAATCAATCTTAATTAATAGCTTTTTTAGGCAAATGTAATTTTTATGTAGGTCTTTAAATACTAACAAAAAAAGTAATTAAACCTTCTAAAAGGTTAAGAAAAAGTATTTAAGACAATTTTCCTGAGAAGCCCACATTTAATAGACAGTGCTAATTTAGGTTTTAGAAAAATCAAGGTCCAATTATGTTTATTTAATTAGAAACCATAATCAAATGCTATAACTTCTTTGTATCTTACTCTGTTGAGAGACGATGATAAATTACAACTTCCTTCAAGTCACAGTTAATCAGTGAGGTTAATTGAGAGAAATGAGCTACATGAAACCGAAACCATCTTTTCTGCTCTTCATTTTAAGTCATGAGCTCTTCAGTTCATGAGGTCTGCACCCAAGAAATCAGATGACAGCTGGCTTCCAATCACTGTTCAGTTTCTTGATCCAGAACCTATTGCCCTGAACCTATACACCATGTTCCAACCACGATCGGACCTTTCCATTACTGATGAGGGTTTGTCATTCTTTTTTTATATATAGATTTTATTGATTTTTTACAGAGAGGAAGGGAGAGAGATAGAGAGTTAGAAACATCGATGAGAGAGAAACATCGATCAGCTGCCTCCTGCACACTCCCTACTGGAGATGTGCCCGCAACCAAGGTACATGCCCTTGACCGGAATCGAACCTGGTACCTTTTAGTCCGCAGGCCGACGCTTTATCCACTGAGCCAAACCGGTTACGGCGGGTTTGTCATTCTTCCATTTACAGTCTAACTTTGTTTTTGTGCCCTATATTTTACTCTTCTTTCCCAGTTATGACCTTGGCCATTGCTTTGGCCTGGAGATGGATTTTTTTTAAAGTGTCTTTATTGTTGAAAGTATTACAGATGTCCTTTATTTTCCCCCACTGACCCCCTTCATGGCGCCCCCGCCACCCCCACCCCACCTTCACCACACTATTGTCTGTGCCCATGTGCCGTGCATATAAATTCTTTGCTTAATCTCTCCCCACATCCCTCACCCCGCCTTCCCTCTGAGATTGGTTAGTCTGTTCCAAGTTTCTATGTTCTGGTTCTATTTGGTTCATCTTCCTCCGAGTAATGCATTTAGCCCAACCTCCTGTGGGTGGCGCGCTTGCCTGTGTCTCCCCAGCCTGAAAGCGATCCACCCACCGGCTACTTCTGTGTCCGCCTGTGGTGCCCTGCAGGAACAGCTTTCCTCCCTGATGAAGGCCATAGCACGGTGTGGTTTGAAGGGCATCAGACATGCCAGCCCAAAGCTTCCCTGGCAGCCTACCTGAAATTCCAGGATCATTAGTGTTGCACCTTAAAATTAAGGGTGTTGTTTTGAATCTGAATCCTCCTAGCCCCCACTCCTACCCTTCCCACTGAAATAATTGTTTTTCCTACATTAGTATTGAGAACTCAAGGTTTTTTAAGATTTCAACAATTGTGCTATAGCAGAACAGATGGTGCTTGGTAAGCAAGATTTTTGTTTCTTATAATCAATTTCTTCCCTTTTATTCTCCTTAGTATTTAAAAGGGGGGAAGTACTTTTAAAAAGGGGGTTGCCTCATCACTAAGGACAGAGATTGGTGTGCAAAGAAGAGGAGACTGGCTCAGGGATGATGGTAACAGGAGTGATGGAAACTGCAACAAAAATGATAAAAATCCAAGAGGACACAGGAAACAGTATCCAGACTGATCCTCACAGGTGATTCTACTTCCTAAAACCCAGAATGTTCTGAGTTTTTGTTTAACTGTGGGGGTGGAGAGGGAGTTTGTTATAAATGCCTTCTGAGCAGTGGTAGATTTTAACAAGACTAAGCCTTTTGTTTCCTGGGGAAAAGAACACATTAATTAGTAAATAGATCATCAAAGATATGTTTAATTGATTATTTAAGCTAGTTATAGAAGACAGCACTTTCCTGAACATATGACAACTTAGACAAGTTGATTTGGGGGAGGGAGAGATGAGGTGAATCAAAGGAGAGAACTTGGTCCAGGTGAGGTGACCTGTTGTGATCGGAGATTAAGAGCAGCCAGGGATAAACATGGGGATATGGTGTGATTGGGGTGCTGGGAAGAAATCACCAACATGCCTGAGGGATGAGAAGAGGAAAACAAAGAGAGATCTTAACCAACTTTACCATCTTGCCCAGGGTTACAGTTCAATTGTTCTGAAAACATGTGCTTCTTGCAGAAGAGAGAACCATGGAAAGATACACACAGATGTCTTCTAAAGAAGAGTTCATATCTACTCCCAGGCCCACCCTCAACATTTGCATGGCCTAGAGCCCACTCTCTTTTCTCCTCTCACCCTTAATATACACACCCATGTAGACACCCAGCCCAAAGGATTAATCTGGGCTGACCACTACTCAGGCCAAGGCCATACACCTGCAGTATGGAGGCTTTGTTAACAGGGAATTCCGGAATCCCAGGTACCCAAAGCCTAGTCTAAAAGGAAAGGACCTGGTCCAGGTAGACGTGTTCTATTGACACTTCACTCCTCAAGTGGGGAGGGTCAGGAGGGTACACTTAAAATTATGGGGCCAGGCATCGTCCTCTGCCTCCCTACCCACCACGAGGAAGCAGACTGACAGTGAGCAGGGCTGAAGCACCAAAGAGCAGTCCATAAAATGACCCGTGTCCACGATGTGACTAAGAACATTTGCCAACCTTACTGGGCTACCACCACATTGTTCCTCATGCACATTTGGTTGTTTTGTTGCTGTTTTTTCTTGAAAAGGGGAAAAGAAATAAAAGAGCAAGTGGACTAGAATCAAAGTCTCTCAAGAATGACAAAAATTTTCGTGTGTTTTTAATTAAATCTTTATTGTTGAAAGTATTAAATATGTTCCCCTTATTTTCCCCCATTGACCCTTCTAACCCACTCCCACCCCCTGCCCCAGGCCTTCACCACACTATTGTCTGTTTCCATGGGCTATGCATACATGCATACAAGTTCTTTGGTTGATCTCTTCCCACCCACCCACACTCTCCTGCCTTCCCTCTGAGATTCCAAAGTCTGTTCTATGCTTCTATGTCTCTGGATCTATTTTGTTCATCAGTTTATTTTGTTCATTAAATTCCACATATGAGTGAGATCATGTGATACTTGTCTTTCTCTGACTGGCTTGGTTTGTTTAGCATAATACTCTTCATGTCTCTCCATGCTGTTCAAAAGATAAGAGATCCTTCTTTATTACTCCTGCATAGTATTCCATGGTGCAAATTTACCACAGCTTTTTTTATCCACTCTTCTACTGATGGGCACTTGGGCTATTTCCAGATCTTAGCTATTATAAATTGGGCTGCTATGAACATAGGGGTGCATACATTCTTTCTGATAAAATATCTTGTCATCTCACTATTCAAATTGGAAGGAATTTCCAGTCATTTTAGAATTATGACACTATGCCTTAAGTTGTCCAGTATCACATTTCCACTTGTAACCTATTGTAATATGGTATATACACACACAGTTTTCATTTAAAGTGACTTTCAATTCAAGACACATGAGACTTTATCAACACCATGTAGAAAAATAAGGAAATCTCAGTGAGAATCAGTTTTATTAAGTGTGCAAATGTAGGTAAAAATTTTGATTTCTTTGAAGAAAGATCAAATGTGTTAACTTCTGATCTCTGGATCATGGGAGAATAGTTAAGTTTACAGCTGAAAGATCATATTTCATTTTACAGATGAGAAAACTGAAATTCAGGTTTAGAAATCTAGATAGTACCTTGTATGGTACGTGCTTATAAATATTTGTTGAATGACCCAAAGTCAGAAATAGTGACAGAGCCAGTGTTAGAAGCCAGAAGGACGCCTGATTCCTGGTCTACTGTTTCTGCAGCACTCGTCTTCACATTTCCCCTACCCGTATTCAGCCATGCATTAAGACATAATCATGTCCGGTCGTGTGGCTCGGTGGTTGAGTGCCAACCTATGAACCAGGAAGTCAAGTCATGGTTTGATTCCCGATCAGGGCACATGCCCCCGTAGGAGGAGTGCAGGAGATAGCCAATCAATGATTCTCTCTCATCATTGATATTTCTATCTTTCTCCCTCTCCCTTCCTCTCTGAAATCAATAAAAATATGTTTTTAAAAAAACATAATCAGTCCTAACTGGTTTGGCTCAGTTGATAGAGCTTCAGCCTGCGGACTGAAGGGTCCCAGGTTCGATTCTGGTCAAGGGCATGTACCTTGGTTGTAGGCACATCCCCAGTTGGGAGTGTACAGGAGGCAGCTGATCGATGTTTCTCTCTCATCGATGTTTCTAACTCTCTATCCCTTTCCCTTCCTCTCTGTAAAAAAAATCAATAAAATACATTAAAAAACATAATCATAGTCATATAGGTCCAAAATCTAATATGTAAAGGGAGAGGGAAAAGCAAACAAAAAAAATGCACACACCCCCCACACACACACACACAAAAACCTACAGCAAAATAATGCACTTCCAGATACAGAAATGCGCCTTTGTACGCTTCTTTAAGGGAACATAGTGCTGGTTCTTTCAAGGGCTATAACAAAATGTCCTTGCCTTATGCTCCATGGGCATAAGACTCTGGCAAAAAGGAAGCCATTCTAACCTTCTGCTCAGATGGCTTTAGAAGTGTTTCAGCTGCTTTAGCACAGATATACACACACAGTACTGATGTCTATTTAAGTGTACTTAAAACCCTTTTTTCCCCTAAAGAATTTGACAAAAATCTGACCTACTATAACTTCCTAGGTACCTCAGCAAATGCCCTATGCTGATTTTATTTCACAGTATAAAATGTTTTATCTAAATACATTAGTTTCTTGAGACAGAGAACTAGATTCAGTGGGTCTTTTATTAACAGTCCATTGTTTTTTTTAATAATACAACTACAGATCTGCTAAAAGCATGGAGTCATTCCCCCACCAAACCACTGTTCCAAATGTAATTCCATCTGCTTGATACTTTGACATTTTAGGTCTGGAAAAGCACAGGGTGAAAGATGGCAAAGAGCAGGGAAATTTTAGTTCACAAGTGAAACAGCTCACTTAGAACAGAGCTTTAGGAAAGCAGAATCCAAAACCACTGTGACTAATACATTTTTTTCAGATTGATTAAGAAGAAAGGCTCAGAGGCCAAAGAGAGACAAGAGGCAAACAGAACTGGCTCTTGCACCAGCTCTTCAGGATTCTGGTGCCAGGCCCTAAGATTATTTTCATAGCTGGGCAAGAATGGTAGGATGTAAATGTAGAATTCATTGCCAAGATAATACTTTCTGAAAATAGTGTTTTGTACTGAGGTATCAACAACAACAAAATACATATAAGGTTTACACCAACTGTTTCTCTGGATAGGATGCACCTGTTTAGAACAGAAAAAAAAAGTCTAAAGAATTTGTTCTCCTATTTCACATCCCTTGACCTTTTCAACCATTAACTTCACAATGCTAATAAGTGACAACCCAAAGTTTAAATGAATCTGTATTGGGAAGTGTATTTAATGTTGATTCATCCAGACCAAACAAAGTTCTGTTTAGAAAACAGTCTAAAGTGTTTCCTTATTTTTCACCGGTATAACTGGAAAACTCATGCTGAAAGGCTGGATGCTTAATATTATAAGTGTATGATTGTTGCTTCAGAAATAATACTTTCTTAGTACCAGCTTTATTGAAATAAAATTCACATACAAATAGGATTCACTAATTTAAAGTGTTTGAATGTAAAAGTGGTTTAATGTGATGTAATGTAAAAATAGTGTATTCACAATTGTGCAACCAATCAACATAATCAGTTTTAGAACATTTTATCACTCCCAAAAGAAACCCTGTGTCCTTTAGCTACCACTCTCCAATCACCAAACACCTATCCCCACTGCTAGACAACCACTAATTTATTTTCTGTTTCTGTAGATTTATTATTCTGAGTATTTTATATAAATCTCATAATATGTGCTATTTTGTGACTGACTTATTTCTCTTAGCATAACATGTTATAGTTCATCTTTTATAGCATGTATCAGTGTTTCATACCTATTTTTGGCTAAATAACATTTCATGATATGGATAAAATAAATTTTGTTTATCCATTTATTAGTTGATAGACATTTAAACTGTTTTGACCCTTTGGCTGTTATGAATAACTAGAGGCCTGGTGCACAAAACTCATGCACTGGGGGGTGGGTGTCCCTCAGCCCAGCCTTCACCCTCTCCAATCTGGGACCCCCTGTGGTATTGGGCCTAAACCGGCAGTCGGACATCCCTCTCACAATCCGGGACTGCTGGCTCCCAGCTGCTCACCTGCCTGCCAGCCTGATCACCCCCTAACCACTCCCCTGCCAGCCTGATCGATGCCTAACTGCTCCCCTGCTGGCCTGATTGCCCCCAACTGCCCTCCCCTTCCATCCCAGTCACCCCCAACTGCCCTCCCCTGCTGGCTCGGTCGCCACTAACTGCCCTCCCCTGCCAGCCCGGTTGCCCCTAACTGCCCTCCCCTGCTGTCCTGGTCGCCCCTAACTGCCCTACCCTGCTGGCGATCTTATGGTGGCCATCTTGTGACCACATGGGGGTGGCCATCTTGTGCGAGGGCATGATGGTCAATTTGCATATCACCTATTTATTATATAGGATGTTACTATGAAAATTGGTATACATGTCTTTTTATGTATATGTTTTCATTTCTCTTGACTGCATATACCTAGGAGTGGAATTGTTGTGTCCATGGGTTTAAACATTGTAAACCCATGTTTAACTTTGGGGAACTGCCACACTGCTTTCCAAAGTGGCTGCACCATTTTACACTGCCACCAGCAGTGTATGAGGACTCTAGTTTCTTCATATCCTCACCAACACTTATTATCTGACTTTCTGATATAGCCACCCTAGTGGATTTAAAGTGGTAGCTCATTGTGGTTTTGATTTCCATTTCCCTGATGGCTAATAAGATAACATCTTCTCATGTGCCTATTGACCATTTATATGTCTTCTTTGGGGAAATGTCTATTTATATCCTTTGTCCATTTTTAAAACTAGATTATTTTACTTTTTAGTATTGAGTTGTAGTAGTCCTTCCTATATCCTTGATATGATCTCCTTATCAGATATGTGATTTGCAAATAATTGCTCCCATTCTGAGAATTTTCTTTTCACTCTTTTCATAGTATTTTTTGAAGCACAACAGTTTTAAATTGTGATAAAGCCCATTTAATCTATTTTTTTTTCTTTTGTTGCTCAAAGTTTTGCTGTGTATCTAAGAAAACATTGCCAAAGCCAGGGTCATAAAGATTTATCCCTATATTTCCTTTATTGAGTTTTAATGGTTTTAACTTTTGTATTTGCCTTAAATACATTTCAAGTTAATGTTCACATGCCATATGGGGCAGTAGGCCAACTTTATTCTTGTCAAGGTGGAAATCCAGTTGACATAGTGCCATTTGTCAGAAAGACTCTTCTTTCTTCCTTGAGTGTCCTTGCACCCTTACTGAAAATCAGAAGTAAGGTAGCTGCTATAAAATGTATGTCTCCTCATAACAGCTTAATAAAAAGTTACTTAGGAAAAAAAGAAAGTCAGTTAACCATAAATATGTGAGTTTATTACTGGCCTTTCAATTCTATTCCATTGATATATATGTCTATCCTTAGGGCAGACATGCTTGCTGTCTTGATTACTGTTGATTTTCAGTAAGTTTTAAAATTAGGAAATGTGAGTCCCCCAACTTTGTTTTTTTTCCAAATTGCTTTGGCTGTTTGGGGTACTTTGAGTTTCTATAGGCATTTAGGATCAGCATGGCAAAGAAGCCAGCTGGGATTCTGATAGGGATTATGTTAAACCTATAGATTAGTTTGGGAAATATTGCCATCTTTACAAAATTAAGTTTTCCAATCCATGAAAAGGATGTTTTTCTATTTACTTAGGTCATTAGTTTCTTTCAACAATATTTTGTAGTTTTCAGAGTATCAGTTTTAAACTTACTTTGTTAAGTTCATTCCCAAGCATTTTATTATTTTTTATGTTATTCTGAATAAAATTGTGTTTTTATTTCATTTTTGAATCATTCATTACAAGAGTATATAATGTATACTCTTATATGTAGAAGTAATATATAGATTGTTATATTATGTGTCAATCTTGTATGCCACAACCTGACTATATTTATTCATTAATTCTAATCATTTTAGTGAATTTTTCTTAGTATTTTCTATATGTAAGATCATGTCATCTAAATAAAGATAGTTTTACTTCTTAGTAATGCTTTGCAAATAATAATTTACATTTTAGTTTTAAGTGAAATAGTATTATGTCCAGTAGTGAGAACTTAGACAATTATTTGGATTTCTCAGTTTTGTCAAAATCTACTTTGCATTAATACTTGATTATCTCAGATAAAAACTTTTTTCCTCTTTTTGTTTTCTTTCTTTAATATAAATTGCTTGGACAATTGTTTCCTCTAACCACTGTACTTCCCCAGAATAAAACTGCTACCTTTCTTCAAAAATAAAGTTGTTACCATCATTTTACTCTTAAAGGGTTGCATAACCTAAATTAATCACAGGGTCATTAGTCTTTGACTTAACAAAAATAAGACGAATTTCTTTATAAAATGATTTTACACATTAATTGAAAGTACGGAGTAGCAATGTCACTCACTGTGGCAGTAAGTGTGTAGTAATAGAAATCAGGCAAAGAGAATGTCTGTCCACAGAAGTCCCATTAAATGTTTAATATATGTGTCGCCATCACAAGATGTACATACCTGCCACTTGTGGTTACTTTCCGCCTCTACAGATACAACTGCCCTTGCAATCACTTTGCAACACAGTAGATTGGAAAACTACCAGCATCTGGCACACGACTGATAGCAAGGCAATAAAAATTAGTCAAGAATTATATAACTGATCCTGGAAACACTGTGAGGCTTCAACATGTCTCTCTGTCTCTGTCCAAAATCCATCTATCATCCACCTATGGCTGTCTTCATTAGAATTATGTGTCTGAGGCACTCATAAGTAACTCAGCTGATACGTTAGTGTGTTACCAAAGAGGGGACTGAGTTCAGAGGCAACCCCATGACCCCATGATGTGGACTCCAGAACCAAGGTATATTACAAGGAGGGTGGCCGGCAATTAAGTTTCTCCCAGAAAATATTTCTTTTAAGAAGTTTTACCTGGAAGTTAGGAGAGAGACACACAGAGGAAGAGAGACAGATGCTGTATGTAGTGTGAAATTAAAACCCCTCATCAGAAAGAAATAAATTAATCTGTGATATAACTTCATCTCAGTTCTGAGTTATTTTGTATTATGTGCTTTGATAAAGAAAATACACATAATCACAGGGAAGGTTTAAGCCAGGGGTGGGCAAACTTTTTGACTCGAGGGCCACAATGGGTTCTTAAACTGGACCGGAGGGCCGGAACAAAAGCATGGATTGAGTGTTTGTGTGAACTAATATAAATTCAAAGTAAACATCATTACATAAAAGGGTACGGTCTTTTTTTTTTTAGTTTTATTCATTTCAAACGGGCAGGATCCGGCCCGCGGGCCGTAGTTTGCTCACCGCTGGTTTAAGCAGTTAGTCCTCTAGTCTGGCTCTTTGTATTTCATGTTTTTAACAATTAGTCACTCACACATTTTTTTAAGACCAAGCTTTAACTGTTATAAAAATAGTTATTGAATGCATACTAAAATTTGGCAGAGTTGATAGCCTAAGTTACATTAAATCATAATAAAGCAAACCCACAAGAATGCTTACTTACAAGTGACCTATCAGAACATGCCCCCATAAACTGTATTTGAATGCTGTTGATTTTAATCTCAGTGAAACAATGGAGCATCCATATTAGTGCAGAGGTAGGAAAATCAATCTCAAATTGACTCCAGAAACTTAGCTATTAACCAGAATGTTCGGAATTTTAATCTTGGATCTACCCTTTCATGGCGATATCATATTGGGTAAGTCACAAAATTTCTCGTAAGCCTATTCTCTTATTGGTAAACTAAAATAAAGTTTATGCAGTATTTTAAAGGATGAAAGAGAAGATGCACATAGAAAAATTTAGCACAATAATTGGCACATAATAAGTTCTCAAATTGACTTTGAATACTATTACTGTTCTTAGCCTACTTATTTGAAAATCTTAACTAGTAATTTATGTCTTATACTCATATTTATTTTAATTATAATTGAGAGCTAATTACAAGACTATAATTTCCTCATTTATAACCTAGGCATTGATACTCTCTATTATTGATATTAATAAAACACTTTAAAATTTAAATATATATATAAATATATAAATTATATATATATGTATATGTGTATGTATATATATATATATATTATATATATATATTTATATATATACTACATATACTATACGTAAAGCATATCTATCTATATATATAAAACCCTAATATGCAAATAGACTAAATGGCCAAACAACCAACCAGTTGCTATGATGTGCACTGACCACTAGGGGGTGCGTATGTGAAACATGGTGGACATCGGCTGTGGCGGGATGATGGAGTAGGTGAGCAGGGGCACCAGACCAAAGTGGGGTGCCAGTCACTGTCATCAGGGTGAGCCTCTGGTGGTTACTGAAAATTCTTTGCTCCACGCACCGTGGTCCTGCCCGGCGCTCACACCTACTGTCAGTGTTGGCTCCGCTCACACCCGCAGCTGGTGCCTGAGCCACCACTCACACCTGCTGCCGGCTCAGGCCCCAATTGCTCTGCACTGTTGTGGGAGCGGCGGCAGTGGGAGTGGGGCTGCCAGCAGAGAGGGAACCGGGGGCTGCAGCGGGAGGGGCCAGGCGGGGGCATGGAGGAAGGGCCGAGATTCGCCCCTGTGCCCACCACAGCCTTGAGGCCCGCAGTTCCTTTCAAGGTGCATGAATTCTTACACTGGGCCCCTAGGATATTTATATACAGTCACCCCCTTGGTAGTCACAGGGAATTAGTTCCAGAACCCTGAGGATATCCAAGTCCTCAAAATGTCATAGTGTTTGCATATAATCTGCACACATCGTCCTATATATTTTAAATCAACTCTAAATTACTTATAATAACTAATACAATGTAGACATTATGTAAATAGTTATTATACTGTATTGTTGAAGTAGACCTAACTGCAAAGTGCACTTTAGCAACAACATAACTTCCCCCCACCCCTGAATATTTATGATCTGTGTTCGGCTGAATTTGCAGATGCAGAAACCACAGATTTGAAGCACCAACTACATATAGAACAGATATAAAGCTATACATAGAATGATATATAGACATATATACTCTATATAGTAGATACATATGTAAGTAAAATTTTGCAAGTTTTCCACCTTAGCATTCCATTTATTACCTCTTTTACTTCCGGGAAGGTAGTACTTTCTGGATGGGGGACTGGCAAATAACAAAACACAGCCCGCATGGAACCATACATCCACATTAATTCAATAGCTGCTATTGTGTCTGGAATATGTCCATTTCAGAGGCACTAGGCAAACACTAGGTGAGATATGACAAGCCCATTTCACCTATGTATCACCTAAAGATGTTAGCATAGGACCTAGGAAATAGTAGGAGCTCAACAAGTATTCAGTGAACAAAACTACATCCACACCTGATGAAAGATAGGAGAAGATGATAGGTAGATTAAAAAGCTAAATAATACAAGAAAAATGTCCCATTGAATATACTCTAAGTCAATATAAAATGTTTTACTATGTTTTACTACATATTGATCATTTATTGGAGAGTACAATTGTACTTTTATGCAACTTATAAATCTATAAAATTTAAATAATTTTTATTAATAGGGTTGATTTTTTTAAAGTATGGACTCTTTGGGGGGAGATGGGTTGCTAAAATATTTCTCATCTATTTACCTATTGATCCATCTTTTTTTTTTTTTTTGCTTGAAATTTCTCTCACCTGAATTTTTTTTTTTACATCCAGATGTGATGGAAGTGAGGACAACAGAAGATATGATTATCAGTGGGTATGAAATGGATTGTGAGAAGTCTCTTAGGCATCTAATTCCCTAAGTCTCTTAGGTACCTACAAATTATATCATCAAACTCTTAATATGTTGAATACTTCACAACAGATATGTATCCC
Source organism: Myotis lucifugus (assembly GCF_000147115.1). Taxonomy (NCBI): domain Eukaryota; kingdom Metazoa; phylum Chordata; class Mammalia; order Chiroptera; family Vespertilionidae; genus Myotis; species Myotis lucifugus. The sequence continues at coordinate 2,463,297 of NW_005871060.1, read as the reverse complement.
TACACACATATGTGTATCGAGGCTTATTAGAAACATGTGAATGAAAATTGGCATTTACCCATTGACTGTGCCACAACAAAAACAAAAGTTTACACGAAATTCGCAACTGAGCTTTTCTGATTTAATAGTACTTGGAGATATGTTAGAATAAGAGGGAAAGAGGGAAGGTCAGAGGGAGAGAGGGAAATGGGAAAAAAAGAAAGATCTTTTATGCTACAGCAAGAGGGATATTTACAACATTAAAATGTAAGAAGGATAGAGTATAAGAGCAATAAACAGAGTGGCTGTATCTGTCTCCTTCCTAAGTACTCCATTTAGAATCTGATCCTTGTCTGGTTTCCAAACCCAGCAGTTGAAACCAAGCATGATGAATGGACCGTAATAATTGAGTGATATTCTTCATATGGTACCTCTCAGAATCGCATGCTGTCGGGAGCAACATTTATGAGAGGAAAGGAATGCACTGTAGCTAAACCCTTCTCAGTCTGAGCTTTTAAGTTGGTTTCATAATAAAAAAGAATCATGAAATCCAATGGAGGTGCCGCTAGCAGCAGTCTAACAGGAAGCCAGGGGAGCTTCCTCTGTTCCACAGCAGCTTTTGTGATTTCACAGTCGGAAGAGGAAAACTGGGTACTCTCAATTCATAGTGTGAATATAATTCTGGCAATTTCTGTGTTTCCCTTAGAGCGTCAATCTTTTATTATTATTATTAAAAAGTGAAAGGTTAACTTCAATAAATAAAAAAGCCAAAGGAATAAGACACAAGGATTGAGATCTCGGAGGCATCAGACTATGTTGTCTCTTAATAATATGTAAATGTACAAATGTCCACTGTGCATGAAACAAAGGAAACTATGAGTAAAGCTTTTATTTTAGGGCGACGAAGCATGTTGAATAGCACAGATGAAGAAACGAGTATAGAGCACTAAAACTATGAGACCTCGTTATAGAGATGGTTGAGGGCAAGGCAGGTGCTCCCATGCAGATGTGCTCTCTCTGAGACCAAGCTCTTTCCCTGAGCCTTACTGCTTTCTCCTCCCATAGAGGATGTTTGCAAAAATGGCTGTGGACTTGGTTTACGAGTGGACAACTCACCCAAGCCAGTTTGTCTCAGTGGTTAGAGTGTCAGCCCTCAGCCTGAAGGGTCTAGGGCAGTGATGGCGAACCTTTTGAGCTCGGCGTGTCAGCATTTTGAAAAACCCTAACTTAACTCAGGTGCCGTGTCACATATAGAAATTTTTTGATATTTGCAACCATAGTAAAACAAAGACTTATATTTTTGATATTTATTTTATATATTTAAATGCCATTTAACAAAGAAAAATCAACCAAAAAAACGAGTTTGCATGTCATAGGTTCGCCATCACTGGTCTAGGGTTTGATTCTGGTCAAGGACACATACCTAGATTGCAGACCCTGTCTCTGACCCCTGTCAGGGTGTGTGTGGGAGGCAACCAATTAATATGTCTCTCTCATATCAACGTTTCTCTCTCTTTGTCTCTCCCCCTCCCTTCCACTCTCTCTAAAAATGTCAATGGAAAAAATATCCCTGGGTGAGGACTAACAAAAAACAGAGTGTATAACTCTACGTGTGCATGAATCCCACAGTCCTGTAAAGGCTGCTAACACGTCAGAGTAGGAGCAAAGGCAGTGGCTTTGCAATCTAGACAGTCTCTGAATTGTGACAGGAGCTCTGGTAACTCAGCAAACTGGTAGCTGTTATCATCCAGCACTTGATTAAATAGTGCTTTAAGGAACTATCACTAACTTTCTCTCATGGTATTTTAAGTTTTGTATTGTTCAAACTTCAAGTCTCTACAATAATGGTTCTCAACCCACGTCATGTTAGAGTCATCTCAGGAACCATTAAAATTATGGAAACTGGGGACCCCACCTCAGGACAATGAAATAAGAATCCTTAGGAGGTAGCCCTTAGTGGGGGTTTTGGGTAGGAAAAAACCTTGGAATGGCAATGGCATTTTTAAAAGTGCCTCCCAGCCCTGGCTAGAGCGTCATTTCGTGCACCAGAGGGTTGCAGGTTTGTTTCCTGGTCAGAGCACATACCCAGGTTGCCATGGGTTCCATCCCAGGTTGGGGCGTTGTGTGGGAGGCAACTGATCAATGTTTCTCTCTTATATTGAGGTCTCTCACTTCTCTCTCTCTCTCTCTCTCTCTCTCTCTCTCTCTCCCTTTCCTCTCTCTAGAATCAATGAAAAACATATCCTTGATGAGGTGAGGATGACAAAAAAGTGCCTTCCAAGCAATTCTCTTGAGCAGCCAGAGTTGAGAAGCACCTGGAGCGTCCTCCTGCCCCGCTGTGAGTTCATTGTCCTTATGAAAGACCTGCAGTGTGAGTGACAGGCCAGAGTCACAGCTAAAATCCTAGGTCAATGTTCTTTCTACCTTTTTTGTTCCTTTCTTTAGGAAAATTGCTCTAGGACAGGGTTCTCAAACTTCCCTATTCGTCAGAATCTTCAAAAGTCTTGCTAAAACAAATTTCTGCCCCCCACCCCCACCCCAGGGCTTCTGATTCAGTGGGTCTGCAATGGACCAGAACATTTCCAGGTGATGCTGGCGCTGCCAGTCCAAGGAACACGCTTTGAGAACCACCACCCTGAGCATTTGGTAAAAGCCCACCCTAATGACCCTTCTTCCCTAATGATCTTTCCCAGGGAAGGGAAGATTCTTTGACAAAACGCTCCCGAGTCCCCCTCTGATCAGTGCCTGTCAACGGGTTTCCCTCTCAGTAGCTGTAGGAAGCCTTTAACTGATTTTACCAGCTGGACTCCCCCATCGGCTTTCAGCTCTTAAAGAACAACCCTCTTTTCCTTAAAACATTTCAAATACACTTGAACAGAGTAATTTTCTAAAGCCATGATGTTTTTCCATAGATGCAGCCCAACTGTGATTATTCTACAAGGTCTTTGTCGGTGCCGTGTAACCAGGAGAGGACACACGTGTGTTACATTTTGCTTCTTCACACACAGTACAAGTTAATTCAAGGAACATGCTGCTACGAAATGGAAACTGATACCTAAAGTCTGGGGAACGCCAGCATACACTTACATCAGGAAGACATGAGGAGCATTCAAAATTTAGAGTGAAAAAGGAACTGACATGTAGAGAGACCCTACCATGAGCAGTACACATTGTTCATTCATAAGACAGCAATCTGTGTTTTAGCAAGTCCCCAAGTGATTCTCACGCAGACTAACATTTGAGAACCATTAGTCTAAGAAAATAAATATTTGAATGTTGGTATTTTAGAAGAAAAAAAAATGAGGTTTTACCAGGTCTGGTGAGGTCTCCTCTGAATGAGAAATACCTAGACGGGAACCAAGGTAGCTGGGAACTTGGAGAGAATGGCCCCGAGGTGGGAGGTGGTGGGAGCAACGCATAGAAAAGAAATGAAGCTGTCACTTACTTCAAGCAAGCTGCATGCACGCCCTATGACTCTATGGTGGGTGCTCAGGCCATATATGCTAGAGGACGCCTTCTGGAGAAGGGTGCTTTCAGAATCGCCCGGCTTACAGCAGCCCTCTCACCCCAGAGAGTCCTCTATTCACAGGATTGCCTCGCAGAGGGAAAATATTAATGAATTTATAGGTGGAGTTAGGAAAGGAATCGGGTTTGTGGGGAGAGGTGGCGGGGGACAAAGCAGGGGATAGAAGGTGAGAGCTGCCTGAGTCAGACGAATTCCTACTTAATTCTGATAGTCACTTCCTAGCTGGTGATCTCAGGCAAATTACTTAATCTAACTCAGGTTTTGTCCTTATCTATAAAAGGGGATAATCATACCTACCTCAGAGAATTGTGAGGATTAAAAGAGATAATGACATGCTTGGCACCCAGTAGGAACCCAATTGTCCAAAGACAGCTGGCAGACCCAGCTCTCCCTCCGGCATAATGGAAGCAGTCCTACCTTTTTTCTTAAGTAGAAGCTTTTCTCTATGGGTTTTTGCTTTTCATTATCTGCTTTGTCTTGTGTGAATAGAAATGACCCCAGAGAGAGAGAGAGAGCCTCGTCCTTCCCCAGAGAATAGGTGGGAACTGGTTACATATCAGCTCATTTGCTCATCCTGCTCCCCAACCTTTCCAGTCTTTCCCCTCCAGCCCTTGCGTAGGTGGGGGTGGGGTGCCGCCACAGGCTTGTTTATATACTCCAACACTCAGCCAGCTCTGCATGGAGAATCATTCTTAATTAGTCACTTACCTAGCATAACTCAGCAAATCTGTGTTTCAAGTAGAGCGAGCCTATGTAGGACTTAATTCCTCTACTTCCCATTTCTGCTCAAGAAGGTGAAATGAACTATTCAGAATGGAGGAGACTTCAGTCTCACCTTTGCTTCAGTCTGCCTGTTTAGGATTGGTGAAATTTAGAAGTAAATACTTACGATGCATAGATGAATTCTGCATGCCAGCTACCTGTCAAGCGTAGCAAGTACTCAGCCAGCTACTGCATTATGTTTTGGGTTAAAGCCACTCTAAATGATTTATTGTTTCTAAATTATTTACGTGGCATTATTCCTTTCTTGTAAAATGCAAAAGTGCTGTCAGGAACAGCACAGCAGCAGGTTATGAATGGGACTACAAGTAAATCAGGGTAATTAGAGGCCTCAAGTTGCAAATGCTGACAAGTTCTCCACCAGCCACCACTTCACCGCCAATAATAAAATTTGCATGATTTCCTGACATTATACTCACCACATATTTTCATTGCACGCTCACTGTAATTACTTAGGGCATGATCTCAACGCTCATGGCAAGCAGAACTCTCACTGAACCCAGCCGTGACTATTACAGATGCTTAGAATTAAAGCGGGTGGAATTAAGGGAAGAGTTCCCTACATAGCTTTAGGGATCTGTGATGTGTCAAGTGAATTTTGACAGCTTAGAAAAGGAGAAATATCCTCAGCTACTCCTCAGCAATGATCAGGTCAAATTATTATGAGACTAAGATATCTCAAAGGTCGGTTTGGGTCCTGGATTTTGTGACGATTGGGGCCTGCAATTTGTTTTCAGGTTTTTTGATGTAAAAAAAAAAGTAAAAATAAATAAAAGGTGATTTTAATGCCTGATAGCAAAGCATATCTAGGCATAACTCTGGATGTAACTACAGGAAGAAGAATTTTGTGTTATTCTTCAAAGAATTAACAAGTAAAAAAAATTCAATACACCAAAAGATCAGTGGGCCCCTCTAGATGTATAGGTGACTAAGGCAGGTCAGATTCAATATGTGGAATCCATATTCAGCCTCTCTTTTTATCCCTCAGTGCTTGGTGCATCTATCATACACACCAGCACACGAATTCATGCACTCTCCATGGCTGTCTCAATAGAGAAGGAAAAGTTTAGGTTTTGAATGACGTAATATATAGCAGAGCTTCAAGGACGAACATAAACTAAACTAAAGTAAACCTTGGAAAACTAGGGGAAAAATGTAATTTGACTCTCAGCTTTGCCTTTTGACCCTAGGAGATTTCTATAATCCCTCAGCCTTCGTTTCTTCAACCTGAAAAGGGAGAAATTGCTCATTCACATGCAGTGGTTGTGAGGGCTAAAGAGATAAGGTGCCAGCACTCAGCACAGTATCTAGTGTAAGAAATAATGGTCATATATGAATGAAAAGAAAGAACACATTATCCAGAAATGCCCTACCTTGGTTTATGGGTATTTTAGTAAGTCCACATATGATGGAAAGTCTTACTATGGAAAGTTAGTGTCTGAGTTAAGAGAAAACTAGGAAACAGCAAGAAGAGGAGCCTTATTTTCTATAATTTAATAACACTCTGTCAGAACTGAAAAGAAGAATTTTAGGAATGAATCATCTCTCCCCTGACCTTGAAAAGCAGCTGGTGGAAAGGCATAGCAAGAAATGTCACCTCATTGGGGCTATCAGATCTTAGGCATTGGAAGTTATTGCTCCAAATCATGGTACTCCCAACCCCAAAGATATCTCCTGATAAATCCTTAATGAATGAAATTCATGAAGAATTCCCAGATCTTAGCCTGGTTTTGGTCAAAGTTTCAGACATAGTTACTGGATCTATCCCCTTCAGAACTGTTACAGGGCAGACGTCTCTTGGCTTTGTATAAATACGTGAGGGAGGGGGTCACTTTTTGCAATGGTAAGGTATATGAACTTGTAGTAACATATGTGCAATCTTTAGAAAAGTAGAAAAAAAGTCCATTGTAAATAGTTTGTGTTAATTACTCTAAAAGATTACATCAAGCTCTGCGGTAGGTTTACTCATCTTTAATTATATCCATTTTTAGACCAGTAGTAACTTATGAGATTTCTGGAATGTGTTTAGTAATCCACTGAGGAGATTGACTCAGTCATAGAAGAAAGATTTTCACTGTGTCCAATTGCCGTGACTGTCGACTACCATCATTCGTTCCCCACACTTTAACATGAATAGGGAATGCATCAAAAGTACATAGTTCAATTAGCACAATAGCAAGCATGAAGCTATTATGTGGAAGTGACATATTTTATGTTGAATCACTTGAGTGGTCATAACTTCTGCTAAAAATATGCATGTCATTTTTATTAAAGTGCCCTTTTCTTTGCCCCCTACTGTATTTTAAAGACAAAACAGACCTTCTTTTGTAGAATTCAGCAGGCTGCTCATTTTTTGTTGTTCTTGGTAACATTTGTGTTCTTATTTCTCCCAGTCAAGATATGTGGAAAAATAATCTTTTCAACCTTCTCAGAGACAAGATCACAAGCTTTCTGAGTGAGTGCCTCACTATTGAATGTGTGGTTTATTGCTGAAATATTTAAGCACATCTTAAGGTCAGTTCCTATGAGGGCTATTACCAGAGTTTTTTTCTTCAGTGATATTTTGAACAAAGGACTTAAATTATAATTAATGTAGACACTGGTCAATCAACATACTTCTAACTAGTGAGTGTTATGCATGTTTTAAAAGCTTAGATTTGGATAGTGCTTTAGAAGCAATTGAGTCCAGCTTTCTGTATCTCCGTGTATACATATCTATCTTTGCCTTGCTTTTTTGTCATGGTTGTGTTTATAACTGTTAGATTTTCTCTCTCTCTTTTCATTTGGAAATAACTCTAAGAAACAATAAAAAAGTCTTAAAAGAGAAATGAGCTTATGTATCAGTGGATGGATAGGAGCTACATTAGGAAGTGTTATCTATTTGGAGATGATTATTGAAAACAAGATTTAAATCTAGTAGGAGAATTAAAGGTTTTGGTTACCACTAAATTAAAATAATCTTATCAACTCCTTCTACTCCAAAGTAATAGAATAATGTTGAAAGACCTATGAGAGTTGGCAAACACCAGCAAAGGAAATAAAGGAATGTCTGTTGGTTTTTTTATTCATTCAATTAACTGTCCTGATTAAACTAATCAATTCTTATTGGAATCCTCTCCACCCTGTGACTGTTAAATTGGTCATTTCTGAGTGCACCATGTTCAAAAGTTTCAAGGACTATGTGTTCATAGAGAATACTTTCTTATTCCTGCCTACCCACTCGAGCCTTTCTACAGGGAGCATGCAGAGGTTTGTAGAGTTTTGCTGAAGGAACAGAGTCCTCCATGATACCATTTACAGTCTAAACACAAGGTTCATCTCTAAATGAGCCAATGTGGAAGCAGGGCTGGAGGAGAAGCAGGAGAAAACCCAGATGTGATGGTTACTTTTACATGTCAACTTGTCTGGGCTAAGGTATGCTTAGATAACTGATAAAACATAATTTTAGGTTGTGTCTGCGATGCTATTTCTGGAAGAGAAGCATTTGAATAGGTAGACTGAATAAAAAAGGTCACCCTCCCTAATGTAGAAGGACATCATATAATCCATTGAAGGATAGGATAGGATAGGATAGGATAGGATAGGATAGGATAGGATAGGATAGGGTAAGATGTATGGATGCAGTTTGAATTGTAGGATACCCCAGCTGGTGTCAGAGAATTGCTTGTTGGTGTGAAACCCCCCTACACACACACACACACACACACACACACACACACACACACACACACACTGGAATTATTGATTCCAAAAACTTCATGTATAGTATATATTGTATATTTCTATACAACTTGGTTGAGCTGAAATACCTAGGGTTTCTCAGATATGGAATTGCACAAAATAAACCCAAAATTCACTTTATGCTCAAATTATTCTCATATATCAATTAGGTTGGAACAAATTAGTTGTCAAAGAAAAGAAACCACAGGTCCAAAATCTCAGTGCTTATGCTAAAAGCCCATGATACCAAACCTAGATTTAAATCTCACCTAATTGCAGTTTCAACCTCTCCCAGAAATGTATTTTTAATTAACCAGTCTGGAATTTTCTGGTCAAGCACCAGTAAATTAATCTGCCCTCTTTGTCCTCTATAGAAAAAGAGAGGCAATCTGCATGATAAAAACCCCTTCCTTCTCCCACTACCCCCCAAGAAAGATGTCTGAGCCCCAAAATATTCCTGTATTATTATTTTTTTATTGTTGCTAATAACCACTTTTCCTCACCTTCCTTCCCATAAAAACTTTTCATTTTGCCCAACCCCTTGATGTAACCTTCTAGTTGCTTGTTGAGATGCTGTCCAAATTATGAATTGCTGAATAAAGCCAATTATATCTTCTAATTTACTCTGTTGAATTTTTTTTAACATAGTGTTTTCAAAACAAACGTTGTAGCAGAACTGACTACATCCATTCATTCGATCAATATTGCATGCTCTAGGTACTTACATACTACTGGGGAAAGGGGGGATACAGAGTATTTACATTCCCCTGAGGAAACCAGTGAAACAGAAGTATACAAGATAATTAAGAAATGTGAAAAATTATCTGAAGAAAAAGCGATAGATCAAACTACATATGAGGGTAGCTTGAACTAAGGTGTAGAGTAAAGATAGAGAGAAGCAATAGGATGCAGGTTTCATTTTGAAGGTTTAGGCAAAAGGAGTTACTGCAATATTGGATAAAAGTTATGAGAGAACGAGAAGGCACCAGAAGGACTCCTAGTTTTTTGGCTCACATCATTGAATAAATCATCACACTGTTTATTAAACTGTGGAAGTCAGGAAGCTTAACCGGTCTGGGAACAAGAAGTGAGTTTGGGACATGCTAGGTTTGAGATTCCTGTTAGACATCCAAGTAACACGATAGAGTAGGCAGCTGATTGTGTGAACCTGGAGCGCTGGGAGAGGTTGAGGCTAGAGATTTAAATTTGGGAGTCATCAGCATACAGACGATATTTAAGCAGAGGTGAGATCACATAGGGAGTGAGTTTAGACCGAGAATAGAAAAGAGCCAAAAGCTAAGCCCTGGAGTCCTGCACAATTTACAGGTCAGATAGAAGAGGAGCTCAGCAAAGAGATGGGGAAAGCTGCCACTGCGCTGGCAGGAAGATCAGGACTATGTGGAACTTGGAATAATAATTTCAAGAAGGAGGGAGTGATCAACTTTTAATTTTAAGAGACTTTCAATATCTTGGCAATAAGTCACAAACTGATTAACATTCCTATATAATATTAGAAAAATATAGTGTGTGTACATTGATATAATAAATATAACAGCTAATTTCTTGTATGCTGGAGTGAAGAATTAATGCCTAAAGATTGCACTTTGGGAAAATAGTAGTTTAGGGTTAAATAGCACTGAAATTTATGACTTTGGCATTGCTTATGAGTGTAAAGGTCTTTGTGCCCATACGAATGTTGAAATATGTCCCTCCCAAATGTGGAAAGAGATCTTTCTAGATACTTTTCTTGTTTCCTTCTGTTTTCCTTTGCAGTCCAGGGTACTCCTTAGTGTTTACTGACCATAATACCTTTTCTTTTTAAAGATTTTTAAATTTATTTTTAGAGAGAGAGGGAGGAAAAGGGGGAGAGAGAAACGTTGATGTGAGAGTAAAACATCAATTGGCTGCCTCCTGCATGCCCCCTACCTGGGATCAAGCCTGCTATCAAGGCATGTGCCCTAATGGGAATCAATTAGCAACCCCCTGGTGCACAGGACAATGCCCAACCAACTGAGCCACAGTGGCCAGGGTGGGGCTTATTTATTTAATTCATCCCCCCATCTAGACTATAAACTTTTTGAGGGAAGGAACCATGTCTTATTTATCTCTGTGTACCCAATATTTAGTACTGTATTAGGCATAGCATACAGTAGTCACTCAACCAATCTCTATGGAAAACACACAGGTAAGCAAGCCATGTAAATTATAATTTACAACAGCAAGACCCAACCTTCATTGCAGTGGAGCGAAGCTGATTTTAGGCCCAAATATCAATGTGAGACATCATTTGCACTTTTCCTTTCATTTTCTTTGGGATACAAAACTGGTTCTACCTTCTCTGGTCTTTGAGTCTCTTTATTAGGCAATTACAACCTTGATCAAACCCCGAATCATTCAGTTCATTGATATTACTGTTTTGATGTACGAGTCTTGACATGTTTTAAAGAGTTAATGAGACATGGACCCTGTTACCCTTGGGTCCCTGCCATTTGGAAATTTAGAAGTTTCCTTCCTTCGCCTCAGCCCTGAAAGCCTGGAGAGAAGTACAAGAGGCCTCTAGTTCTCTCTTAACCTGCAACCTCACCTCTTATGAATGTTTCCATTAACCCTTGAGTGAGTCACGCTGATGCTTGATGATAATCCCCTGGTGGACATGCCTCTCCTTCCAGAATGAGTGTTGACATGAAGAAATCTCCAGTTCCCCTACCGCCAGGCCAGTGATCCCAAATTTTAACCGCATCGGATCCTGCCTGCACATCCTGCCTCTGGCTCCATACCCACCTTTACGCCCACAGCACGAAGCTGTGACTACAGAGGCAGACACTTGCAGGGTGGTCCTCTGAGCACACCCTTAGGCAAGAAACATGAAATATTTATTGACTGCAGGCCAATGTTACAGGAACTCTGGCTGAAACCATGGTGAGTGTGCTTCTGTAACACCCAAGGTAGACACAGCAACATTTGCCAACCCCCTCAAATCTCCTGGGGGTGGTGTGTTTGCACTAATCCGAGCAGCTCCAAAAAGCAGCAGCTGTTCTCCAAGGAGTCTGATATCGTCCTTTGTTTAAGACCAACAGTGGGAGGTTGTGTTTTATTTTATTTTTTCAAAGAGCTAAATTGTTAACAACATTACAGCTTTCTGCAAGCAGATAGAAAGAGAGCTAAATTCACATCTTAATTTTTCAATCCACACACTTCTTTCTATCCTGTAGACATCTTTGTCTTGAGAAATAAATCAGACTGAGAAGCACACATCAGTTTTTCCATTTCTGAGCAACTCTGAAATTAGATGGCCATTGATCTTCCAATCCCAGCTATCAAGTGAGTATTGGTTAACAGAATTTGAAGTCTCCCTAGAATAGCCTACATCCCTTTTTTTCTATGTTCTATTGGGCCCCTAATTATCTTTTAATGAGGCTAGAATAATTTTGCATTTGGTCAACCAATGGAAAGTATGCCATAACTTCCCAAAGGGAGCGCCAAGGGAATTTGTGAAGCACTTCCACAGTATATAATCTAACCAAATTTAAGCTTTTGGGTCCATTGCTGCAAATACTATCCTGACATTAAATTCCTTTGGCAAGATTAAGTGTCATTTTAACTGAGAACTGGATACAACTCTCAAAAGATATGATCCACATCTCTGATAATATAAGCAAGAATGTAAGTTTTCCCTCAAACAGGTGCCATGTTTATTTCCATTCCCAGGACCCAGCACAGCACCACTCTACTGTAAGGGGTTGAGTAAACACTAACTGTTTTTATTAGACATTTATTAGATATTTCTGCCATAAATTATTAGCAACCAAGAAATCATAATTCTTTCAGTTTGTGTAGGCTCCTTGGATTTGCTACACTGTGTTGAACCATTAAACATTAAACTCCCTGGACTCGTACAGAGATCTTGTGGTTTGTGCTCTGTGCCAGCAAGCTGGAATATGTGTCTTTTTCTCATCTGGTCTCTTGCTCATCATTGGGAAAAGCTGAGGATCTTAAGCAACATGATTTCTAAGGTGAAAACAAACTCTCTCTCAGGCTGACCCAATTTTATTACCCAGTGATACAACTAAGGTAGCAACATAAACGGGCATGACTTACCCCCCTAATCATAATTTGCAAGAACTGCAGGCCTCCGTGGGGATTTATAGTTGGCATTGTGATGACTTATTCTTTCATTACTTAAATTGAAAACGTTTTACTCCTTTGTAATGCACACTTATGCAAAAGAGAAAAAAAAAAGTAGAAGACTGAGACTATCCAGCTTTCATGCAGCTTTTTTGTTTTTAAAATTGAAACCCATTCTGTCCCGTGCTCTATTTGCATGGCGACTGTTAGGGAGGTCTTTGTATATTCTTCTGGTACATTTAATATTCTAGTACAATGAACAATTCCGCTTACTCTCGGGGTCTCTTTTTTGAGCAGAATGTACGACAACTAGTGAACTTTAAAAAATGTGAATATATAAGCTGTGTCAGGTTATGGAACACATACATCCTACAGAGAGAGCCCTATGGTAGAAGGAAGCACTGTTGGGAAAGCAGCTGTAATTGCACTTCGGAGAGTAAAAGCCATTGTGTTGCTTCCTCAGCAGAAATTCACCTCCCTGAATGAAAATCTGATAAGTTTCCCAGTTTCCCACAGAGGGAATGACAGAGAATTTAATGAGAAACGCCTAGGAACCGGACCTGGTACTGTGTGATTATGCATTCACTAATCTCTCTGTAGGGTACAGAAAGAGGCAGTCTTCCCTGAGAGAGTGTATCTGAAAAAAAGGAAAAACACATCTAGAAAAATATGACCAAAAAGAAATGTCTTCACTTTCCCATTCAGATCTACCGACATCCCACTGGACTTCTCGTTTGGCTTACAAATGACAAAATCATCAGGATTTGCATAGTCACCTATTTTTAAGATTGACAATGAAATTGAAGTTTCATATGCTGACTAATTTATGAATACTTAAATGCAGCTTCCAAAAATATAAGTGCCTGAAATTTTTAGTTTGGACTCAGGATTTGCATTTGAGAAGTCCAAATACAGTGACGAGGTTACCTGGTGTTCTTATTCTTGTTGTAGGAGCCATTTCATATCTTACATGAAATTCTCTTCATCTTAATCATCATCTTCAAATGAGTTTTATTCAGCACCAATAGCCATCCTATAAGCATTTTGGAGCACCGAAAATATTCTAGGGACCTATCAATATAACTACATACCCAGTTCTGTGAATTAGGAGCATATCCAATACCTCCACAAAGTGTTTAAGTCAGAGGAATACATTCAAAATTACTATCAGGGAAGAGCATGTCATAAGTCCCTTTTATTAGCTTGAGCCTGGTTTAGGCAATGTGCAATGAGGTGAGGACAGCTATATTTCCTCTGGAATTTCAAAATCTGAGAGTACGTTGATGTTACTATGCACAAGAAATGGAGTGAACAAGTACTGAGCAAATCAAGGAATGTTTCACTAGCTGAGTGCCTTGTGCAGAGCAAGAACTCAGAAAATACTGAATTACTGGAAAGGTAAGGGAATGGTGGAAAGGGTGGTGGAAAGTTATGTTACTAGCTATCCTTATTTGGAGTGTGTCAAGATGAGATTACTGATATTTCTTCACGAATTTCTAGGAGGCTTATGGATAGAGTGGGATCTGTCAAAATAGAGATGGTCAAATCTTTCATGTTTAACTAAGGTTCTAGAACTGTTATCAATAATGACATTACTCTGACCATTCCCCTCCTGATTAATTCAAATATATTAAGTCCCTCATAAAATGCTAAGCCTGGAATTGGGCCTCATTTTTAAAATCTTTTGATATAATCTCACTCTTACCTAATTTTTTTAAATCTAAGACAAGGCTTTACAAATATGTTTATTGCTTCATTGACATTTTTTTTTCGTGTGGTTATCCAGTTTCACCTGAAGACAAATAATGTCCTTTTTTGGATACCTCAACATTTTGAGACTCGGGACTTATGCTGTCATTGATTCAAAGCTGGGATTGACATTGGAGATCATATGGTGAAGGACAAAGCAAGACCTAAAAAGTGACTTGTGATAATTATATGGCAGAGTCAGGACACAACATAATAAAATAAAAGTAAGGACTCTTGATATCTAATCTAATATTTTTATTACATAAAATTGCTGAAATACTGATGGATGACTTGTAGCTTAATTGTCTGATGGTCTGAGTGTTGCATATGATTCTTAGATGCAAAAAATGCCCCCACTGACTCAGCTCAGGCTGGGTTCTCCTCCCTTTCCTTCCAGAGAGTAAGTTGTAGGAGGTAACTTCTTCGACACCTAATCATCTGATAATCTTATTTCAAACACTGGTCAGTGCAATTGGACTGACTTCTAAAAAAGAAAATATGGGGCATGTTCATTTATCAAAAAGTTTCTTTCAAAAATTTTTAAAAGATCAATTGGCTTAAAATTGATTTTACATGATTAAAATTTAAATGTAGCAATGAAGTAGATATTAAAGAATTCCTTTGATAAGTTATTTTTGTGTGCTTCCCATTACAGTCATTTCTATAATATTGCTTTTATTTTTCAAATTTACTCTGCAACTTTCTGCAAGTGTAAAAATGGGGCCAGAATTCAAGTCTTGGCTTAGTGCAATATTTTCATTTTGTTATTGAAAATGTGTGAAGTCATAACTTAGTTACTGTTTCCTTTGGAAGACTAAAAAATGTTAAAGTAAGAAAATTGTTCAAGTTTTTATTTCAAGATCAATTTTATAGAAATTTATCGATCAGATTTATGGTTTTATTTTCAATCACATGAAATAAAAGCATCTAAGATGATATTATTAAATTCAGAAATAACTTTTGTTAGGATCCTCTATTGTTGTCACATGATTTTGAACTGCTAGGCCTCTATAACTCAGCTAAAAGAACAAAGGTAATTTTTATGTATCCACACTCTCAAATTAGTAGAAGGAAATGATGGTATATTTTGTGAAATAAAAACCACAGTGTTATATATCTTACTAAAAATCTTACTTCCCTCTACTGGTGTTCCAAATAAAGAATATCATAACTTAAACATAGTAAAATTAAATTGAAACATCAGTGTGAAAGTGTCTCTCATCTATATTCTAGGCAAATTAGGTACCTAAATTTTAATGTAAAATTCATTCACATTTTTAGATGAACATAATCACAATTAAACAACTTTATTTGATGTTAGATGGGTCCAGTTACTTTAAAAACTCATCAAAAACCACATAAGGACCCCCTTAGAAAGTTCTAGGTATTAGTAAGGAATCATATTTCTACATGTTTTCTGTACATGATGAGTTCATTCAATTAATTAATTTAGGTACTTTTTGCTTCAGTGAGCTTTAATTAAATGTAATTATGTATGGCCAGTAAATAAGGTAAGTCTAATTTAAAGGCGCTTTTTTAGATTGGCGCTAAATTTTGAAATTAATGAGTCCTGACTTGCATAATATATATGTGGTAGCTATCTTACTTTAACCTTCATTTACTAATCAAATCAAACTAGGGGTACAAGATAAGCTATTATTTTTTAGTTAACATGAACTATCAGCAGCATTAGCCTAATGCAATATATGCCTTACATTAATTTACCTGGTTATTAGTCATCATTAATATCATCTTGTCTACTGTTCTCCTGCTCTACAACTTTAATTTTTATGTGTACTAAGAACTCGATATACAGTGCACAATTCTTAACAATACATTGGAATAAACTAGAGTATTATTTTTAGCTTTATACTGTGATATAAAGTGATATGGAAATTGGATAAGAGTTGGACATATCTTTGTTTGCAAATTTCCATTGTTTCATTAACCCTGGAGAATTTTAACATAAAGTTTGGTAATTAATTTTATATTTTTTAAAATCATGCATTAAATGCAGAGAATGTTCAATTAAATTATTGGCTTTATAATAAAACACTATACTAGAGTATATGCATGATGTTTTAGTTGATGGATGGATTTTGTATATAATTATGTATATTACACACATGTGGGTATAGTTTGTTTTTATTAAAACAAAGCAAGCTGCTTAAATTGTAGTAAGTTCAATTTTGACAAGTTTCCACTTTGCATTTGTGCACCAAAATAAAGTATACTTTTTTTAAGAAAGATTATCAGTATTCTTTAAAAGAAAAGAAGCATGCTTAAATAGAAACCACAAGCCTCCTGTGAACTCTTGCTCTTTCTATGAAAGACATACTTCTAAACATTAGCTATACCTTTTTATTGCAATATTTTGGAAGATAAACACTTGTGTACAATAGAACGCCATAAAAATGATTACCTAAGAAAATAAATAAATAATGTAAACTCTCTTAAGCCAAATTTTCTGATTTATGCCCAACATTCAATTTGGCTTGACAATTAAATGCCGGTTTTCAATTTATCAAATTCCCAAATTAAGTTCCCCATATCACACAGCTGGCTTTTTAAAAATATACATCAGAAATTTTCCTTATAAAAAAGCAAATCTATTCACTGGAATAATTTCCATTAGGATAGGAAACTCAAAGAGTGTTCTACTGAGTAATATGAATATTTTTGGCAATGGGACTGGACCTGGATAACTGTCACACGATTCATCTCCTTCAGTTCTCCCTGTGTTTCCGGTAAGTGGGTTGCTCCCCGTGGATCTATACAGTGGGGACGGCAGAGGGTCATAGAGGAGGTGTTTTAAGTACTCCGGTTTCATAGTGTATGCTTGTTGGACAGAATAAAATGTTTTCCTCCAAGAATGAGGGCAGGGAGTAGATGAAAGGAGAAATGAAGTCAGGGCAGAATTAGATCTCAATAAATGCTGCAGAGTTAGTATACTTGTACCTCTAATCCTCTTCCTTATCTCCAACTATTAATCCCATCAAAATGTCCATACTTCTAACCCATTATAGCCCCGCCACAAAAGGGGAACAATTCCACATGTCATGAATGCATATACTCGCGTGCGTGTGCGCACGCTCACACACACACACAAACACACACACACACAGACAAATCCAAGCTGAGCCTTTGGTGTACTGAAGAAAATTTAAACATTTTAAGATGTAGAACTAAACTTACATTATCTGAGGTATGATAAAAATATATAATAAAAATAAAAAGTGCAGTGAATAAGGAAAATGAAAAAGAAATTCACGTTACATATGGGCTATAAACACACTTATAATTCATTAAAATGGTTGTTTATGTCACATTAATTAAAATAATAAAAGTAAGAAAATATGCTCAATGCAGAGGTACTTTTTAAAAAAACACAAAAAACAAGTTAATAAAATATTTTATCTGCATCAAAATATTCTTTAGAAACCAAAAAAAAAAAAAAAGCACAAACAAACAAAAAATAGACACATGTCATGTATGTTCTTTTGGGTTGATCTGTAAAAGTCAGAAAAATACATTGTCCACACTGTTTAACTTCTTGAAAACAGAGTCCTAGTATGCACTAAGCATACAGCAAAAAGCTTCCTGTCTTGCTGAACTGAGGCAGTGTGCTCCCTGTATCCGTACAAAGAATTCCAGTTCAGTTCCT
The DNA here is from genome assembly GCF_000147115.1 of Myotis lucifugus. Classification (NCBI taxonomy): domain Eukaryota; kingdom Metazoa; phylum Chordata; class Mammalia; order Chiroptera; family Vespertilionidae; genus Myotis; species Myotis lucifugus. Next base: position 2,445,754 of record NW_005871060.1, on the reverse strand, counting down.
ACCAGCAAACATTTGTGTTTCAGTCCCACTGAAACAAATGACCTGACTTCCCTGCGGTGTAGTGGAGCTGAAGCTGTGTCCACCTTTCTCTCCAGAGCTGTAAGGACACCTGTGGAAACTCCTGAGGGGGCCTGTGGCTTCTCACAAGGCCAAGAGGAACATTATCCAAAACGGAACTTGAGTCTGTATTTCACTGTGTTGGGACTCTTCCGGGGCGCAGAAAGGGTCGGGACCTTGGGCTTGGCTGGACTAGGTGGCTTCTTCTTCTCAGGAACAGTCACTGTGAAAGAGAGTTCTGGCTGCTCAGACTGCTTGAACCTTGGCAGGAAGTGGGTGGAGATGTGCTGGGGTTTCACCCTGGGGCTGCAGCCCCGTTTCGCTTTCCCTCTCTTGTTCAGGGCCACGTACCACTCGCGCCCCGTGTTTTCAGTTCTATGTATTGCTGAGGCATAGGTGTTGTAGCTGTTTTCTTGAAATCGCTCCCTGAACTTGCAGTCATCTGTAAATTTGGCCTGGGGGGGGGGGAACAGACATTTAAGTAGCAATAATATTTTCAGTGTGTGATAAAATGAGGTTTTGTACTATAAAGGAAAAAACAAGAATTCCGTCGACCCCTGCCTTCCTACTATATTCTCTTGTATAAAGAAATACTTGCTTGTTTAACAGTCTTTATTCATCTCTGTAATGCTGATTTCTGTTTATTATGTACTTAGTAAAATAATATCAATATATATTAATATATATAAAAGATAGCAGGAGTTCTTATTATATTCAAATTCTGTTACTGCTTTTAAATTACTTTTAAAATTGTAGTTAAAAAATTAACTTATAAGATGTTCTCCTCTTAAGCCATCAAGAAAATAGAACTGTATTGCTAAGGAACAATTGCCTAGTAAAACATGAATTTATTATCAGAGAAATGGGGTCATGTTATTCCTTTGAAACAAGAATACATTTTTCAGTGTTATCAGTGGAATCCATAGTACTGAGAGAGGGCTAGCATATGGCTCTATTAATATTGCATGTGTTAGATTTCTTTAGGAGAAAAATATATCTTCACACTGTGATACAAGAGGCTGTATCTGATGCTGGGAAGAAAAAATTGCTTTTTTGAATCACTAGCAATACTTCAGCCAAATCTCTCTCTCTCTCTCTTCTCTCTCTCTCTCTCTCTCTCTCTCTCTCTCTCTTCTCTCTCTCTCTCTCTCTCTCTCTCTCTCTCTCACACACACACACACACACACACAATATATGCCCTTGAAATAGTAGAAAAAGTAGACAAGTTGGCATCCATTACAGTGCAGCTTGGTAAATGGAATTATGACTGCGGAATGCAGAGAGTACAATGATAGTGTAAAGGAGGGGGATCTAAGAGGATGGAGGCAGCAGGAAAGAGGGCTGGAAAGTCTTCCTAAAAAAGGTGACCTTTGAGCTGAGTCTTGAGGTAGTGAGGCAGGTGATGAGGGATGTTCAGGGAGCAGCAGGAACAGCGTGTTCACAGGTCAGCATGACACTACTGTGAGTAATGCAGTGTGACTTCTACTCAGGATGCACGGGAGAAGGAGCAAGAGATGAGGCTGACAAAGTAGGCCAGCATGAGCTCGACAATGGCTTAGTTGTGGAAACAGGATTATGGTATGGGGGAAGAGGCTGAGCATGGAGTCAAACAAACATGTGATCAATGACCAATTCTGCCAAATGAGGTCTTAGCTTTAGGTCCCTTATATTCACAATCCTTACACGCATAGGCCTAGTGGGAGAATCAAAGTATTTTTCTAGGGAAAAGATCTGTAGCTTTCATCAAACATGAGTCCACAAACCCCAAAAGCATTAGAATTCCTATCCTGAACCAGACCACCAGGTTTCACAATTTCAGGGAGCGCCATTTGTACAGAATTCCTGGGCTTGGAAATACCAAATATCTGATGCCTATATATAAAAGCACTAAATATATGTACAGTAAGTCCTCATTTAACATTGTCAATAGTTCTTGGACAATGGGAATTTAAGTGAAAGGGAATATAAGGGAACCAATGTTGCCATAGGTTAATTGCTATAAACACAAGTTACGTTCCTAAGGCATATTTTCTCATCACAAAAACATCACAAACTTCTAAATAAAGAACCAAATCCTTCTAATACTAAGCATGGAAAGAAATGTGAGCTATACAGACATTTAAGAAAGATTAATGAAAACAAGTAAGAGAATTCCCTTCCAACCCACTTATTGTAGTTCAGGGTCAAAGGTAGCCTGGGACAATTAGACACACCAGTTCACCTCATGTGCACATCTTTGGGATGCAGGGGGAACTAGGATCCCCAGAAAAAACCCACACAGACATAGGACAATGGCAGACACCACACAGAGTGACACTGGCCAGGATTCAATTTTTTTCCTCGTCAATGTTATAATGACACGACATGGAACAAAGCAATGTTATTTGAAGACCTGCTGTATATGATACACTTTTTCTATGTCAGACCAAGAGGTTCTACACTGGAATTCAAAGTCCTTGATTTTTCTAATTATGCCAAACTTTTTTCTGCAGTGTAGATCACAACACCAGTCTGAAAGTCTAAAAACACTGCAATGCAATCTACACAGATCTGTTTATGGCCACATGGAATGTTGTTTGTGCAAAACACTGACAACAGAAAAATATAGTTCCAGAGCATCTCCAACAGCACATTTACCGTATGTGTGACATTTTCCACTCAAGTGTAGTTCAATCAATAAAGTTCTGCGTTTGGGAGCTATGCAGCTATCTATCTGGAATGTCCACAAGGCTACTGTGATTCTCTGGATTTGATCTCTAGCAGACGGAAGCAGGGGTTCTTCTCTCATCCCACAACCTACAGCCTATGTCTAGGCCAAGGGTGCTGTGCTGACATCACTTTAGAAGAGCTCATTTATTGCTCCTATTATTTTTTACTTAAAAAAAGACTTGTTTACAAATAAAATCTACATTTGTCTACAGGTGCCTAGCTCTTAAAAGGGCTCGAATGCTCTTTCACTCAATTAGATAATCCCAAAGCTTTATTTCAAAATAAAGGCTATAGCCATTTGGAATGTTATCTGCTACATAAAAGGATAGGCATTAGAAAGGTGTGAGGGATTTCATTTTTAAAAGTAGCAAAGAGTATATACTGCATTACACCTTGACCTGACTTCTACTACTGTTTCCCAGAAATCCATTTTCCTAAAATAGAGATAGCTGTGATTGCTTTATCCAATTTTCACAGATAGGTTTAAATGTCCTGCATTTATGTAACCTATTTTTTCCCCTGACATTGTCAAAGAAAATAAAGAAAAGGCATGTCATTTTTATTGGTGTGGTACACACACACACACACACACACACACACACACACCACATTGAATGAAACCTTCAGCAATTCCACCTTAAGAGTCTTCACATGAGTAAGAGCCCACTGATTCCACCCACTAAAATTATTTCATCTAAAAACTTTCTCTTTTCATCCTCAAGATTCATGTTCTGAAGATCTTTCTTAAGAGAAAAGATGGCTGTTCAAGCTCTAGATTTTTCCAGGGTCACCTAATTGTCATACGGGGTTGAAGTGTTCAGAACCTGAGGACCACACACTACTAGCAGTCACTCAGTCCTTCTAAATCCCACATGAAGACAGGAGTACGGTGGTCAGACTGTTTTGGCTTTCTTAATTGACTTCTAATTTAATGTTTTGTCTGAAAAATTCCTCCAGCTATAACGGAACAGAACCATTTGAAACAAACATTGTAGGGAGTTTTTTCATCAGGAGATCTAGTTTCTTCTTGAGGGACTGACTGCTCCTGTGAGTTCTTGTTCAGACAAGATCGTGACCCCAAGCAGAGCATCCTTATAGCAGAGTCAGTAAGCAGCATAGGTCTCAGCTACAGGAATTTAAATGCATGTACATTTACTATGACACAATTTTGGATAATAAGTTTTCTGGGCTACTTTGAAAATCTCCTTTGAATTATAAGAAGTCCTTCAGCAAAATAGTACTTTTTAAATAATAGAACTGTATTATTTCCCTAGGAAAAGTGAAGCTAATACAAAGACTTTTTTCTACAGTTAAGCTGTGAAGTGGACAGGTGAGTCAAATTTCAAATAAGCTATTGAAATCAAGACCTCCGCCACCTCATTGCCTTACCTCCATTGGCCACTACAACAAAATCAATTATTAAAATGTTCATAAAGAACCTCTATCTATATTTCAAATTCTTTTTTTCACAAATTTATTCTACAAGTGATTACTGACTGTATTACATGCCAAACACTGTGCTAGTCGCCACTTTTACAAGGAAAAACAATATACACATTGTCCTGCCCAAGTTCTTTGTTGACCTAAATTATCTATGATTTTCTCTTTAATTTGTCCTTGATCTTGCAAGTGTAAAAACAAATTACATTCAATGGAATATTAGTTAGCCATAAAAAAGGAATAAAATCTTGTGATTATGACAAGGATGGAGCTAGAGAGTATTATGTTAAATGAAATAAGTTGGACAAAAAAAGACAAATACCATGTGATTTTACTTTTACGTGGAATCTAAAAAACAAAACAAATGAAAAAGAAACAAACTCATAGATACAGAGAACAAACTGATGGTTGTCAGAGAGGTAGAGGGTAGGAGGTTGGGCAGAAAAGGAAAAGGGATTAAGAACTACAAACATCCAGTTATAAAATAAATCATGAGGATATAATATACCACATAGGAAACAGAGTCATTAATATCAGTATAACTATGTACAGTGTCAGGGGGTAGTAGACTTATTGTAGAGATCATTTTTCAAGGTATATATGTTGAATTACTCTGTTGTACACCAGAAAATAATTTAACACTGTATGTCAACTATTATTAAAAAGAAATTTAAAAAATAACTAGATTAGCAAAAAGTTACATTTAATAAGCCATAATTGCAAAATTAAAAATAAATGTTCAAGTCAGCTCATTTCTATGTAATTTAATATAGTCCTAATTAACAAAACAAATAAAATTTAAATTAAACTATTTTTCGCTTGAATATCCAAATTATTCAGAGGGAAAATATGGTGGTGTTAAGGAAAATAAGAACTTTGGGATTTGGGATTACCTTGATTGTACCCATCTCTGCACACAGTAAGGACACAGTGGATATTTAGAAGAATGATCAAATTTAGTGCAAAGAAGGTAAAACTTTGATTAACTGGGATATTCTAAAAAAAAACGAATTGAAACCTGAGGGTCAATTAAATCAAACAAAATGCTTTCTGAAATTGTATTTTAAAAGTATTTCTAAACTCTTTTAAGATGGTTTTGTTTCTTAGTAAATATCATGTTGTATGATAATTAAGAATCTTGTAACAAATGAATGGAGGCTATTCAAACAAGTACCTATTCTTATTAAGTGAACTATAGAGGTAAATGTGCAGTCTGTGAAAGAGGTCTAGAAGTGAACTCAGCTGGGTATTTAATCAATTTTAATTCTTTATTGCACTTTGTTTTATTTAGTTCACCTCTTTCCCTTAAACCTTATAAAGTTAAGAAATAACCAAATATAAGTAATTAAAATGTTTTATAGGCTGTAAGGTTATTAAATAATTAAAATATTATTATAGACTATAATAAAAAACAATTACAGACCAAATTGTGCTCTAAGCAGTTTCCTTGCTCTATGCATTTCCTCTTCTAGTTCCCTTGCATCCTTCTTGGTTCCCATGCCCACTCCTACTAGTGGGCTGCCCCTGACAGGTGCTCTTAACCTGAGCTGTTTTGCATGGTTGTGTAGGATGTTCCCAGCACAAAGGCACCTGCTTTTGATGGCGAGTGAAGGCTGAAAGCCAGGCTCTGCTCCAATTGCTCCCAAGCCAAGCACCCCAGAACAGGGCTCCATGCTCACAGAGAGGCGGCCTATTACTCTTTACTATAAGTCTCATACGGGTCAGTTGTAGCCATACAATGCTCTCTCCAGGACATGGCCACATTTCCTGCTTATCCCTGCCCAACTGTCCATTCTATGTCTCAGTTCTTCCTACTCAGCAACCAAGGGAACATACAAGTTGGTTTAATAAACTAACCTGAAGTCATGTAGTGAAGAATGCCAACCATAGGATTTCTAGTCCAAATTTCATGAATTGACTTAAAATTACTCAGGGACGTTTTTTAAGAAGATGGCACTGAAAGGGAAGATGGAAGCCCCTGCCCCTCCCAAAACCGAAGCCAAAGGCTTTGAAGGCCAAGAAAGCAATTTTTAAAGGTGTTCTCAGCCACACACACACACACACACACACACACACACACACACACACACCTTCCCATGGCAGAAGACTCTGTTGCTTAGAAAACACCTAAATATTCTTGGAAAACCACCCCAAGTTGAAACAAGCTTGACCACTGTGCTATCATCAAGTCCCCTTGACTACCAAGTCAGCCATGAAGAAGATAGAAGGCAGCCATACACTTGTGTACACTGTGGATCTCAAGGTCAACACGCACCAGATCAAAGAAGCTGTGAAAACACTCTTTGACATTGAAGTAGCCAAGGTCAAAACCTTGATCAGGCCTGATGGAGAGAAGAAGGCATATGTTGGACTGGCTCCTGACTATGATGCTTCAGATGTTGTCAACAAAAATTGGGATCATCTAAACTGAGTCCAACTGCCTAATTCTAAATATAAAAAATTTTAGAGTGTAAAAAAAAAATTTACCCAAGGAGCTGATTCCAAATGTGGATTCCCCAGGTGCTATGTCCAGAAATGGTGTTTTAGTAAGTCTGAGATGAGACCCTGGATTTGCATCATTAACCAGCATCCCCTGAGATTCTGATGCGGGTGAGGTGAAGGCCACACTTGGAGAAACATAAGATAGAATTTTTTTCTTTCTACTGCTCTTAATTACTCAATAAAGCTGGGCTATTGAGGTGTTTTACATATATTATTTAATTCTCACAATAATTCCATAACTATTAGAAAGTTCTTATCTGATTTTCCAGTCAGAGATGTAAGGAAAATGATTCATCAAAAGCCCCACATTCATCAAGTGCCTGTGACTTAAATCTCAGATCTTCTGATTCCTAGATTCAAGCTCTTTCCATAACATCATACAACCCATGGGCATCTCCTAGGCTTTTATAGTTTCACCTGCCCTGAAGTTATTTCATGGTAAAATACAGATGAAAACCAAATGCCACTCCCCAAGCCATCAGAGAAATAAAACACCAGCTCAGGCTTTATGCTATAATGGATTTCTGAAGCTACAAGTCACATCCTCACAACCAAATTTCCTCAGTAAAATAGGCCTTCTAAACAGATGTACACAGTGTAAAAAGAGGGAACACTGGTCTTTACTGCAAAAACAGAGTCCTGAACCCATTTTTGAGCTTGAATTACTACACATTCAACTTCACTATCTAAACGAAAAGCTCTCAGACTTAGAGGGCAAGGGAAATTTCTACTCAAGTGTCTTTATTAAGCTCATGGTTTTGACTGGAAGAGTAGAATGCTTAATAAGTTACTTTTTTAATGATGATAACTATTGCTCAAGCCTCCATTTTCCCTTTCAGTTAACATGCCCAGCTCTAGGGACTGCTCACTCCTCCTCACTCTGCCCCCAGCACAGGAAGTCCAGTTCAGACTCTCATCCCGGGCAAGCCAGCTGGCACCCTCCAAAACCGAGAAAGGAGGACGTTCCCGTCCTTGCTTAGGGCTGATCAAGCACACATTCCAGGCCTGTTTCGTAAACTCTGCAATTAGCTTTCCTTCCAAACATGATCCCCTAAAACCCTGAGAAACAAAAATAATTCCACCACATGCTTCTCCCTGGATCTTTAAAATAAACTGAAATGCTTTTCTCCAATAGGCAATGAGCTGTCATGCATACTTTAGACTGAAGAATATCTGATAACCACCTTTTCTGGGATTTACATTTTTGGAAGGAAAAGAAAAACAAGGTGCAAAACCGGACTCTGAAAGAATTACGACTATGAGCATTGGAAATCCTTGTCTCATTAAGAGCTTGAACCTGAGAATTTTGCTTTCAAATGAGGTTCCTTGGAAAAAGAAAAACCCAGGAGATAAGGGCTGCTCAATACATGAAAAGTTTGGGCTTCAAGGGAAAAAAAAGGTCAATAATAAATAGGATTTGGGAATTGTCTAAATATCTGAGGGGTCACAGCTGCCTGACCTCCAAATCAGAAAGTCTTCTAAAAGAAGAGATTGAGGGTCATCAAACAGCTGCCTGAGAGCAATTCAAGTTTGTTTTTAACATGAAATGCTGATATAGTTTCCTGACACTAGTCTAAGTGTTTTATATTTATTATCTCATTTTAAATGCTCAACTATCACAATAGATTGTAACTTGAATTTTCCCACTTTCAACCTTGATAAAACCAAGAAATAGAAAAATTGAACATAATGATACAGTTTAAGTAGAATAACACAGTCTAGTTGTGCTCTGAACCACGACACTTAAGGCCTCATATCTGGACCCATCTCAGATAAATGCAGAAAAGCTCTCTATAGGACTTTCCATAAACACAACAAACCTGAGGAGAGAGCAGGAACAGTGTCAAGAAAGAGCACGAAAAGACAGACGAAAAGGTAGAGGCAGAAAGAGAAGCATGCTCGGTTCTATAAGGGATCCCAGGCTGGGAATGATGAGTTGAGAAAGAGGTCACGGCGAGGGCTCTGACTAACCCTCACGACTCTTTGCTGAGCAATTTTCTACTCCTACTCTCTCTGATTCCCAGTGCATTTTGAGAAGACCATACACTTTCATCCTTGTAAAGAATGCTGAACAAACCTGCATGGTAGGATTTGATTGCATTGTATATTTAGATTATACTAGCAGAGGTTTTAAGGAGAGCTGCATGTAGATTAGTAAGAGTATGTACATTGGATGAGTTGCATGGAGCAGTGCATAGTAAGATGGTTGAAGTTCAAAGAAAACTTCTAACAGAGTTAACAAACTTAGCACACAAAATAAATCAGAGTAAATGCTGCCTACGTCTAACCATTCTAGGCTGATACTTTTATTTCCCATCTTTGTGTCCATTGGCAATGATGCATTTTCTAAATGAAGATTTTCTGTGGACACCACAGAACTCTTCTCTGTTTTGAAAGTTCATCTTAACGGGGGTTCCCTAAGAAAGTCATCATCACATTGAATAACCAACATTTGTCAAACTCAGTGATAAGTTCTGTGGCAAACACATCCCCCTTTTTCCAGATTTTAAAAGCAAGCGTTGGGGAAATACAGAAGTAGATGTGTAAAATATTTCAAAAAGAGCTTGGAATGAGAGAGAGAGAGAGAGAGAGAGAGAGAGAGAGAGAGAGAGAGAGAAAGAGAGAGAGAATAAGAGAGAGAAATGGTGTTAGGTGGGGGGGTGGAGAATTGGGGAGGGATAAGCAAAATATTCTAAAGATAAACTACAGTATTTGTTCTTTAAAATGTAATATAAAAAGTATTATTAAATCATGAAATTATTAATTCTTATAAAATAATAGGTAAAAACAATGTAATTAGTTCCACACAAAACATAGTATCTTCTTGGAAACTAACTTTTATCTATCAGCATTATAGCCTGTAAAGAGAAAGACAGGATTTTAAAATGATATAGGTCTAGTTCAATCACTTAACTGTGTTAACTTAGGGAAATATTTAAATATCTCTGAGACTCTTTCTCTATGTAATAAGATGCTATGAGTCAAAGAGCTTTTAAAGAATTCTGCAAATACATTATCTTTATCTAGTAACTGATATTTAATATTCTAATTGTTAATATAAAAACCAGGTTGAGAATCTATGTACAATTATCCATGGATGTTTCTCAATAGACTATTGATTTACTTTCCCCATAATTATATGAATACTTTACATTGTTTATTTCACATTTACTTTATAGGTAAAACTCTAAAAGTAGTCTTTATTAATTTTTAAATTGTTTCCAATCTTATTGAGACATAATTGGCATATAAGTTGTGTAAGTTTAAGATATACGTGATGATTCTATACATAGAGCAGGTCCTCGAATAATGTTATTTCCTTCCATATCATTTTATTATAGCGCTGATGAGGAAAAAAATCTATTTTGGGCTGGGCCCACTGTCTGTGTGGAGTTTGCACATTCTCATCATGTCTGTATGGGTTTTCTCTGGGGACTCCAGTGTCTCCTCACATCCCAACGACGTGCACTTGAGATGAACTGTCTAGATTGTCCCAGTGTGGGTGAGAGTGTGGGTGAGTGTGGGTGTGAGTGACTGCACCCTCAGTGGAAGGGTGTCCAGGCCATGATGTGTTCCCGTCCTGAGCCCTGAGCTGTTGCGCGACCCTGAACTGAATAAGTGGTTTGTAAAAGAATGATCTTACTTGTTCTTATTAATCTTTCTTAAATATCTGTATAGCTCACATTTCTTTCCATGTTTCATATTAGAAGTGTTTGGGGTCTTTATTTAGAAGTTTTGTGATGAGATATGCCATAGTAATTAACTTGTGTTTATATCAATTAGCCTCTGGTAAAATGGGTTTCCTTATACATAGTTTTGCTTAAATTTGCAGTTTCCAAGAACTTCTTGATGACATTAAGTGAGGACTTTGTGTGTGTGTGTGTGTGTGTGTGTGTGTGTGTGTGAAAATGATTATAAAGATACTCACTATATGCCTCTACACAATTATTAATTTGAAACAAATCACAAATTACACATTTAATCCTAAAAATGTAAGGTTTTTTAGCCTTTTTAATTATCATACAACTAGCTGTAAAACAGCTAATTCAAGTACTGTAAGTATATTAAAGTTACACTAACAATTTTCAACATGTTTAACTAGAAATTGATAACAGGAAAGAAAACATCTGGGATTAAAATGGATAATTGCTAGGATTAATACTATTTCTAAATTCAACTTCCTTCAAAATGAATCACTTTATAATTTAATTAGGTTTCCAGCTAGAAAAAAAAAGTGCTAATAAAAGCTCCGATAAGAAAAAGTGGGCTTAGACAATTGGTTTAAAAAGAATCCGCATAATCATGGGGCTTAATTTTTTATCTACAATTCAGCTCAAAGTCATCAGAATGACTTTTATATCAAAGAGTTTCTGTGAGTGACAAGAGCAAGGCTTGCTTTGTACTGTTTAAAGTCATTATTCCATGAAATAACTTTAGCCTGCCAAGATGAGAAAGAATAACAGATGCTGTTTTTGCATTATCTGCATTACTTCAGCCAGCCATCCTTAGACATTTGGGTCAAATTTCGGGAAATTTGTTACTTGCTTTTGACAGAGGAATCATGTATCCTAACCTCTCAGTTTGACCTTTCTAATTGGCATCCATTTGTAATACTTTGCTTTCTGTGGCAATTATCCTTAAGCTGGCCTAAGTTTAGTCTATTTTTTTTCATGTATTAGGGCATGAATATGAAAAAAAATTAATCAATATTTTCACCCAAAACAAACTAGTAAGAGAAAGTTTTTATACATATACTGCATATTATTCTGATGGATTTTGAAGGTGTTTTAACCTTTTATAAGCTTGAAGTTGAATGAGGAGAAGTTTTTCCGTGCAGATGTTTGGTCATTGTTTTCTATTCTATATGTGGATTTTTCAAAATCAAAATTTAAAAATAAAGTGGCATGTCCTACATTTCCAAAGCCAGCAGAAATTTGCCCCTCAAAATAATTTAGAAAATCAAAGAGCAATTATTTTATGAATACTATATTATAGCTTACTAGAATAGAATAACTAGCTCAGAAAATAAATTAGGTAAATAATTCTGGTGGTTGGGGATTTAAAAAGTTTTTCATTTATCTTCATAAACTGAAGTTTCAGTAGATTATTATATTTAGATCATCACATACTAATAAGTAATATTTGTTGAGCACTTACAATGTACCAAACACTGATCTAAAAGCTTTACATGTGTTATCTCATTTAATCCTCAAATAACTGTAGAAATCGCTTGAATGCTACTGCCTCCTCCAAGTGGTATTTAACAAATCACATTTAGATGGTAGGGGGAGGAAAATTAAAAGTCTTACACGCTGAATCAAATGGAGTTCTCACTGAGTTTTTTAAAGGTCTGTAAAGTAGAAATCATAATTAGTAAATTTCACTCAATTAAAACTTCCTATGTATTTTGAAAACTGGAAAAGTGATCTTTCTCTAATTTGTAATAAGAATGAAAGGGAATAAGGACTAAAGGACTATCATTAAAGACTTGCTTTTTCAAATGACTTAAATGTGACAAAACTTAGTATACTATAGAAAAAGCATAAATTATTTTTAAGTGCTGTGCATATGTACTAATAGAAATTAACAGAATCTGTGTGTAGGAAAACTAAGCTAAACATATTTTATTATCTTTAAAATGCGCTAATGCTTCTCGAGAAATCAACATTTTCAGAACAAAGCAAAGCAATCTATAATTTATAAATTGCTTACAAAATGTATATGATCTGAAGAAATGTTTATGAGTGCAAAATTAAGTCTTCATAGTTTTAAAAATTGTTTTTGATGCAACAAAAATATAAGATGAGTATTTCACAAATGGATCAAATAAAATTTCTCTATATAGGGTCAAAGTGGTCTAATTATTGCTTTCTTCCCTCCATACTTATTAAAATATAAATATGTTATATTACTGTGACCCAATTCTTGACATCATGAATAACTTGTAAAATTAAAAGAGAACCTGATCAACTAAACACACATAATCATCATAAATATATATTTTTAAAATGTTATATAATATGTTATTTTCATAATATTTCTCTCACTTGGACAACTTTTAAACAATAAATAATGGCAATCACTTGGAAAATGTTATTTTCAAATGCAATTATCCTTAAATTTTTTGTGGACTCTATCTTTTCAAGTAAATAAAATATTTACATGAGTACTTACAAAAACACATACAATGTTTTGGTTAAAAATACATATAATTTTACAAAAACTATATACATTAAGTTCTCTGGGTAAGTTTTCCTACCTACTAACTAATTTAGAAAGTCACTTCATTCCATTGTACAAATGTAAAATCTCCGTAACACCTTTAACAAATATAAAGTGGTTCTACTTACACTTGCATGGAGTTTTCCTTTTTTTGACATCGCTAAAAATTTGTTGCTGAAAACTCCTCGTATTCCTACAATCCCCTGAGACACAGCAAATATTTCCAAAATACCTAGGATGACAGAAATCCCAAAATAAAACACAGAGGCCTCCATATACCATTGTGAAGAATTAAATTTCTACATAAATTCTTTCCATTCTTTACTAATGCAATTTTTGAAAAAGTATTTAACAGTTTTTTTATATTCATTATTTAAAGAGGCTAGCAATCAAGTGTTCATTTAAAATGATAGATTTCAAGATTCAAAAATGTAGTTCAACTTCATTAGTAATTCTTTTTTTTCATACAGTCCCTTTTAGTAAATAATGGTTGACAATAGAATCTCTTCAAGTTCTAAAGAAATTGAAGGACTTTGAAAACTATTTTTCAAAATGATTCTCATGCATTGTTTTTCTATCAGAGACAATGCGCTCTTTAAAATTAAAGCACATAACATCTGTACTGAAGATGAGCATAAACTGGTGAAAGCCTTAAAAACAATACTTATTTACTTAAAGGAAAACCATCCTCTCAAACTACCATCATTATAAAAATACAAGTCCATATATACCAACTCGATCATTTAGTGAGCAGCTTATTTAAAGATTACACATAACAAGATACTAAAGGCAATGTAAATCACTTGGGAGTATTGGCTCAGGGAGGTGTTTAATGGATTATGGTTTGAGACAACTTACATCTTGGATGACTTTTCTGGAAAAAATTTAATGAGGTATTTTATTTTGTTAATGCTTATGTTTGCTATTTCGGAGTTAACATTAACAAGTCGAAGTTCCTCTGTCTCCTATGAAAGCCCACATCTACTTGGTCAAGAAAATCACACACCACAGTTCACAGAGCATTTTAAAAAATGAGACTCAATCTATATATAACTGGAATTCCTGCCTCTTTTCCTGTGTTATATGAACACAAGAAAAGCATAGTGCTTTTTGTTAATTGCCTACATCAAATTGTAAAAAAGAAAAAAGAACAAAATAATATAGTTCATTGGTGCAACAAAGGGACCTGTCTTAGGAAGAAAGGAAGGAAACAAAGATGGGAATGACAAGGGAAAAAAGTTCAACTTTTCAATATTTAATATTTTGAGCATATTTCAGCCGATTTTCTCAAAATAATCTCCCCCTGGAGTATTTTAAATACATATAAATTTATTCAGTTTACAAAAAAGTGGTATTGTGGATACGCATATATATTTAATAAATACATATGAATAACTTTATTGAGCACTTATGTTGCACAAAGTGAGCTAATACCTAGAATTGCAGCAAATACTGCTGCTTATTTATTAAACTCAATTTCTGAATAATACTTGATCAGAAAGCTTATGGGGGGGGGGAGGAGTAGCAGAACTATGTTTTTGTTATATGTTCTTAACCCAGAATAAAAAAAAACACATCTCAAGAAACTGCAGCTACCGATTTTGTAATAGGTGTTTCTTTAGAAGGAAAAAAACACCCCAAAACTCTTTAAAAGAAACTTCTTTTGCTTTTAGAAAGAAACTGCTATCTCAAATTCTTTATTGCAAAATGTCTTCAAAATGCTATTTCTAATGGATTTTGGTATCTAAATTATGACTTTGATGCACATCCAAAGATTTAGAAGCATTATCATTTTATCAAATGGTAACAAAGTATACAGAACATTTTGTAAAGTTAAAGACACTATAGGATGTAGCATGTTTAATAAAGCATAAATAGATATCTGATGCAAAATTATATTTCTATCAAAATTACAGAATGATCTTGCAAAGAGTATTAGTAATTTTAGATATCTGAGAGATGGGGAATGTAATGTGAATACTGTGTAAATATGTTACAAAGTGAGAACATGAGAAACTGTCTAGGTGTGAATGATAGCTGCAAAGGAGACAACATGGAGTGCATAGAAGAGACTGGGCTGCAATTTACCCATGGTTCTACATTGGTAGAGGTGTTTCATTCCATTCTCTGGAAAATTACCTGGTTTTGTAAATGCAAATGTATTCTGTACTAGTGAAAAAATACATGACAGCATAAAAGATAAAAATTTCACTAAGTGTTTGCATGCTAACATTGAAGAGGTCAAAATAAAAGGGCTCCAAAAAATATATGTTTAGTGAAAACATTGCCTATGTAATCTATTGGGTTCAACAACTAACATGTTCTATTTTTAAGAAAGACCCATTTTCACACATTTAACTTGTTTTCTATAACTGTACATTCTGTGTGGATATATGTTATGTAAATTTTTCATTATAATGAATTTTATGTATGAGGAAGATGAAATTCATAATATATGTGAATTGTTATTATTTTATTACA
Source organism: Myotis lucifugus (assembly GCF_000147115.1). Classification (NCBI taxonomy): domain Eukaryota; kingdom Metazoa; phylum Chordata; class Mammalia; order Chiroptera; family Vespertilionidae; genus Myotis; species Myotis lucifugus. Next base: position 2,430,343 of record NW_005871060.1, on the reverse strand, counting down.
TACTGCATGGTTTCTTTTCATGTAAGTTCCACTACTGAAATTATAGATTGTCTGAGAATGAAAGGATTTTTATCATTTTAAGAAAATTGTATCTAATTGAAAGCTTAAAAAACACTTTCACATATATCGTTCTACTTAAAATAATGAGGACCACAAGGGAAGACACGAGATTCAATAAAATAATAGTTTTCTCACATAGGCAACTTTGGTATCACCTTCTAAATCTTAATGTAATTATGGCATAAATTGTGAATGTTGGTAAAATCAGAAATTCAAAAGTAATTTCAGTCTCTTTTTCTAAAATATTAGAGCAGATTCTATAATTCAACCTATAATTCAACTTCCTGCCTCCCCAAGAGATTACTATGATTTTACTATGCCAAATCTCAGTAACTCACTAAAGATTTTTTGCATAATATACTATATAATAAATCTATGTGCATTAAATCATACATATAGAAATCCCAAGAAACATTTCTCAAAAATGGATTCTTTTTTAATTTCAGTAATTTCCTAACTCTTGTTGTGAGTCAGTAATAATAAATTTGATGAAAATTTGCAATTTATATTGTGGATGCCGGGATGGTATCCTTAAGCAAAAGTGTGTAAGGCAAATTGCGTCTCACAGATCACAGATAGTCAATGAATGTTCCCTAAGTTGGACTGTGTTCTTTGACCCTCTTTCGCTTTTCAGGACACCCACATGCACACATCCGTATTTTAGCACTCTCCTACTATGTTGGCCCTCTCCTGCTTGGGGAGTGGAGCAAGGGAATAGAGATCAGTATAAATGAATTCACATTAGAGTGCTAGCAACAACATGTTACCTTTCCTAGGGTAGTCACATTTAAGAGGATCAAAGGAAAAGTGTAGTGCTCACAGAAGGAATTTTCATACAGGAATTTTGGGGTTGACATCTAGGTTGAAGGAGGCAAACATTTGGTGTCTCTCAGATTATACACACTGTTTAATCCACTTACAAGCATAGGCATGCAATGCAAAATAAGTGTATTTCAGGAAGAAAATATATACCTAGATTTTTTAGTCTGCTCCAGATTTTTAAAACAATAGGACTCTAGTAGAGACAACTAATATAATTATATAGGCTTCTTTCTTTTCTCTCTATTCCTAATAAGGCGCAGATACTCCATGTAATCAAAAGCCTTCAACAGCCCATCTGAAAATCCCCAAAGAAAAATCATTTAAAACTGAAGTTTCTCTATTTTTGTTCACACAGCAACAGATGTGCTGTGTCATTATAAAGTCTGAGTCTTAAATATCCAGTTTATCTGTTTTCATTGATTAGATTAGTAACACAAACTAATTGAGTTTTTCTATGCAATAGATACAGATTCTGCTTTATCTAAGTTTGGGAGACTATATAAAGGTTGACTCTACATGACATCAAAATTTATAGTGAATTCAGATTTCTGAAGACCAGTGAAATTAAGGATTCAGTTTAACCAAAATATATGATTGGAATTTTCATATTTTATATGAAGACTTTGATTTTCTATATAGTATTAAACTTTTGGTCCCTAAATTGAGAAATACATAATTGCCTATGCTTTAATAGCCCAAGATAAGACAGCAGAAGCATTGTATTGAAACTAACCTTAATCACTATAAATTAAAGCAAAGCCTTTGTTTCTATTCAATAATTGGATTTCATCATCTATTTTTGTCCCATTTTTCTTAATCCTTCCCTAATATTTCCCCATAATAAGAGTAGATGTGCAATAAGCTTGATTCTTTTCTCTGTCTTCAAAACTTGGGATAACTATTGTATAAGAGAAATTAAGAATATACTCAGTGGTATATTTTAACTAAACAAATTCTATTTCAAAAATCTATGGCTAGTGTGTACGTCTGACAGTAAAACTAGAAAACATTCACAGTTGCAAAAATATTTATGTCACATGATAGTTGGGATATATATGTTTGCTCTCACAAATATCACAGAAAACTATTGAGTTTAAAAGATTGCAGCTTCATAGCAAAGTTTTGACTCTTTTCTGAAGTAGCAAGCTGACACACACACACACACACACACGCACGCACACACACACAAAAACAAAAAACAATGTTTTCTGTCATTGCTCACTCACAGACAGTAGAATTAGGTGATGAGGTAAATTTCTGATGTATCCTCTATTGTCCTCTGTGATACCAGCTTTTTCAGTGTCTCTTGTGAGACTTAGACAAATGCTTCCTCGTGTACTTTAACCAACAGTCCATGACCAATGCCTTAGTTTACATATGTCAGGAAGCCATCAAGTGCTGTGCCTTCAAAGGTGTATGTGGCCAAATGTAATCACCAGGCTTCTGTTTCTCTTTCACAGCTACTTAAGGGCAGAGACTCATTTTAAATTTCCAAATTACATGCCATTCTAGTAAATATGACATATTCCATACACTCTTCATGAATCAATGGTAGCACCATCTTATGAAGTAGTATTGGCCACTCCAGGCATCACAAAGCAGAAAAGTCACCATGATTTGAACACTTCAGCTATTGTTTCCTCTGACAAAAATCAATGGCAGTCAAAAACAAAAAGATATTCCCCCCCCCACCCCCACCCCATGAGTCCAATAGTAACCAAAATATCAGGCTGGGTGAAATAGGTATCCTATATTGGGTGCATGAATGAATGGATGAATGAATGATCACGTGCCATGTGAAACACACAGACTAAACTCTGAAAGGCTATGGTAAATTGGAATTAATTAGGAAAGTGATAGTTTAAAAAAGTTCTTTTAGTCACAGTTTAGAAAAGATCCCTGTTCTTTTGTAGACATTTTTCAAAGTGAATTTTAAAATAAATTAGATCTTAGAAATAACATATTGGTCAATGTCTTCTGCAGCTGAAAATATTCTTTGTTGAGCTGTTCTCATTTTCCTTCCTATACTTTTCTACAACTTCCCGTTGGGCAAGGCCTAAGCTGCATTTGCTTATTTATTTATTTATTTAGGTCTATATGGTTCCATCCAAGAGAAGAGGGTGAATGTCTTGGGAATAAGTCTGTTTTTCAGAGATACCAGCACATGAAACACACCCTAGACATTCTTTAATTCGCTGGGATGCAAACTGCTGTCTGACGCATGCTAACTTTGGGTCTGCCCTTGGGAACCCAGAAGTTACCCTCTGGTGGTACTAATTTCCTAGATAAACTACAAGAACAGAATAAAAAAAGGTTTTCCGTAAGATAAAGGAGGAAAGAGTCCTAGCAGTGGGCACTGAGCTCTGATGTCTGATGGAGCAAAGGGTTGCGTGGGACAAAATAAGGGCAAATGAAATTAGTGAAAGAGACCTAACTTTCCTGCTCCTGAAATCTCAGAAAATTCCCCTTCCTTCCCCCTATCACCAAAGATAGTGAGTTCTTTTATCATGGTGACATGAACCTTAAAGCATAGAAATGGGCTCCTCCAAGAAGCGTGTGGGAGGCCCTGGGACTTGGGGAGGCGCACGTGGAGGGCCTCTCTCCGGTGTGCCCAGGCCACTCGCCACTGTGCAGCACGGCCAGCTGGAGCTGCACTGCCTGAGCCGCTAGTCTGCGGCAGGGGGTGGGCGGCGACCCGCCCCTCTTCCGGAGAGAACCCCGCAGCAGGGAGATCTTTTTTTACCCCGCCTCCTGCCTCCTGAGCCCCAGGGAAGAGGCTGGCCGAATGGTCCCCCCACCGTCGTGGACACCTCCACTCTGGAGGTCAGTCCCCCTGTGGCACCCGCGCTCCTCCAGAGCCTGGAGGACCAGAAGCTCAATTGCCTGTATGGTCCTGGGTTTGAGCCGGAGCAAGTTCCCAGCCTGTTTCCGCCTCTTTAAGTGTGGAATGTAGACACTCAACAGATTAAGTGAGCAATTTCCGAGGGCCAGGCATAGCTCTAGGCAGAAGGAAAACAGTAAGGGGTCAAAACAATGGAACTTTCCGAGGGTGGAGATGGAAGTACACCTGGGAGCTACCAGGCTGACACTCCTGAGCCCGTGACAGCAGCGCTGTCTCCGGGACACCTCTCCCCTCTCTGTGGTCCGGGCCGGAGCGGGGGTTCTACCTGATGGACTGACTCGGCTGGAAGAGCGATGGGGCCCCACCAAGGGAAAGCTCGGCAGGGACCGCCCCAGCCCGCGCACACCCCCAGCTGCCTGGGGCGGCGAGAGGAAGCGGAGGAGGGAGGTAATATCTGCAAATGCTGGCCGAGTGGAAGACAAGAGAAATGAGAAAGTAGCGAAAGAAAGAGCTAAAGCGAAAACTCAGAAAATGTAAAACCTGGCTTTAAAAAAAAAACCTACACAATTTGCACCTGTACCGAATTGAACCTCCTCTGAATTTCTTTTAAAATAAAGAACTTGACCCTAATTGTTCTTGGGGGCCAAAGGCTAGCTGCTCTTTCGAAAGGTGTTGACTTTCTTGGTCTCAAGATATGAAACGCTACTAAACCCAACTCTAGAGCTAAAATGCAAATGTCCACCGCGATGCCCTTTTTAAACGTGTCCAGTTTGCCAGATCACTGTCTTCCCTACAATATAGATACATTACTCTATATGTACGTAATGTGCACATACGCATACACAATAGACATACGTATGCATATATGTTAAATACTATATATATTCATATTATTTGGGGGTTTATGGTGGTGGTTCAGGGGCTATGTCAGTTTTATTCTTCTAAAAAAATAACAAGTCATGGGTAAGGAAGAGGGACACACTTTGATGCCTAATGACAAATGCCAGCCTAGTAAACAGCAGCAGAAAGTAAAGAGAAACTGAAGGAGGAGAAAGGAGGAGATTTGGGGTTTTTTTTCCAGGCACGGGCTGGAGGCTCCTCTTCGGGACCAGAGCAAACTGGAAACAAGGTACCTATCTCTGTGCACCAGCCTCCGGGGAGCTACACTTCAGGGATCGCCATTCCTTACCCACGAGTGGGGTGCGTGTGTGCACGCCACACAAACGCGTCTCCACCCCACCCGCCGGGCTGTTTCCACGGCCGGGGCTTCGGTAGGTGAGCCGGCGGCCCTGGGAATAACCGGCTGTCCCTCCCCAGTGCCCGGCCACCCGCTTGGGACAGGTTTTGCTAGAGAGCGAGCAACTTACTTAACATATTGGCTTCGTGGGAGCCATTGACTTTGCCATCCGGGTAGATCTGCAGATGGAAGCCGATGCCCACTCTGCAGTAGAGGCTGCCAGTCCGGCGTCCCGAGGGCGTCCACTGGAAACTGCTCTGCTCCAAGCCGCTTCCTGGGCTGCCCGGAGGAGTCGCGGGGGAGGAGGCGGAGGAAGACGTGGTGCTACTGCTGTTCCGGCGGCTGCGGGAGCCTCCCGGGATCTTCTCCGTGGCAGCGGGTCCGAGTTGCCCTTTGGGGGCGAGGCGCTTCTCCCCTTGAGCCCAGGCGCTGAGGATCAGGTGGCTGAGGAAGAGGAGGAGGAAGGACAAGCTCATTCTTCCAGCCGCGGGGGTCCTAAGTGCATCTTGTAGGGCTGGCTCTGGGCTCTGTAGCCCCCGCGCGGCTGCGTGCCTCTGGCGCTGCCCCCCTCGCCGCGCCGGGCGGACATAGCCTCGGGGGAGAGAGAGGGAGAAGGGGAGAGAGAGAGGCCACCCGAACGGAGCCTGGCGCTGGCACTGGGATATTTATAACGCCAGTGATCTCACTGCGCGGCGCACGCCTGCTAGGCTTCCCCTCCACCCGCCGCTTTGTGTACTACTCTCCGGCCGGTGCGAGGAGGGCGCCGGCGGGTCCCGGGGGCGGGGGTGTGGAGGAGGGAGGGGATGAGACAGGGAGGGGGTGGAGGAGCCAGGTGGAGCGGAGCGGCACCCGGACGCGGGGCGCGCGCGCCGGGGCCACGCATCCCAGCGGGTTCTCACGCGCCCCGCGGCCACCCTGGGGCTGGAGCCAACGCGGCGCCGAATTCAGCGGCGCGCGTGCAGCCGAGTCCCCGGGGCCGCGACGGAAACAGGGGTTACTGCGTGGAAGTGAGTTCCCGTCCTCTCCGCCTCGGCCGCACGCCTGGCGCCCAGCCCGGCACTCTCGCCGGCGCGGGCGGGCGGGACCCCAATTGCCAGGTTCCCTTCTGTAGGCCCCGCAGGCTCCGCTCTCACCAGCCGGCGCCGGGGATTCCCGGGGAGGCGAGTCCCGCCGGGAGAGCCCACGCCGTGCAGTGCTTCCGCGGGGAACCTCGCCAGGTATAGCAGCCCAACTTGGGAAGGCTTTGGTGCGGCGCCTTTGGTTGGAGAAGGTGGTTCTGACTGATTTATTAAAGAGCTAAGGAATGGGTTTATTCGGCGTTTAGAGGGCCACCTTGAACCATTACGCCACAACTCGAGCTGCTTTCTGTTGCAAACTCTAGTCGCGCTCAGTATTAGGCCAAATTTGTTTTTCCTTCTGGGAAGCCTTGGATGCGTGTCCGAGAGCGTGAGCACACACGCACACCCACGCTCGCTCGCTCGGAGCCGGGCGACAGGGGAGCGCCTGGGCACCAGCACGTGTGACTGACTATCCAGTTGTCCTCTCTCACCCCAGGATCCTCTTGGCAGGAAGGATTAGCTAACAGCTCGCTTCGGCTTACTCAGAGCTACCATTGACTGAAGGGCCGACCCCAATGAATGATTAATGATGAGCGCGCTGTTTCAGGAAACCTGAGAACCGAGCATTTCAGTGCATGCAATGCCCCTACTGTCATTTATCTGAGAAATATACCTGACTTGCATTCTTGGAATATTTCTGTCTGAAAACACATTTGCAGCTTTGAACTACGCTCTGATACATTATGCATTGGTCATGTTAATGAAAAGGCTGTGATTTTAACCGATAAGGTCAATTCACACACGCCAAGGTTGCCGCTAAGATATGGCATTATCCGTTATTGAGTACCCACTTAAGGATTCCCATTTCCATAATGAAAAGCATATAAAAAGCATGTAGATTTTTTCAGGACTGGAAATCGTCCACGGCTAGAATACATAATATCGAGGCAGCTATAAATGGAAGTCACCTTGACAACTTAGTAAAGTCACCGGGAAGAAAAAAGAGCACACCACACATAGATGTGCATAGCTGGGCACAATGCCCCTGACGCACTAGATAAGATGCTGTCCTGGGCTGAACACCCCTTCTCTCCCCACTGTGGGAGGCTGGAGCTCTGTGCTAACTACTTAACTAGTAAGTAGGCAAAGCAATCCTGGACCTTGAAAACAGACACCTGGTGGCCCAGAATGGTTCCCTTGACCTCTTTCCAGGGTGAATAATTGTGAGATACTGGGACTGAACGCTGTGCCTTCTGTGAGCGATGCCCTTGAGCCTATGACAAAACTGTCATGGTTTAAGGCCTGATGGTGCTGCTGAATGCCACCAGCACGTTTTCCTGCATGTCACTCAGTCTACCTACCACTGATGCCTCCAGTGGCAAAGATTTTCCAACGCAAATCTAGTTGTCTATCCGCCCAGGCCCCTTATCTGCTGAAAGAGCAGGAGAGCGGATCCTGACCGGACACACTGCCAGCCTCCTCCCCAAACCCCGGGGGTGAGGTGTGTGTGGGGGGTGGAGGGGTGGGGAGAGAGATAAGACCACTCTGGGGCCAAGCTTCTGGAGCGGAGATTCCAACTCTTATTTCTTCTTTGTTTCAGCTTTCAAGCCCCACCTCTACTGAAACAGCCATTCTTGCACCTCTCCTTCCTGCAAGATTCCAGTTGGAGATCAGATTTTGTCTAAGAATGACCCAGGCAGGCCAAGACACCTGCTTGGGCTTTAGTCGACTTCAGCCTGAAGGATGGCAAGGTGCACTCCCGCTCCCTCCGGGGTCCCGGGGTGAGGCTTTAGGAAGAGCTGGGCACTTGCTGTGGGAAAGAAATGACCGGTTCTTGTGGGCAGTGATTGAATGTAGCAAATCAGACCCCAAGGCCCCTTCTCAACTCTCTTGGGTACTGGGGGTTTAAAAAAAAAAAAAAAAGAACGTGCGCTCTTAGAACCGCATTGGCATGGTGTGGGGAAGCAAATAGGGTGGATGCCACTAAACTTGAAAAATCTGTAACAAGAGTGTTATGTGTTTGGATTTTTTTTAAAGACCTGCAAACACTGAACTGTGAAAGGTGGCAACACTGGGCGCATTCTGCCGCTGAGCCTCCAGCCCCGTCCCCCGCAGCCCGGCGGAGAGAGGAACGCAGCGCTGTGCGCTCCTGGGCTGCGCCCGCCCCGGCTGGCGCGCCCTCTAATCCCCCCGCACGCCGCATCTCCGCTGCGCCGGCGTCGGAAAACTCTGCGTTCGGAAAAAAATTCATTTCATCGTCTGGGCTATTCCAGGCTCTATTTCCGTAAATTCCACTCGACAGAGAGTGCAAGCACGTTCTGTTTTCCGCGGTTGTAATCAATGGCCCCCTGGCTGTAGACGTTACCCTGGTCCGCTCCCAAGTCGCAGAGTCTAGTCAAAGCCGCCAGGATAGGGGGGTGCGCGGTGCTGTTGTTAATTCCCACGCTCTCCCAGCCCGGAAGCAAGGTTGGGGAGAGGGTGCACGCTCCTGGCTACCTGCAGAGAGAAAGGGAATGCTTCCCGAAGACCAGTTCTCAGCCCTGGCCACCGGAGAGGGGACCGACAAACTAACTAAACGGGTTAATGCTTCCCACCAGCCACCTAGGAGCCAGGCTCCCAGTGCGCGCATTACCTCCTGGCCGAGTCCCCTGGGACTCACCTTCCGCAGCTCCTCAACCCCTTGGCAAGTTCGGAAGCCCCACCACCTCAGGCTCGCCTTTCCCAAAGCCAGCACCTGAGCCTTCTTTCCTGGCTGCTTCCCCCAGTTCTGCGCGAGAAACTGAGAGGGAGGGGAGTGAATAGCTATGGGTATGATCCAGTCAGTCACTAGCTACAGGAATCAACTCAAAACCTGTATCCTCAGGCTGGCACCCAAAAGCCTAAGGAGAGAGAGGGGTGAGGGAGAAGTCAATGCGCACACTTCCTTTCACTGAAGGGACAAGCCTCCATTCACAAGCTTCCTCTGGTTGCACACAGACTCCAGACCTCCCTGAGGCCAGTGCTCCCCAGGCAAGGCCGCCAGGGCCTGGTCCGCCCCTCGGGGCATCTGCTGGGACTGAGGGAAGGAAAGGAGGTAGATAATAGGCTAAGGTGAGCAACCCTGGACAGTGCAAGACACAGTGTGTGGAGACTCTCCAAGCCAGGAACCACGCTGCTGCCCTGCCAGTGGACCTCGCACACGCATTGTTCAGAGAGCCTCGGTCAGTCACACCAAATCTCAGCTCCTGGAGGTGACCACAGTCCATGAGGTTTGTCTGGTCTGAAGTTTGTTACCCTGGAAAACAAGGATGGATTTTCTTTGTTTGATCCAAGCAGACAAGAGCCCAGAGGTTTTTAGAATGTTCTCCTAAGTGAGTTGCTTGAACCTGTCCCTAAAAGACCCTATGGCCCTCCCTCTCCATTCCTGCCACACACTCAGAGGCCGCATCCAGATAGCAGGACCACTTTTTGCTAACCAGGTCCCTGGGGACTCCAGAGCGACTTCTAGTTCCATAGATGTTGAATGGAGGCGCAGTTGTATTGTGGGAGGAATCAGGGGCTGCCCCTGCTGGGGCCTTCAGTTGGTGTTCTTGCCAGGACCCTCTATTTCCTCCAGGCCTGGCTGCTCACCAGCCAAGTTGGCAGCAAACACACAACCAATAGCCTGTGGCTAAAGAAACACTGTGCAGGCTGAGAGGGTAGGAAGGGCCGACTGTGAGAAAGAAACAAAGACTAAGCGTGTACATGCAGGGTGAGGATGGTGTGATTGGAAATTCTGCAGGTCCTGTGGTTAGATCTCTTCCTCTTTCTCCAGGTTCTGTTACTTCCCTCCGAGGGGCATGTGTTTTGAAATGGCCACAGGCAGCTGGTCTTCTCTATCTCTGTGGAGTCAGAAAGCAAAGCAATGTTTTCTAGTAGAAAAGGTTTTGTGACATGAATTGACTCAATGAAATCAGTTACTTTAAAAAAGAAAAGTAACTGAAAGTTCATCTATGAAGCTCAACTCAGGTGCTTGCCAACTAGCTTCTGGTACATCCATGCACTGATTCCCAAAGCACTAAGGCTCCCAGTTATCTTAGCACGCACTATCCAATTGCAGGAAAGTAACCACTCTTAAAGGGCTACTAGAAGCCCCTTACCCTGGCTGTGGCCAGGCAAAGAAGATGGAGGATGCAGTTTCTTGGGCTTGTTACACTGAGTGCAAAAGTCATTTTTAAAGATCATGTCATCATCCCTTTTCCCCACTCTGTCCTTTGTAATGGATTCTGTTCCTGGCACATCTGTTTATAATAATGTCTAGAGAAGTCATTCTGAGTACAGGTGGAAACATGTGGTACTTCCAGTCCTAATTCCTTATAATAAGAGTGGAGAATCAGAGACTTCCCTCATCTATGAGAGAGAAAGAGGGTAAATTAGAATTGCTGCTATTGGAATAGCTCTAGCCTTCTGGATGTTCGGGTTGTATCAGAGAGACAGGCCATAGGCAAATGGGCACTCATTCAAGAAAAATGAGGGTGGGGGAGAGAGAGAAAGGAAGCACAGTGTCCTCTTCTAACACGTCCGCCTTGTGCCAAGTGAGAGGAGGGAGGAGAACAGAAGTGAGACCAAGCCTGGTACCAGCGATAAACAGATAGGAAGCTGCTGAAACCCAGGGTGCCTGAGCTGTTCATTCACCAACCCAGTCAAAGGCCATTTGTTCAGGAAGTAATTTGTTCAAAGCTGGTTTCTCAGACTAAGTCTGAGAGCTAGTCCACACAGACTGTTTTCCTTTCCCACGTAATAAGATGCTTATTTCCTTCATTGCTAAAAGGGTAGGGGGACCAAAATTGGAGATGTAACTGTTGGTGGGCAAGTATACAAAATTTTAAGGATGTCTTCAACAACAGCAAGTGAATGTTTTGTTTCTGTTTAATTTTTTTCCCCAAGAAACGTTTAGGCTTCATCTTCTAGAGAAATACTCCTTGCATACATTTTCTAAAATGAGAAATTTTCTGAGAAGTACAAAAAGTGATTTTGGCTTAACCAAAATTTTTTAAAACAAAACAAAATAGCATCCATTCCTGTGGTCCCTCAAAGGAGAATTATTTGTGAACAGCCCATTTTGTTTCCTCTTCCTCCTCTTCTTCTTCTTCTTCTTCTTCTTCTTCTTCTTCTTCTTCTTCTTCTTCTTCTTGTTTTTCTATTGCAAATTTGCTAGTTCAAAAATCCTGTACCGTTCGATAATCACAGTATACAACAGCAAGAATTTAACAATTGCCCTAGCTGATTTGGCTCAGTGGATAGAGCATCTGCCAAAGTACTGAAGGGTCCTGGGTTCTGTCAAGGGCACATGTCTGGGTTGCTGGCTCAATCCCCAGTAGGGGGCATTCAGGAGGCAGCTGATCAATGATTCTTTCTCATCATTGATGTTTCTATCTCTCTCTCCTTCTCTTTTCCTCTCTGAACTCAATAAAAATATACTTTAAAAAAGAATTTAACAACCTAAATGACTGTCCCCTCAGCTCCCATATACAAGAGGATTTAAAATGGAGCAGAGGGACCCAACACAGAATTTATTTTGAACATTATTATCCTATATACACAATATGAAAATCATGTTGACAATGTCTATGACTTCATATCTATCTGTGTCCTATCCTTTGGCCTACACCATCCTTTGCTTTTCATTCCAGTAGCTGGCTCAGATCAGAGCAGTGAGAGGATCCTTAGCTCCTGGAATAAAAAGAAAAATGAGCTACTAATTCTTGTTCACAGATTTTTTTTTTTAAAAAAGAAGAATTTGTCTTATGCAAACCACTATGTTATGTGCCCTATCTTTGAAGCTCCTGCATGATCCTTAAGGGAGGGATTGAGGAGCATAAAGCATATTACCATCAGGACTTTTCTTGGTTGTAATTGAGGCCATTTCCTGCTGGGAGCCAGAGGGGTGGGCACACAATGGAACTGTGATGAAGGTCCCCACCAAAAGTATTGTGACTTGATTACTGCTCAGCTATTTCACTTTTCTTATGGGTATGCATGGTCTCTAGTAAATCAGAAGCTCCTCAAAGGCAGACTTCTTTCAGCATACACTGCCTTGTAACCCTCAAATGCACAACAAAATATAATTCCTAATTGAGAATCCTTGTGAAGAATGGTTTCAAAAGATAGCTTAATAATCATTTAAATTTCTACCTAAAAGAAGTGATATCTTTAGCATTTAAAAGTATGTTGCATGTATGTCAACTATATATTTTTTTAAATAAAAGGAAGAAAACACGAAAGAAAGTACATTGTAATGCTTGGTAATGTGTCTGTCATTTCCTCTATCAAGGGGACACAAGATTTGAGAAAGTGTGAGTGTGAGTATGTATATGTTTTCATCGTTTGCATTACCATTGCTCTTAATTACAGCAATCATTTTCGCAAATGGGCTTTGTTTTCTACTCTGGCTCTTTGGCTTTTGGCAGGAGGCACCAGACAAACACCTGTTGTCTGTGTGTGCTGAGAAACACCTGTCAGCAGAGCCACTAAGTACTAACACAGGGGCTGTCATCCTGGGTCTTGGGAACCTTTGCTATTGTCAAAAGAAACGAAGGAGCACCTGCTCAGGGCCCAGGAGGGCTGAATGATAGCTTATTGACTTCTGACAGAAGATGTCATGAATCCATTCCCTTCCTCTGCCTGCTCCAGAGAAGCGCAGCCTGGGGCTGCAACATCTGTTAATGAGTGAATGAATGTGGTCAGATTCCAGAAAAATTCCTTTTATAAAGGGGATTGTACATTACATAGATACAGGGCTTTGAGGCATTAAACTCTAAATGGCTTTTATGGATGAATATTTAGCTGGTCAGTGTGGAGAAAGGGAAGCCAGACGAAAAGAGAGAGTGTGCAAACAAACACTGGGAGAGCATGGAAAACGGGACAAAGAAGATGTTTTTCACATGATCATCTTCTTCAGAAAATCACCATTTTGAGTGCTTTGGAGATACTGGGCTGGTTCTATGTAGCGATGGTTATTCTAGTCTAATAGGCATCATTGGATTAAGTCAGCATCAATTCCTGAAAAATCAATTATTCTTTGACAGCTTAGGTGTTTAGATATGGCTTATTCCCACCCATGGAGAAGGAAGAGGATGAAATGACAAAGAGGACTGGGAAGGAGAGAGGGGAGATAAATAGCCTACTTTTTTCAAAGATAGCATCTAATCGTTTTGTTCCCCAAATGTAGACGTAAAGAAATCCATGCCAGCTCAGAGACATTTCTCGAGCCTGCCTCATCCTGTGAAAGATTACCCACAGAGCTGGGCACGACCAGGATGGGGCCACCGAGCCTTCCCATCTGCACCTCTTTCAGGCTGGAGCTGTTCTCCAGGAAATCCTGTGGGAGGGGCGGCCGGCCTGAATGCCTCCTCCAAATGGGCCACGCTTCTCTCCTCTGTCCCTTTGTTTCTCACAAATCCACTCTCCTTGGTTTACATTATGATTTTTCCTAGACTTGGGAGCTTTCTGGGCATTACATGCAAAACTAAAATGAGGGCACATGAATAAAATGGGGTAGGAAGGAGGGCAGACAGGAGTAATCATTAAGAGAACATTTCACCAAGTGGAAACAATAAAGCTTTTTGCAGCAAAAGGAGAGAGAGAACACTTCATTTTACATCTAGCCTGGATTTTTCTCCTTCCTGTGCCCATTCTATGCAACCCATCTGGAACTCCTTTTGGCTTTAGCTTCCAAGTACATGCAGAATCCAAACCCTTCTTACCACCTCCCCTGCAACGTTCAGAGTTAAGCCATCATCATCTTTCACACGGATGACTGATCTCCCCGCTTTTGGCTTGTTGCCTTACAATTTGTTTTCAATGCAGCAAAATAATCGTTTTAAAGATAAAAGCCAGGGTATAGCACTCCTCTCCTTAAAACTATCAGTCACTTCTCATTTCACTCAGAATAAAAGCTAGCATCCTCCCAGTTGTCCTCAAACTCCCACCTGGTACCTAGGCTCACTCCATTCAAGCCACAGTTCTCCCAACTCAGCAGTCTCATGCTTACCTGTGGACATTCAGAAAGGTCACTGGACTGCTCTTACCCAATATATTTGTCTGGCTAACTCTTCTTCAAGGCTTTGCTCATATTTTTTCTTCTCAAATGTCTCTTGACCAACCTCATGAAAAATTACCTGCTCCACATACTCCCTGACATGCATGTAGCTTTAAATTTCTTTCACAGCAATGATTTATTTAATGAACAGTTACATAGCTCTTACTATAATCCAGGCATTCTAGACAGGTATTAATTCATCTACTGCATATGGCAACCTTATGGAGAAGGTACTACTGTCTTGTATATTTAATAGGTCAGAAGAAAACTGAAGCAGAGAGAGACTATGTAACTTACCTAAGTCACGCAGCTAGGAAGGGGTGGAGCTGAGGTTCAAACTCAGAAATTGTGATTTCAGGAGCAATGCTCTTACAACTCCGCTTTGTTGCATTTATACTACAGGGTATATTTCTTGCATTATGTTTATTGTTTTTTGTGTGTTTCACCCTGTTATCATGTAAACTCTATGAGGGTAAGGATCTTTCCTCTATTCACAAATATTTACCAAACATTGAGAATGATGCTTGACACATTGTGGGTGTCCAATAAATATTTGTTGTATGAATTCATGAACTTGATGATTGAGAGTCTGCTCTCATCCCATCTTGAGATATGTAATTTTAGACTAGTTACCAAAACATCTACTTCTCAGGGACATTGGTGTATCTGTTATGAGACTTCACATGGCAAAGAATGAGGAGAAGCAGCATTCTGGTTCATATATTTTATTTCACCCTGTAATTTTTGAATGCATGAACTGCTTTAGAGATGCTGTAATTGTGCATAAGCTTCATTTCTTTAGTATGGCCTTTTCTCCTTTCTTTCCTTTTGATTCAAACTGGCCTTATCTGTCACCCTGACTCACCTACCTCCTTCCCTCTTGCACAACCACTTCATCATTAAACCATCTTTAAAGCACAATCTTTTTGCTTTAAGTATAGTGACCACAGAGGAAGATAACATCTAGGCCTCAGTTATGTTTCAGCTCTGGACGCAGGAAAATGGAATATCCCACTGACCAAATCCTTGCAAACCAGACAGAACAATGCCATGGCTGACATCAGAACCAGAGGTAGTGATCAACTACTCCCTGCCCTAGCACTGACCAATCAATAAACACCACAACCCCAACCATGACCCTAACTTTCTTAGTTGCCATGATTAGTGATTTTTTCCCCTTCTCTTGGAAGCCATTGGAGAGCTAGGTCTTTGTGCATTGCTCACCTGTGACTCCAGATGTGGGCCACTTCCTCAACTAATAACCCCTTGTTTTCTTTGCTGCAAGCTCCTATGCCTGTCTATCGAGCTTTCATGAGCACAGGCAAATGGACTCCTTTAGTTTGATGCTTTTATTTCCTTGTTTAATGGAGATTTTTTTTTTCTTTATTGAGAAACTTTGACTTGAGTACATCAAATAAAACCAATTTTGGGGGGGAAGGATCATAACCCACATTAGAAAAAAAGTTAAAATAATTCTTGGTGCTTCACAATTCACCTTTTGATACAAAATGACCTATTAAATTTGCAATTTGTGGTTCTTGGTGGTGAGGTCCATAGGACAAGCTAGAAAGTCTTCAAACTTTGAGCTGAAATCCAGGAGGTGTTATTTGGCTTTTGAATTGATTTTTTTCCTTGTCTAAGAGGTGGTAGCAGCAATAGCACCCACCTTCTGGGCAGCTTCTTTCTTGGCGTGATGAGCCTGGAGAACCACCACAGCTTCATCCACCTTGGAGCTGGAGACTCGGGGACTCCGGCACGTGCAGCAGCTCGGGGTTGTTGATCTCTAGAAGAATTCCTGTAGTCTTTCCAGCCAGGTTTGAATGCATGGTTTGGGTGAGCAGAACAAACGTTCTGCCAGCATCATTTCCCTCTGATTTTGTTTTCTCTTTAAGTTTCCTTTACAACTCCACCCACCCCTAACCACCCCATGTTTGGAGTTGGTAGATTTGAGAATAAGTAAGGAAAGGAGAAAGGGGAGGTTCACTCTTGTTCTTACACACAAACTAAACACTAGTTAGCCTTTAAACTTTATTTCCTGTAAGAATTTTGTAATAAAGACAATACACAGGCTATGGAGTCAGAAAGTGGGGACTATGGGACAGAAATGCCTCTGGTTCATTATGGTGTCCATACTTGAAGACAAAACAAAGCAAACCTCATAATCCAGATTTCTTAAAATTCCAGCACAGCAAAGTGGAAGCCTGCAATGCTTCCCAATTTCGTTCAGCTGGGGGAGTGGTAAAAAATGCAACAACAAAAAAACTGCCTAATGAAACCCAGTGCACCTGAATTCTAAATTCTACAGCTTACCTGCACAAAAGAACACACACACACACACACACACACACACAGTAGCCCTGATCAACCTCATGACCTCATTTATGTTCTCTATAAAAATAAGGGCAATAATTTCTGTTCCACTGTCCTTTGTTCTAAGAAGTAAATAAGAACACAGGCATGACTATGCATGTGAAATCATTACACAAATTTAAGTTATAATTAAAATTCTACTTGTTTGTGTTAAATTTGTCAAAATAATGTACTACTTCATAATATACAAAAATGTCTATCTAATGTATGAGTATAAAAATATTTTAATCAGTTCATCTTGCCTTTGGAGAGATGTAAATAGTAAAATAAATAAAATTAATGCTCTTGTGTGCCATAATTTATAGCAGAAGAGCCTGGTCCAGTAGCTTTTACAAGGCTGGGTTACGATTCCCTACAGATATTTCAGTCACTGAAAGATGACTCCAGTGAACATGTGTGAGTTATAGGGCGAATGAGATTTATCTGCCTTATTTTGAAGAACACTAGAGCAGCGGTTCTCAACCTGTGGGTCGCGACCCCTTTCGGGGTCGAATGACCCTTTCACAGGGGTCACCTAAATACATCCTGCATATCAGATATTTACATTACGATTCATAACAGTAGCAAAATTACAGTTATGAAGTAGCAACAAAAATAATTTTATGGTTGGGGGTCACCACAACATGAACTGTATTAAAGGGTCACGGCATTAGGAAGGTTGAGAACCACTGCACTAGAGGAAAGGAAGATCGCCAAAGTAAAGAAGCCCATCTGCATTTTCAACTGCCTTCTTCCAATAGAGATCCTTTCTTTTTTTTAACTTTTTATTGATTAAGGTATTACAAATGTGTCTTTATCCCCCCATTGTATTGCCAGAACTGGAAAGGCAGCCGGAGTCACTGGTGTGTCAGCTTTTCTGACTTTCAGGCCCCCAGGACCTTGCAGGATATGAAGATCTGTCCAGATAACTTGCCCATTCTGTAAACGAAAGAGGTTTCTCTTCAGATTTCCACATCTGAATGAATACCTTTATAGTAGCCACCCGAATGCTGTGGTATTTACAACTATGTGTCTTAAAATCAAATAATCTCTCAGTGCCTGAGTGCTGGAGAAGATCACTTGTGTTGGGCCGGAGACTTCCCCAATCCCCCTTCAAATCTCCTGGCTGGTTAAGTAATTCAAACCACATATAGCAGGTTACCAGGAGAAAATCAATTTTAATATCTGTACTTGGAGAATTCACATAAGCATTCAAATTCCAAAGATAAAGAGGCAAAATGAGAGATACAGGGCAAAGGTAAAAGCGGGGAGAGAAGGTCTGGGATGTCAAAGGGGAAATAGACATTCTCAGGTTGCAGACAGTGGCAGGCAAGTCTGCTAGGCAACTCAGAAACGATGGGACAGAGGGGATCTCGTGAACAGATTTTTGCTTGGATCCTTCCCTCTGCCACACTTAATTCAAATGTACCAGGGTCCCTTCTTGCAGCAGGGTTTTTTGTTTGCTTGTTTGTTTGTTTTCTATCTAAATCTCTTTAAGAAGGAAAAGGGGAGGTTAGAATAAGAAGAAAGAAGAAGAAGAAGAATAAGAAGAAGAAGAAGAAGAAGAAGGAGGAGGAGGAGGAGGAGGAGGAGGAAGAGGAGGAGGAGGAGGAAGAAGAAGAAGAAGAAGAAGAAGAAGAAGAAGAAGAAGAAGAAGAAGAAGAAGAAGAAGAAGAAGAAGACCTCTTCCTGAGTTTGTTGGGCTGTAATTGTTTGTATGCCAGGTGGCACATTCCAGAAACACTCATCCGAACTCCCACACTTGGAACAAGCTCTAAGCCAGTGGTTCTCAACTTTCCTAATGCCACGGCCCTTTAATACAGTTCCTCATGTTGTGGTGACCCCCAATTTCATTGTTACAAATTGAACATAATTAAAGCATAGTGATTAATCACAAAAACAATATGTAATTATATATTTGTTTTCCGATGGTCTTAGTCGACCCCTGTGAAAGGGTCGTTTGACCCCCAAAGGGGTCTCGACCCACAGGTTGAGAACCACTGCATCTAAGCCATTCTTACCTCGTTTTCTCCATTAGTAAAACTGAGAAATAAACTTGCCAGCTGTAAACGTTTTTCTCATCTTTGACTAATTTTAAAAGTTATGCTTAATGTAGCACAATATTTGGTTGATGTCTTAAGAAAAATTAAGGAATTGCCTATTTCAATGGCAAAGCATTTGAAACATTTAAAATTGTTATTAAAATCTAATCTTTGATTTATTAATAAGGAGACAGGAAACTCTTGCACTTGCCTTTGCAATTATTTCACACTTGATCTGTTGCCATTGAAAATGAGATTGTTAATGAAGCAGAATCTCTGAGGAGTCTGGTTATAGCTTCTCAGAGGGAACACAGGAGACTGCCTTCTCTGGAAATGCTGGGAACCAGGAAGGACTGAGGAACTGACACAGATGCAGGCACCTGAGGGGAAGGAATCTGCATGCACCTCAACATCAGCATCAGAGGCAGCGGAGTGAATTACTCAGCGTTGCTCCTCTCCAAGCACACCTGACCTTGGCACATAAAACACACAGTCAGTTCTCTGCTACAGGCGCAGGGATAAGGACACTTCCAAGCTCTGCAACCTGGAGCAAGTTTCTTAACCTCTCTGGGCCCCCTCCTCCTCCTTTGCATAACAGAAACAGTCATAACCTCTGCAGCTGAGTGCTGTTTTGATTACTGGTGTGAAACCTAAGGAGCTAATGCACATAAGTGAAGCAGTATTGCCCTTTCCTGGCACTTTGGGATAACCATCCAAATATAATCCCTCTTTTTCCTCTCCCAGGTTTTTGAGAAAATCATGTTGGAGGAGAGGGGGATTCATATTGTGATGCAAATCAACAGTGTATCCAAATAGACTTTCCTTTTTTAAAGTCAGCTTTCTTTAAATCTGTGAAAGGTAAAGAAAACACTGTTCAACCTGAGTGGTACCAATCAGTTGGGATATCCATTGTCATCAATATTAGAGACTATGTCATCCTACGACATTTAGATAAATGACAGGCCTCCAACTTAACAAAATGGTGCACAAGATTTGCAGGATATGAAATAATGATCTTTCATGTCTTCCCATTAATGGAGTGATGACATTTGGGTATGTGTTCTATCAGTGAGTGCAGCCATACCTCTTCTAGATAACAAAGACACCTGTCACGTAATGCCAGAATCAAGCCTTCAAATGACACTCCATTTATCAAATCAGTATGTTACCAAATATATTTTTCTTCTAGAGATTTTCCCAGCCTGTCTACATTGCACAGCCATATCAAAGAGTCCTTCTTGTGTTAGAAACATAAAGCACTCAGACAAAAGCAAGAGCAAACATTCCATCAACGTGGGAAGAGCACCATCCCCAGGAAGCACAGGTAATTCTGTGCACACCTAGCAGTTACTTGTTGCTTTTCAACATGAGGCCAAAGGAACAACTGGACCACAGTGGGATATGCTATATTTAAGTTGTGTTTTGTTTTATTGTGATTTTATTTCTTTTAAAATTTTACAGGCAGTATTTTTTTTTTTTTTTGGTGTGCTGGTCTACGTTTTGACAAATGCACTGACATGGAACCATCACCACAATCAAATCTCAATTTGGTTTTGATTGGCTCTGAGATGTGTGTAATGCAATATAAATGATAAAGTATAAGTGACTTAGTCCTTTAAATGGAAAATATGAAGAACTAGGAAAAATTTTAGAGGAGAGGAACAGGGGCTTCTGTCTTCTAAAATGAACCCTCCACTTCCCATAATTCTCCTTGACCAATTTATTCTCTGTTATGTCTTTATCTTTTAAATATCTCAGCTTAACAGCTGCTTTCCCTAACCCATCTCCCACTCCAAATCTAGATAAGATCTTCCCACGATGTGTTTGCTTTCAGAATATCCCAGTCTTTTCAAAGTATCTATACTTATCATAAGTAGCTATACAGCCTTTTTTCTATGTTGATTTTTATGGAATACTTAATTTAATGTCTGTCTTCTTCTGCACAGCTTAAGCTAAAAAAGGAGTTGATTGATTGGTCCTAATAGTCTTTCCTAAAATGGCATTTATTTCAATAATTTTTTTCAGGCATTAGGTAAGCATAATTCTTTCATTAAATTCTTAATTACATCTACCAACCTTCCTCTAATGGTTAGATAATGTATGGGTCACAAAGAAAATTTTTAAATCTTTTGAATTGAATAAAAAACAAAACAAACATCAAAATTTCTGAAATCACCTAAAACAGTACTGGGAGGGAAATATACCGCATTAAAAGTTTATATTAGAAAAGAAGAAATGTCTAAAGTCAATATCTAAGGTTCTACTTTAAGACACTAGAAAAAGAAAAAACTAAAACAAATACAATCTGAAGGAAATAAAGATAAGAGCAGAAATCAGTGAAACATAAAACAGAAAAACACTACAGAAAAATCATTAAATCCCAAAGATGATTTTTGAAAAGATCAATAAAATTACTAAATTTCCATATACTTAGCTGAAGATCAATTTACTAGTATGAAAAAGGGAATATCCTTATGGATCCTACATATATTTAAATGATATAACAAAATATTGTGAATTTATTATGCCTATATATTTGATAAACAATTAAATGAACAAATTATTTGAAAGATACAAACTACAAAAGCTTATTCAGAAAGAAAAAAAAACTTGAATTTCCCTATTATATTGTTAAGGAATTAAATTTGTAGTTTACAACCTTCTCACTGGTTGAAAACTCCAGGATTAGAAGGTTTCACTGGTAACCTCTACCAAACAATTAAGAAAAAATAGTATTTCTCTCTCTCTCTCTCCCCCTTCCTCTCTCTAAAAGCAAATATATATATATATTCTCAGGTGAGATTTTTTTTAAAGGCTGTATGAAAGTAAAGATCAGTGTGCACAACTGCAAGTCAACAGTATGACTTATAAAGTAAATGAAGCTAAATGTGGAAGCTTCTTGGTGTGAATTTGTTTCCAACCAACAAGTGGCACAAGACCTGCCACCAGTCGACCTCCTCCTAGGGTTAAACTCCAGAGTTAGCTATAATTTTTAGTAGCTTTCACTGAACAATAAGCTTTAAGCAAGGCTGGGTCACAAAGTTGATCTGGGTTCAAATACTGACAAAAAAGGGCAACCTAGGTGCCAGCAAAGATTGCTCTCATGTTGCTTCATTACAAAATCAACGATTAGCCCAGCCATTGTTGCTCAGTGTTTGAGCGTGGACCCATGCACCAAGAAGACACTGATTCAATTCCTAGTCAGGGCACATGCCTGGGTTTCGGGCTTAATGCCCAGTAGGGGGTGTGCAGGAGACAACTGGTCAATGATGTTTCTCTCTCCTCAATATTTCTATCTCTCCGTCTCCCTTCTCTCTCTCTAAAATTAATAAAAACATATTTTAAAAAACAACAACAAAAATTAAGCAGAGTAAAGGTTATGCACCACAAGAGTTTACAAGGGAGTATATGTGACCGATTACTTCTCAATTCTGCACACTAATGTATGCAAAATGCATTGGTTTATTCCATCCTTTAAAGAACCAACAATTGGCTTAAGAGGAACAGAAAAACCATAAAAAAAAAACCTTTTATACTTAAAGGCTGAGGGAACCAGCCACACTAGCAGCCAATATCTTACCAATTAATAATTCTTGCTATTCCATAATTAAAATGTTCCCAAGTTCTCTTTCATACGCCCTCATTGGATTTATGGCAGCTCAGCCATGGCCTACCATGAACTCCATGAGAGCAGAAACTGTGTCTATTGTGGTCACTACTTGAGTCCCTATTCCCTAGCATGGTGCCTGCAACTGAGAATGCACCAGAAAATATTCATTGTATGAGTAAAGGAACGAATGAATGGGTTCTGGTTCTGGATCGCCATTGATTAACCACATGGTTTATGAAGTTACTTTCTCCATGTATCAGGCTTTCTGCACTCTGAAATGTAAATCATTAGATTAGGCAATCACTAAGATTTTTTAAAAACAAGACAAGTATAAACATAAGATCAACAAGAAATGGTTACTTACCTCTACTCCTAATCTTTTCTAGCCATATTTTAACTATACTACATTAAATGGCAGGCAGATTATGTGCTAGTCCTTGTGGTGCTGATTGTCAATATGTGGCTTTGTTATGTCATTTAAGCTGCATGGGCTTGCATTTTCTTATATATAAACTTAAGAGAAGAAAAGGACCATTTTGACCTTTATTGTCACCAATATTTGCTTTTCCTAGTTAAGGTCATATGTTTTGTTTAAAGTTGCTCTTTGTGTGTGTGTGTGTGTGTGTGTGTGTGTGTGTGAAAATCCTTGAATGAATGTCTTTTAAATGCCCAATTTCCAATTCTTTTTAAACTGAAGTCAAATCAACAAGTCCTATAAACCTATGAAGAGAATAAATATCATGGAAAAATTTATTTCTAAAAAACACAATAGATGCCCTAACTGGTTTGGCTCAGTGGATAGAGCATTGGCCTACCGACTGAAGGGTCCCGGGTTCAATTCCAGTCAAGAGCATGTACCTTGGTTGCCGGCACATCCCCAGGAGGGGGTGTGCAGGAGGCAGCTGATCAATGTTTCTCTCTCATCGATGTTTCTAACACTTTATTCTTCTCCCTTCCTCTCTGTAAAAAAACAATAAAATGTATTTTTTTAAAAAAGACAATAGAGAGTAGGTATAAAACAGGGAGAAACAAAGCATAGGGGAAAGATGACATTCCAGGAGATGGGGGCCATTGTGCTGGAGAAGCATAAGATAAGGAAACATGATCACAGCATCCTTGCCACGGGATAAAGAAGAGGGCTCTAATTTACAAGAATAGATTAATCACCATTGCATTTCCCAAACTTCTCTCTCTCTCTCTCTCTCTCTCTCTCTCTCTCTCTCTCTCTTTCTTTCTTTCTTTCTTTCTTTCTTTCTTTCTTTCTTTCTTTCTTTCTTTCTTCTCTTTGAAACAACTATTTTGGTTCAAGCAGGAAAAGTTTACTTCTCCCAGGACACAAACAGCTTTCATTTCTGTAAAGATTTCTTTTGGCCTTGGAAAAGTTCCAAAGATCCTGGATAACCACATTTCTGACACTGTGTATCCAATAAGATATGACATGTGGTCATAATGGTTTCCTAGAGGTATTTAAAAGAAGAAAAGAAAAGGAAAGAAAACTCATTTTTTATTATAAAAGTAAATCTTTCTTAGACTGATAAAATCAGACAGTATCAAATATATTTTATTGGATTCTTTCACATTTTTTAAAGAACAGTAAATTGCACTTGATGAAATAAAGGCACAGAGATGGTAGGGAATATGCCCTTATCCAGAGCAATTAGACTGAGAAAAAATTAGTTGTGGCCCCATGGCCAGATTCTTAAAAGGGACAGCAGACTGAAAAGAAACTAGACCTGCATTCGAGAAAGTAAGAGGTGAGGCATTTCAAACAAACTTCCTGTTCAGTAACTTTCTTAAAATTTCAAGCTTTAACAAAACAACAACAGTAAAATACAAGAACAAGGATATTTGTAAATAGTGACAGAAAGAACAATTTTTGGAAAGATGAAGAGAAAAATGACAGTAAAAAAGACTTATTTTTGAGATGATGCTAATTAATTTCTAACTTTCTAAGGGACAGCTTCAATTAATCTCCTAAAGACTCCTAAAATTTTATGCCCTAAATGTCATTCAACATCTTTATCTCAGTGTTGGTCAGAGCCTGAGACTAGCAATACGTGTAGATACTTTGGAAGATGATCCTAGGAAGCAGAAAAGAGGGAGTTGAAGGGAACCAAAGTTTTGCATCCCCAAAATGTGCCTTTTAGGATATTGATTTTAAGCTGGTTATTAAGAAACAAAAGGTTCAGAAAGAACCTTTGATTTTCCCCCTTTCCTGCCTACAAGATTCAGAAGGAAAGGCCTGCTTCAGGAAGCAAATCTGAAATAATCACCTTTGCATTAGATAGGAAGACTCTACACAGGGGCCTGGTAGCTAGATTTTACAACCTCCCACCCCATCCCACTTTTCCAGAGATATGTGTTCTGTGCTTCCTCAGCTACCTGTAAATTGCCCATTTCCTTCAAAATTTCAGAACCCTACCCAGTGTCTCCTTTGTCCATAATGACATATATTCCTCAACTGCCCAATGCGTTCTTATATCTTATGACACCTCCAGCATGTACCTCCATTTCCTCCTGTTAATCTATCTCTATTAATTATTAGCCCAGATAGAATTTAGAAGGTAGAAGGAAAAGTATTTTTAGCCTGCTAAAGAAAAAGACAAAAAAAAGTGT
This sequence comes from Myotis lucifugus, assembly GCF_000147115.1. NCBI lineage: Eukaryota > Metazoa > Chordata > Mammalia > Chiroptera > Vespertilionidae > Myotis > Myotis lucifugus. Next base: position 2,405,648 of record NW_005871060.1, on the reverse strand, counting down.
GGAAGAATGTAAATAAAAAAAAAGTGGGGAAATAGATTATTGTACTGCTTACCAGCACCAGTAACTGGCCTACTGGGGACATGGTAGCCACCCTGTAGAACCTGCCTCAAAATTGTCTCACAGAAGGATGGGGAAGTCAGAACAGATATCCATGGATTCCTCTTCCTACCATTTCCAGACTGCAACCATGTGCTGGTTGAAGGGACTGATGCTCTAGAACAGTGGTTCTCAACCTTCCTAATGCCGCGACCCTTTAATACAGTCCCTCATGTTGTGGTGACCCCTAATTTCATTGTTACAAATTGAACATAATTAAAGCATAGCGATTAATCACAAAAACAATATGTAATTATATATGTGTTTTCTGATGGTCTTAGGCAACCCCTGTGGAAGGATCATTCGACCCCCAAAGGGGTCGCGAGCCACAGGTTGAGAACCGCTGCTCTAGAAGAAAGCCTTGAGGCAGAAAAGCAGAGAGGTGCAACTGTTCCCAATTCAGTAGAGACCTTGGCTACACACATGAAACTACGTACGCCATCGGTGCTGAAATTATTTGGGTAAAGAAGAGATGGTGCAAAGCATCAGAGTGTCTGTTAATAGCTCCACTCCAAATTGCTTCTCCTCACATATATTCACATTTTCCATTAATGCAATCACCTTCTACCAAGTTGCCCAATCCAGAATGCTTTGAGTGATCAAATACATTTTCACCCACCATATCTAATATTGAAAAGTTTTGCTCTTTCTACACATTTTTTTAAATGTGGTAAAACACACATAACATAAAACTTACCATTGTGGGGGCTAAAAATTTATACATTGCCTCCTATCTTCTAAGTTCTTCTGGCTAAATATCAAATTAACAGAGACTGATTAAAGGAGAAAATCAATTTTTTAATATTTGCAGATGGGAAATTCACAAAGGCATGAAAATTCCAAAGACAGTGAGGCCATTTTGGGTACATAAGATATTTTGGACAAAGGAGAAAGCCGGAGGGGGGGGGCGTGGGGGGCGCTGAGTATTCAATTTCAGAAGTGAGAATGAGTGATTTACAAGTAGTTGAGAAAGAGCGAATACATTGTAGGAGAATCTTTGCTAGGCAACTCAGAAACAATGGGATTCAGGGGGTACCCAGCTAACAAGGGCCTCCCTGAAGCCTCCTGTTTACCTCCCTGACATCCAAGTAGGCTAGAGGAACATCCAAAGATCTCCTTCCTAAAGCAGGTTTTTCTGTCTAAAGCTCTTGGGCAGGAAAGGGGAGGGTCAATGACACCCTGTGATTCTTGTTTTTTAATAAATAGCTTAAAATCAATATCTCTAAAGGGCAGCTTCAGAATGGCAAAATTTCGGTCCCTTTGATACCATTGTAAGAAAGACTAGATAATATAGGCATGCCATTTATACAGCTTTGCTAATTTAATATTGTCCATATCTGTTCCCCGCTGGTCGATGGGGGAAGGGACTGGACAAAGGCAGTTTGGACACATGCCCAGTAAGGTCTGAGAGATGTAGGAAGGTGCCTACCTGTCTGTCAATCACACCTGGAAAAAAGTCAGTGGCCAGAATAGATGTGGCCACTGTAAGCACGGAAACCTGAATATTTAAACTTCTAAATAAAAGAGCACACTCTCTTGGTTATTACTCTCTCACACACACTGGGCTCCTGACTTTTGTGGCAGGGGGTGCTCACAGTCATGTGGGACTCCACACAATGGACTAATGGGCTTTAATTAGTTTGGATGCTGAACTGGACCCGGATGCAACATGGAATGGAAGCTCTGGACACTGGCCCTCCTTTTGGCTCTACTGCAACCCCAGCTGCCACTCTTTCAGGACTGGTTTAAAGGGCATGGGATTTGGAACCCAAGAAATGTAACCCCATGCAAATAAAGCCTTTTAGCACATTTCATTCTCCTGCTCCCCAATACCCGCAAGGACCCCACTCCCACTTGTGTCTGGGAAATCTGGCCCATGAATTCCTCCAGCAATACCTTCACCATCTTAATCATTTTTAAGTAGTATTAGTTTAGTAGTGTTAGGTATAGACACATTGTTGTAAAATAGACTTCCAGAAATTTTTCATTTTGAAAAACTAAAACTTTATACTCATTAAACAACTCTCTTTTCCCTTTGGCTTTTATATGTTTAGATGGGGAACAGGCCATATTGATGAAGAAAATAGGACATTTTTTCGGGGGCAGACCAGCAGCCTGACTCTGTGCGTAGTTGATCAGTATCCCTAGTGAACATTCCTGTTGGCCTATGGTCTGGTCACTGCCCCTTCCTTGATTGTCTGGTCTTGCGGGACCTATTTACCTAAATACTCACATTTTGCAGAGGCCATAAACCATGAACAATACACAACCCCTGGAAGGGGTTATCAGCACTGGTACCAGGCCAGGCCTTTAGGTGTGGTCTCATGTCCTTTATCCCAACACATGGGGCTTTTTGCAAAGCCCACGAGAGGTCTGCAAGTTTGATTCTTATTTGGAGGAAAAAGAAACCAAAGGATATAAAGAGAAAGCTTCCTCCATATTGGTTTGCTCAGGATTTGGAAACAGGCTCCCCTGAGTAACAGGTACTAGTACATCTGGAAATAAATGGGTTTTTCCTGTATCTCCGAATACTCATGTGTGTGTATTTTCCGGTCACCTGGTAAATTCTGTAACAAAAAAATGGTTCCATGACCACGAACACACAGTTGAAGTTGCCCCCTTGAGGCACCACTTCTCAAGAGCAGGCAGGCGGACCCACTTGACCAAGCCCCTGATGATGGGAAGGTGCTCCGCCCCCCCACCCCCCACCCCCTGGTAGCACTTCCATGGACTCCAAGGAGGATAGGAAAGCCCTTTCTGGAACCAGACATCTGACCAGTGAGTTTTCCCCCGGGGGACCAGTTTGAGTTCAGGCCTGCCTTTAGGGGCAGAAGAAGTAGCTGATCATTACTCAGGCAAACTATTTGCCTCAGTTCAGGGACTTTCCGTGGGTGGAAGTCAAAACTCGGATTGACTGGTGTGTGAATGTGTGTGTGAGAACCCGCGTGCAGCAAAAGCTACCTTGTGTTGTCCTGTGTCTCTGTTAACTGGGAGAGATTACACGGTTTAACTGCAAACATGGGAAGTAGTTCCTCTAAACCTGCTGCCTTAGAATGTATGCTAAAGAATTTTAAGAAGGGCCCAGACCGCTGCCTGCAATGCAGATAATCTCTCCACGAAATCAGGGACCCCCAGCTTATGGCCGAGGATGGGAAATACATTCTCCCAAAATAATCCATTAGGGAGAATGCTGAGATTTTGAGGAGCAGCAGTGCTCTGAACCAGAAACAGAAGACATTGCTCTTGGTGTGAACTTTTAGTATTTTGTGTGTACCTGTATGAGAGTGTTTGTTGATGTTTTATGTCTCTTGCTTAATTTGTCTAAAGGTGGAAAAGTCCCGCTTTGGGGGAAGCCCAGTTGTGTGTGGTGAGGTTAAACACATGACAGAGATTGCAGGACGTCCTAGCAGCTGCCAAGAATCTGTATTCTTAGGGATTCATCTTGCTCTTTCTATCAGGGTATTAGCCCGCCAGAAACTCTTAACTAGTGAGATTTCTGTCTGTATGTCTGTGATGCAACTTTGGCTAACTTTTAGGGACTTTAATTTGCTCTTCCCTGATTTATTATTTTGCTGTGCTGGGTTAAAATTTTAAGATTCTAAGGTTAATTTAAAAGTGTAAAATTTGTGAAGGTTGCAACCCAGGGATGTCTAAAACAAAGGCCAGCTAATTCCAAGACTGCTTGTGATTAACAAACCATTATCTTCCCCACAAGGTGGGAGGAGAAAGAAAAAAAAAGGAGCCGTTTTACTCAGACAAGCGGCTTTTGATTCCAAAATCAGCAGAATGGGAGGCGGTACTTGCTGAACTCGGCAAGGTGGAGAAATTTGCAAAGCCCCACCCAGTATTACATCCATTAAACATCAGGTTGGCAGCATCAGAATTAATGGGCACAGGGACTGAAACAGGGACCGGGTAGTCTGCACCTGCCTGTGACATCACAAACCCATGCAGGCCAGCTGAGGTGGAACTAAGGCTGACCTTAGGGGCACGGCAGCAAGACAATGGGCGGGCAGTAGGCATGTCCTCCCAGCGTTTTCTCTGTGATATTCAAAGTATATTGCGTTTGTGACGTTACTGGGATGTAGAAATTTAATGGCCAAATGGAGAATAATTAATTCTGTGGTCAAAACCAAATCTTTAATGTTAAAACCAGTTTAAGTTTTGATAATCTTTAAATTGGGTATATTTGACAGCTTTTCCAAATGTAATATTTCAAGAATTTAACTGAGAGACAGCTTTGTGACATCTCAAGGTCCTTGAGGTGATGCAAAGATTTATTCTCTCTTCCTAAAAAAAATATTTTTGAACTAAATTAGACCAATACAATATACTTGAAATTACATAAGGAAGAAAGCTGAGAGACATATGAAAACATGCTCAAACTCACTAATTATATGAGAGATGCAAATCAAAACGACAATGCGGTATCATCTCACACCTGTCAGAATGGCTATCATCAACAAATCAACAAATAACAAGTGTTGGAGAGGATGCAGAGAAAAAGGAACCCTCATGCACTGCTGGTGGGAAGGCAGACTGGTGCAGCCACTGTGGAAAACAGTATGGAGTTTCCTCAAAAAACTGAAAATGGAACTTCCATTTGACCCAGTGATCCCACTTCTAGGAATATATCCCAAGAAACTAGAAACACCTATCAGAAAGGATATATGCACCCCTATGTTCATAGCAGCACAATTCACCATAGCTAAGATTTAGCAACAGCCTAAGTGCCCATCAGCAGATGAGTGGATTAAAAACCTGTGGTACATCTACACAATGGAATACTACGCTGTGGTAAAAAAGAAGGAATTCTTGCCATTTGCAACAGCATGGATGGAACTGGAGAGCATTATGCTAAGCAAAATTAGCCAGTCAGAGAAAGATAAATACCACATGATCTCACTCATTTATGGAATATACTGAACAACATAAACTGATGAACAAAACAGATCCAGAGACAGAGAAGAAGTGATCAGACTGTCAAACCTCAGAGGGAAAGTAGGGGAGGGTGGGGGTAAGGGAGAGAGATCAACCAAAGGACTTGTATGCATGCATATAAACCCAACCAATGGATACAGACAACAGGGGGATGAGAGCATTAGTGGGGGGAGCGGGGGTTTGAGGGTGAACCAGGGGATGAGGACACATATGTAATACCTTAATCAATAAAGAAATTAAAGATTGAAAAAAATAATAATAAAATAAAATATTTTTGTACAGCAGTAAAAAACAAACAAACAACCAAATCTTTAATGTTAAAACCAGTTTAAGTTTTAATAATCTTTAAATTGGGTATATTTGACAGCTTTTCTGAATGTAATATTTCAAGAATTTAACAGACAGCTTTGTGACATCTCAAGGTCCCTGAGGTGACACAAAGATTTATTCTCTCTCCCTAAAAAGAAATATTTTTGAACTAAATTAGACCAATACAATATACTTGAAATTACATAAGGAAGTAAGCTATGCAGACTGGGTTGGGTAACAAGATTAATGCTTTAGGTAATAATTGGCTTTAAAATCTCAAAATTGTTAAGATATAATAAATAGATGTAACTAAAATGAAGAATTTATGATAAAGCTTTTCAGTAATAATTATATGTTCATAATGAAAGTCCAGTCACTCAAGAGGAGACTGATTGTGCTCTCTATTGGAGGAAGGGGGCAGTCCTCCTTCTCCCTGTAAAGGCAGAGAAGCCTAAAGGGCAATGAGACCCTTGTCCTTCCCCTCCCTATGCAACTCAGAGACAATCTGAGGGAACAGCCAAGATGGCGATTTACAATCCCAGCCTCCCCCTCAGGAGAAGAGCTATCTTGATAAGGCTCCAACCGCCATGAGGTTACTGTGCCACCAGAAACCAGCTTTTCTAGGCTGTGAAAGGAGTTGGAGCCATAAAAATGGAGTTAAAACCTCTGCTGGAAGAACCATGTGACTTAGCTGATAGCTAGACTAAAAGAAGGGGGAATGGTTTGAAAGTTGGCTACGACTATCTGGGTAAAGGAGCACCTGGCTGGCCCTGGTGTGCTTCTAGCAGATGTAAGATTTTCAAACCCAGGAGCCCCAGTAGGACTCAGAACCTAAATAAAGCCTTCAATATTCAGCAAGGCAAAGAATAAGGGCCTTCCAAATTCACCAAGACTAAAATATCAAATGAATCACGGTACTAGTACATCTGGAAATAAATGGGTTTTTCCTGTATCTCCGAGTACTCCTGTGTGTGTATTTTCTGGTTGCCTGGTAAATTCTGTAACAATGTCAGCATTCAGATCCTATCCACAAGTAAGTCTTGCTACTCCAAAATTAAATGTTCTCAAGTTCTCTTTTTTATTCTTATTTTTAAAATTTATTTATTTATTTTTATTGCTGAAAGTATTACAGATGTCTCCCTTCCCCTCCCCCCAATGACTTCCTCCAGCCAGCATCTGCCCCTCACCCCCAGGACTTCACCACACTACTGTCTGTGTCCATGGGTTATGCATATCTATACTAATAAAAGGGTAATATGCTAATTAGACCAGGTCAACCAGCCATCTTCTGGACGTCTAACTTCCTTTTGAACAAAACTATGGTGGTGGGGGCCAAGGCAGAGGCAGTTAGGGGTGAGACCAGGCCAATAGGGGAGGGCAGTTGAGGGGCAAGACCAGACCGGCAGAGGAGGGCAGTTGGGGATGGCAGAGGAGGGCAGTTGGGAGTGACCAGGCCAGTAGGGGAGGACAGTTGGGGGCGACCAGGCCTGCAGAGGAGGGCCATTGGGGACGAGGCAGGGAGGCAGGTGAGTGGTTAGGAGCCAGTGGTTCTGGACTGTGAGAGGAATGTCTGCACAGGGATCAGGCCTAAACTGGCCTTTGGACATCCCCTGAGGAGTCCCAGATTGGAGAGGGTGCAGGCTGGACTGAGGGACACCTCTCCCCCCGCCCTGTGCATGAATTTCATGCACTGGGCCTCTAGTATGCATATAAGTACTTTTGTTAATCTTTTCACACCCAAATTCTCTTTCTTATGTCATCCTTGGATATATAACAGTTTGTTCCTGCCCGCTTTCTGTCTCTCTGAGAGTGTACTGTCACTTTCCTTTTAGAAAACCTTGCCACTATCACTTAAAACTCCTCCTATGTGAGTGTCCCTGAAATTCTTTCCCCATGACACCACAGAAGAACCTATTTCCTCTGGTAACAGATATATAGCAGTTTGTTCAAACAAACAAGATGGTCATTTTAATTTTTTGTTTAAAATTAAAACAAAAGACCTGTACTCAGAAAATTATAAGAACTCAAGAAAGAAATTGAAGAAGATACAAATAAATGGAAGTATATACCGTGCTCATGGGCAGAAAGACTTAACATTGTTAAAATGTTCATACTTTCCAAAGCAATCTATAGATTCAATGTAATTCCTATCAAAATACCAGTGGCATATATCACAGAACTAGAACAAATAATCCAAAAGCATATGGAACCACAAAAGACCTCAAATTGAGAAAGAAGAATAAAGTTGGAGAAGTCATGATACCTGATATCTAACTATACTACAAGGCCATACTAGTCAAAACCTCAAGGCCATAATAATCAAAACAGATCTATGGAACAGAATAGAGGGCCCAGGAATAAACCCACACCTTTATAGTCAGCTAATACTTGACAAAGAAGGCAATAACATACAATGGGGTAAAGAAAATCTATTCAATAAATGGTGTTCGGAAAATTTGACAGATATGCACAAAGGAATGAAGCTAGACAGCCTTCTTAAACCATATACAAGAATAAACTCAAAATGGATTAAAGATTTAAATGTAGCCCTAACCGGTTTGGCTCAGTGGATAGAGCGTCAGCCTGCGGACTCAAGGGTCCCAGGTTCGATTCCAGTCAAGGGCATGTACCTTGGTTGCAGGCACATCCCCGGTGGGGAGTGTGCAGGAGGCAGCTGGTCGATGTTTCTCTCATCGATGTTTCTAACTCTCTATCCCTCTCCCTTCCTCTCTGTAAGAAATCAATAAAATATATTTAAAAAAAAGATTTAAATGTAAGACTTGATACTATAAAAATCCTAGAAGAAAACATAGGCAGTAAAATCTCAGACATTTCTCTTAGTAATATCTCCTTGGGCAAGGGAAACAAAAAGAAAAAATAAACAAATGGGACTATATATCAAATTAAAAAGTTTTTGCACAGCAAAGGAAACCATCAAGAAAATGAAAAGACAGTACACTGTATGGGAGAACATATTCACCCATAATACATCTGATAAGGAGTTAATATACAAAATTTATAAAGAACTTATAAAATTCAACACACACACAAAAAACAACACAGAAAACAATTCAATTTAAAAATGGGCAAGTATTTTAACAGATACTTCTCCAAAAAGGGCATACAGACTATCAAAAAGAGAAGGGCAAATTATTTATGATTCTAACACCTAAACATATGTATAATCAATAATTTTTGTCTTTTTTAATTTCTTTTAACAAGTAGGTATATCTTTCATATAGTTGTAATCATACTTTATGTACAATGTAGTTCCTTTTTATTTTCATATAGATAATGACAAAGTCCTACATATAGGCTAAAAAATATTGCTGAAGTACAAGATAGATATAGAGGAGCTAGTACAGTTTGAGCTAAAACATTCACAAATACAATACACAAGTAAAAGATCTGGGGCTGTTAGTTCGTCATGATCTCTGTAAATCTCTGTTGAGATAAGGCTTCTAAAAGTCAGTTGCAATATTGGGGTACTTTAAGAAAAATATCAATCAATTTTTCCAAAGCAGAAAAACTTATCTTAAAACAGAACCAGAGAATTACAACCAACATAGTGTAAAATATCTGAGAATATTATAATTTGAAAGGAAGATCTGGGAATGTTTAGCATAGGAAATAGAATTGGGAAGATCATACCTTTTTTTAGTAATAACTTTTTGACAATTACTTGGATGTATTCCCAATTTCAACCCAAATATAAAAGTGAGTACTTAAAAAAATAACAAACACCTTATTATCATAACTTTATTAGAGTTGAACAACTATAAGCAGGATTTTAATTATTCCTGTTTGAAAACCCAGGGTCCCATAAGTATAAATTTGACTGGAAAAGTGTGTGTGATTTCCAAACCAGAAGAAATCCTAGAAGCAACTTTAGTATCATGTTACAGGTATAAGAAGAGCATAGATTGAGCTTTACTTTTAAAAATATGTTTTGTTTTAGACATCAAATAATTTAACAAGAATGAAAATTTATTCAAACAAAATATAGTTATATATAATCAATGTTGATGTGTAGTAAGTTATTCCATGCCTTTTCCTATGGTATTTCCAACATTTATCCTCTGGTATATGTATATTTGAGTTGTTTTTGTTTGCTTTAAGAAATGAGATTTTTTGACACATATGTTTGTGTTTCCCTCACATAAAAATATACCAAAGGTAGTCCTCTTGGACTAGATTAATACATATAGATCTAATTTATTATGTTAAATATTTTATGTTTCATAGAATCATATACAATAAACATATATTCTTTTTGTCATTATTTGTTGTTTCCAGTATTTTTACTATGATTATTTATAATGCAAAACATTCTAATGTACCTATGATTTTATTTCTGTGAGAGAAGATTCCACAAACTAGGATAGCTGGGTCAAAGGTTATGTGCAATTTTTATTTGAATACATTTTCTTTTTTTTAAATATATTTTATTGATTTTTTACAGAGAGGAAGGGAGAGGGATAGAGAGTTAGAAACATCGATCAGCTGCCTCCTGCACACCTCCTACTGGGGATGTGCCCGCAACCAAGGAACATGCCCTTGACCGGAATTGAACCTGGGACCCTTCAGTCCGCAGGCCGATGCTCTATCCACTAAGCCAAACCAGTTAGGGCTGAATACATTTTCTAGATTGCTTTTCAAAAAGTATAGTTCTCCACAGACACCCCTGCCGCAACATTGCATGGAACTCTGACTCTTCACTTCTATAGGAACATGGCTATTCTAGAGTTTACATTTTTGTAAAAATATCTTTAATTATTTAAAAGGATTTGATAGAGATTGGACTGTTTTGTATCATTCTAGAGCATAGAACTAATTAGTATAAATGAAGTCAGCTTTTGGCTTGGTATAATTTTTTTTTAGTAATAAGAGCTGTTTATAAATGAAATAAACTGTCTTATTGAGAGATCAGTTTACTGTTTCTGGAAACTGTGCTTTGGATATGACCTGACTAAAAACAATCCTTATGTTTGCATAATAGCTTACTATTTACATAACCCATTCATATCTTTGGATTTCCATTAATCTTTGAATCTTCATTAATCTATCCTTCTATAGTGATGCAAGTTCTTTAAAAATCTTGTTTTCTGAAAATTTATATTAATCACAAGTATATTCTCTCATTCCCCACCTCCTCTCTCTTCCACCCCCAGTTTTCTCTTTGGCATTTTGGAAAAACTAAATATTATGGGGCACATCATTCATCCAGAAGTATATGGTATAGTTTTCAATATCCTAATTATTTATCTTTTACAGATCACATACTAACTTAATATTCACTTTGAAAACTATAAGTTTAATTCAACGTGTCTATAGACATAATAGGACGATTTGACTTAGACTTATTTTTATTACTTTAGCTAATGTTAGTGATACTTGAACCAGATTAAAATATATCCCTCTTTTTGTCTCCCACACACTAAAATTTTATATAAAAATTAAAGACTTTAAAAACAAGCTTAATGGAGTCGTTTGAATTAACAGATTTTATTTCAGTAGAACTTGCAGTTCTTAGAAAGCCAGGAAAAGGAAGTGTTCTTAGAGCAGTAAACACCACACACCACACACCACACACCACACACCTCAGAACTGAGTGGTTGAATATCTCGGCAGCAATGAGAGTAGTAAACCATCTCAAGGACAGATGACATGATATTTCCCAGATGTCACTATTTAGTTGTGTCACTGTCCAGCAGCAGCCACTGATTAGAAAAAAAAAATCCTTTCTCCCCCGAAGGAGCGTGGCCAGCACCGAAGGCAGTGGGGGAGATGTTGGCAAGGTACCGGAACAGGTGGCGGCAGCAGGTGTGATAGGCGAGAGATGACAAGGGCACAGAGTGTGCTGTTGGCAAGCTGTCGGTAACCAGAGTTCAGGAACTACTGAGAGCAGAGGAAATGCAGAGATGGTGGCACGGGATGGGGGAGCAGGGCAGAACAGACTGCCATCACAGGATGACAGGTACCCCCTGAACGAGCACAAACAGGGACCATGATGAGAGGGGAAGTGGTGGCCTGCAGCCCCAAAGTGGCTTGGGAGGATCACACGGTGAAAACAGGGAAGCCTGCGGTTCTCCAGCAGATGCGCAAGTCACCCAGAGCTCACTTGTCAGAAGGCAGCCCATCGCCAGCAGCCACCGTGGAGAGATATAAGCAAAGAGAAAGGAAACGTAGTGATACTGTATTTTCCGTTTATTGGTGATGCTTTGCTTTTTATCCACTCAAGAAAACAATGATTTTAAAGTACCATCTTGCATCCCTAAATGTTCTGAGCATCCAGAAGTCTTAGGTTGGAATCAGAGAGTAAACATCTTGTTATAACCTCAATTCTATCAGCTCTATAGCCGTGTTGAGACTACGCATCAAGATGGCTAATTATAGATGGTTGTAAAATACTTCTCTCATATGAGTCTATTGAGTAAATATTTACTGATGCCAGATTACCTCATAAAAATTCTATAAAAAAGGGAGTCACTGAGGATTGCGGCTCGGCTGCATTTGGATACAGCCTTGACACAATGCAACTACACAGTGTGAAGACATTTTAATTCAATGTGATGGAACTCCATCAATATTTTATTATGTTTACTTTACAAATTGTCTCACACAGGAAGATATTCCTCTAGGAAGATAGTAGTATTCAAAAGTGTCAGTCCTGCTCAGGGAAGAGTTGCGTTGCAAAGCAGAGTTAATTTCAGTACCTCAGAATATATTATGTTTTCTGATATACCCTATAATAATTTTAAAAGTGATGGTTTCAAAAACGTCAACTGTAGCAATGACAAAAGTGGTCTATTTATTCAAAAAGGTTTCCTTAGTGCTTACTTTGTACTGGATGTTGTTTTAAGTGCCAGAGATGTCATAATAAACAACAACACAAAACCAACCATGAAGTGAATGGAGGCGAATGATAAACCACTACAATAATATTGAACAGAGTAAGCAGGATGGAGATATTAGGTTGGAAGACAGAATGTTGTTATTGTACATAGAGTGGTCAAGAGAGACATTTTTGACAAATTGCCATTGGACAGAGACATAAAAAGTGAGGAAGCAAGCTGTGCAGTTGTAGAGAGGAAAAATATTCTAGAAAAAAACATGTTTGGTGCAATTCAGGAAGAACCTCTTTGCCAATGCGGTTGAAACAGAGTGAGAGAGAATGAGAGTGGTAGGAGAAGAGGTCAAAAAGAAGGGAGATGCTTATCATATGTAACCTTATAGACAATGGCAAAGATTGCGAAGTTTATTCTACGAGATAAGAGAAACTGTTGAAGGGCTCTGAGCAAAATTATATGGTATGAATTAATTTTCCAAAAGATTACTCTGCCTGTTGAGTAGACAATAGACTGCAATGGACATGAAGGTCAAAGCTGGAAGTTCTATTTGGGGGCTATTGAAACAATCCAGTCCTGAGATTATGTGACTTAGACTACTATGTTTGCATTGAAATGGTTGGATGCTGGATAGCTTTGGAAGATAGAGAAACAGGATAGAATGTGTCAAGTACAAGGGAAACAGGGGAAGCCAGAAAAGGCACTGATATTTTTTAACTAAACAACTTAGCAGAATGGATAGCCACTAACTGAGCTAGGGAAGACTACTGGAAGAGTAAGTGTTGAGGAGGAAATAAGGAGTTCTGTTTATGCTAACTATTAGGTAACTACATGAAGATATTGAATACATATTAATTATAAAAGTCTGGAGTTAGGAAGAAATCAGCTTGAGATGTAAATTCAAAGGCCATGGGCATTTAAGATGAAATTTAAATCCCTGTGACCAGTTGAGGTCACCCAGGAAATTAGTGTAGATAGAAAAGAGGTCTAAAGACTTCTCCAGTAAGCTATGAATAAAATAAAAACAAAAGAGGCCTGAAACTGTTAGTGTTGCAAAAGAAAAAAAAATTACCTGTCCACCTCAGGTAATTGGGGAGGCTGAGCCACTGGGCCCTATAGGACACCTAGAAAACAAGAGAATAAATTATTTTTAAAAGGAGGAAGCGATGAATAATGTTAAATGTTGGTAGTTCAGTCAAAAGAGATCTAAGAATTGACCATTAGCCCTAGCTGATTTGGCTCAGTGGATGGAGCATGGGTCTGTGGACTGAAGAGTCCCGTGTTCAATTCTAGTTAAGGGCACAGACCCAGATTGCGGGCTCAATCTTCAGTATGGGTGTGCAAGAGGCAGCCAAACAATGATTCTCTCTCATCATTGATGTTTCTATCTCTCCTTCTCCCTTCCTCTCTGAAAGCGGCTTTCTTTCAAAGGTGCTTGCAGCGATTACCTCAGGACACTGAGTCCCAGGGCCTCTTAGGGAAGGGCTGAGGATCAGCCATAGCTGTTTGCTCAGCCCTGTTGATTCCCTGAGACCCCGCCCCACCCAAGCTGTGTGCAGAGGCTTTTGCATATCAATGGCCTTACCCTTTGCAATCTAAAACTACCTAACAAACTGCAGCTGGGTCAGAGACCCAGAACATCCAAAAGAAGGCCCAAGGCCCCACAGCAGCTTGCATTGCTTCACAGCTGGGCCTCATCTGGGCACCTCCAAACCCCAAACAAAGAAGAGGAATCTGCAGATCTCTCCGTAACTCCTACTGGGTAACCTCAGGCAGAGGCTAAATTAGCACCTCCTTAGAGATCCAAGAGCCAGTGTACCCAGTGGTCAGAGTGGGACCATCCAGATTACAACTCCTCAGATCCATAAGGGACACACTCAGGGGGCAGACTCAGAGAGCACCAAAGCCCCACTGAAGCAAGTCTTGCCCCATAAGGGTGTCTCCAGCACAGAAGTTCTCCCACCATAGACACAGCTGAATCTCACAGCCAATTGGCCTGGAGGTCAATTCCTCCCACTGATATCAACAACAATCAAGGCTTAACTACAAGACTGTGCACAAAGCCCACAAAGGGGTGCACCAAGAGTGTCCACCTCAGGTAATTGGGGAGGCTGAGCCACTGAGCCCTATAGGACACCTAGCACAGAAAGCCACTCTATCAACACAGGGAAGCAGCCAAAATGCGGAGACAAAGAAACAGGTAACAAAAGACAGAAATGGAGGAAAGCAAACTACTGGATATAGAGTTCAAAACCATGGTTATAAGGTTTTTCAAGAATTTTCTAGAAACCGCCGATAAATTTAGTGAGACCCTCGATAAATCTAGTGAGACCCTGGAGGATATGAAAAAGGACCAACTAGAAATTAAGCATACACTGACTGAAATAAAGAATATTATACAGAGATCCAACAGCAGACTAGAGGATCCCAAGAATCAAGTCAAAGATTTGAAATATGAAGAAGCAAAAAACACACAACTGGAAAAGCAAAAAGAAAAAAGAATCCAAAAATATGAAGATAGTGTAAGGAGCCTCTGGGACAACTTCAAGCATACCAACATCCGAATTATGGGGGTGCCAGAAGAAGAGAGAGAGCAAGATATTGAATACCTATTTGAAGAAATAATGACAGAAAACTTCCCCTACCTGGTGAAAGAAATAGACTTACAAGTCCAGGAAGCACAGAGAACCCCAGACAAAAGGAATCCAAAGAGGACCACACCAAGACACATCATAATTAAAATGCCAAGAGCAAAAGACAAAGAGAGAATCTTAAAAGCAGCAAGAGAAAGACAGTCAGTTACCTACAAGGGAATACCCATATGACTGTCAGCTGATTTCTCAACAGAAACTTTGCAGGCCAGAAGGGAGTGGCAAGAAATATTCAAAGTGATGAATAGCAAGAACCTACAACCAAAATTACTTTACCCAGCAAAGCTATCATTCAGAATTGAAGGTCAGATAAAGAGCTTCACAGATAAGAAAAAGCTAAAGGAGTTTATCACCACCAAACCAGTATTATATGAAATGCTGAAGGGTATTCTTTAAGAAGAGGAAGAAGAAGAAAAAGGTAAAGATAAAAATTATGAACAACAAATACATATCTATCAACAAGTGAATCTAAAAATCAAGTGAATAAAAAATCTGATGAACAGAATAAACTGGTGAATATAATAGAATCAGGGGCATAGAAAGGGAGTGGACTGACAATTCTCAGGGGGAAAGGGGTGTGGGGGGAGAGGAAGAGACTGGACAAAAATCATACACCTATGGATGAGAACAGTGTGTGGCGGGGGTAAGGGCAGAGGGTGGGATGGGAACCGGGTGGAGGGGAGCTATGGGGGGGAAAAGAGGAACAACTGTAATAATCTGAACAATAAAGATTTAATTAAAAAGAAAATTGTAAATATAGTTTTCTCTTTCATCTTTTTCAGTATAAGACCTTTATCAAACTGACCCAAAATATAAAACTACTTGGAAAGAGGAAATGATAATAAGAATTTGTTTTAAAACATTAAGAGAAGGAATGAAGTAATATTTCACTTCTGACCAGCTAAATAGAATTACACAGCAGGACTAGATAGGGCTAGTTTTGCAATAGTCTTGATAGACCAGGCTTTCTCTGCCTCAGCAATGTCTCTTTGCTAGGGGGACTATCCTGTGCATTGCAGGAAGTTTAACAACTTCCCTGGTTTCTACCTAGCTGCACCCCACCTCAAGTATAACATCAAAAAGTTCCCCAGATGCTGCCAAACATCTTATAGAGGAAAAAAGCACACCCGTAGTTGAGAACCCCTCTGAGAGAAGATTTAATAAATTCCTTTTAGTTCTGTTTAATATATAATCAGGTCTGAAGGACTCACATGATAGAATTTTCTGTAGGATGAAGAAGATACTTCCTTTTACCTAGAGTAGCTAAACCATAGAAAGAGGGTATAACCCAAATCGAGGGGAAATGTATAATTAGACCCCCCCCAAAATCCCTCACTTTCTTTATACAGTAAAAGTGTGCTGCCACTTTTAGTCCCATTATCATCCTCTGGAAACAAATGTAATTATTTATTTAATTGCTATTCCATTTAATAACACTTCAGCTATTTGAATACAGTTATCATGTCCCTTCTAGTTCTTCCTCTTTTTGAGGTAATCATTCCAAATTCCATCAGCCAACTTTACATGCTGCTAGATTTTTCTTGTGAATCATTTTCATGGGGGCCCTAGAGAAAAATATCAAAGGTGTCTTCACTTCTGTGTAACTGTAATCGAGAGTACATATACATCCTCAGGGCTTCTTTAAGTGCTCAACAGACATGTCTCTTTCTTTTTTAAAAAAATTATTCATTGAGAGAGAGAGAGAGAGAGAGAGAGAGAGAGATGATTTGTTGCTTCACTTATTTATGCATTCATCAGTTATTTCTTGTGTGTGCCCTGACCAGAGATCGAATTCACAACATTGGCGCATCCAGATGAGGCTCTAACCAACTGAGCAACCTGGCCAGAGCTCTTTTTAAAAAAATTAAAAGTTGTTTAATTTATTGATTTTTGAGAAAGAGGAAGGAGAGAGAGAGGGAGAGAGAGTCATTGGTTGTTTCTTGTATGTGCCCTGACCCGGAATTGAATCAGTAACCTTGGTGTATGGGGATGAGGCTCTAACCAACTGAACTTCCCAGCCAGGGCCTACAGACATGTCTCTTAAGGCACTGTCAATAGTCACAATTTTGTTTCTTTCACAAATGCATACTTATCTTAAATATATATCATTGGCCTTTCGCCAAATGCAGGACACTCCCTTTGGTGTGGATTTTGGCAGTGGCAAGCCAGAACCCGCTATAATTATCGTGATACTAAAGAAGTATGCGAGAGCCCAGAACTGCCTGGGAATGGGGACACTAGTCAATAGTACAAACTCTAATACTTTCAATGTGACCCTTACTTGGTGACCTAAATAACTGGTGTTTCTTCTCTTTAACACTCAATGTATCTTTTTACCTTTATTCTTAAGCTGTCACATGATAGCTAGTACCCGGAAGGATAAGGAGAAGTATGTAATGATTGAAAGATTTCAAGTAGCAATTACAAGAAATTACCAAAGGAGGAAAGAAGGGGGAGAATATGTTAGAAAAGAAGTTAATAACCACTGAAAAGGGAGTGGGGTAGAGGAGGAACAACAGCAGGAAAGTTGCCAAAAAGTATAGGACATGAACATGCTTTCTCCTTTTGGGGGATCTGACAGCTCCTGGTCAGCTCTGCCAACCAGAAGGGAGGGGTGCAGAGGGGAGGGTATGGAAGGACCTGAAAAGGGAAACTGAACACCTGGGAAAGGAAAAGGAAGGAAAGTGACACCGTGAAGAGAGGAAGTGTGAGTGTTAAAAGGTATTCCAAGTATTAAATCTGAATTTAAAATAGAGATGGGTCATCAGAACACAATTTAAAGAAGGCAGCAAGCCATGAGAACTTTGTTAAAACGTACCTAAGAATAGATAGCTTAGAGACTCTATAAAGAATTATAAATATAACTCTCAAGCTATATTTACATATTATGTATTACATATTGCACAATTATAAATATCATATATTATGTAAAATAATTTCCAAGAGAGTTAAACAAGTGATATAGTCAGAATAGGAATATAGTCAGAATGGTTAGGATTCTACTAAGCATATTGCCCCTGAACTGGGAAGGCTGATTCATTTGACCAGCAGTTAACATTGAGTGATTTTTCCATGTTATAACATGGAGAAAGCATGCTCATGTCCTATACTTTTTGGCAACTTTCCTGCTGTTGTTCCTCCTCTACCCCACTCCCTTTTCAGTGGTTATTAACTTCTTTTCTAACATATTCTCCCCCTTCTTTCCTCCTTTGGTAATTTCATGTAACATATTTTATATGTTTCTATGGTAAAAAAAATAAAAATATTTTGCTGCAATTCTATTTCAAGAATGAATATATGTAATTTAAATTTTAAGGGAGGAAACATAGCATACAAAATATTTTCAAGGGAATTGAGGCATGGGTGTGGTTTTATGATATGTTTGTACCCATGTTTTGATGCAATGAAATGCTGAGTTCTGTTTAACACCAGAGGCTGCTACAAGGGATCAGGCATGATTTCTCAGCCTCCTCTTTTACTATATAATACATTTGACCTAGAGGAAAAATTCAAAAATGTATTGGGCCCTAGCCAGTTTGGCTCAGTGAATAGAGCGTCGGCCTGCAGACTGAAGGGTCCCAGGTTCGATCCTGGTCAAGGGCACATGCCCAGATTGCGGGCTCTGTCCCCAGTAGGGGGCTTGCAGGAGGCAGCCAATCAATGATTCTCTCTCATCATTGATTTTTCTCTTGCTCGCTCACTCTCTCCCTCTCCCTTCCTCTCTGAAATCAATTTAAAAATATATTTTAAATATTTCTAAAAATAAATAAATAAATAAAATGAATTGGAATAAAAAGTTATTTATTTATAAGTTATTCTGTTGGGCTTTTAGACTGTGACCGACTGTAGTAGTCAAACAGCCCAACTGATAGACTCCAAAATAGCTGTTTTATTTGTTTTCCATCATGGCCTCATATTCTCTTTTGGAGACGTTTTTGGGGGTGGGGCAAGGCAAAGGAGGTGATTTGTAATTTCCAAAGAAATTCTTATAAAAGTTTACATCTCAGAATGGGAGAAATAAGTATGTTAACATCCTATTCCAAACATGATTTATTAATTTTTAAGACTAAACATATATTTGTGGATCATTCCCATGGTTTTCATGAAGATTAAATGAAAAATGTATGCAAAAATGCTTTTGTAAGTATAAAATACTAAAGGAATGCGAACTCTATTATCTATATTTCTCCTGAAATGAAAATCATTGTAAATGTGCATTACTGATAGTCTCAGTAAGTGAAAATATTACATAATAAAATACATCTGAAGAAAGATAATTTAGTCCCTGCACATTTAGAGAAAATAAATTTGGAAGATACTACAAATATTTAAAAGAGAAAACCAAGTAATGTTGACCTAGGTTTAAAGAGGCAATGCATTTACTATTGTTACTGTTATAAGGATACAATCGCCCTCTCAGTTTGGAAACTTACTAGATTTACTCATGGGCAAAAAATTGCATAGAAATACCTTGTATTTGTAGGACCCATTTCAGAAAGAATAAGTAGACAAACAACAGTTTTATTGTAATGAGCGATGTTAATATTACAGTAAATGTTTTTGTAAATATGGAGAAGATTGGTAAAATGACATAGTGACTCAGATTATTAATTTATTTGACTGGCATATGAAGATAAGTTGAATTACAACAAAACAATACTAATATATAAAAAGCCAGGGGCCCTCACGACTGAAACAACCAGATGGACAACTGAACAGCAGGCTGTGTGGGGCGACCAGGCCAGCAGGGGAGTTAGTGAGGGATGACCAAATGACTGAACAGCAGGCTGTGTCGACCAGGCCAGCGGAGGGGGGGGGGCAGTCGGGGGTGAACAGGCTGGGGGGGAGAGGGGGCAGATGGGAGTGAGCAGGCAGTGGAGAGGGCAGTTGTGGGTGACCAGGCTTGCAGGGGG
>NW_005871060.1:2358027-2385743 GCF_000147115.1 Myotis lucifugus | reverse complement strand
GTGGTCCTGGATTGTGAGAGGGATGTCCGAGGGGTCCCGGATTGGAGAGGGTGCAGGCTGGGCTGAGGGGACCCCCCCTCCTGTGCATGAATTTTGTGCACTGGGCCTCTAGTATAAAATAAAGGGTCAATAAGCAACATAATCCCTGTATGAGTGTAAGGAATGAAGGTAGAGTTTCTAAATAAAAAGCTCCTTCAAAGAAAGAGGAAAGAAGAGAAGAGTTGACACTAAAGAGAACCAGGTGGTCCCGCTGCATCAACAAGTCACATATCTGGCTAATTGGCTTCTGGAACATTTGAAAAAAGGCCAGCTTCACGGGCATGGACCTAGACAGTTGCACAGGGCCCTGAACTCCAAAAGACCTTGTTTGGTTTACTGCTCTGCTCTTGCCACCTTGAAATTTTTAATAATTTTTGCAATTATGTTTTGGAAATGAAGTTTAGCAGGACAATGGAGCATGTGCGGGAGCAGAGGAGATACATCCAGTATGAGTGTCTGTCCCATTCACATGTAGTGTTTGTGATGCCCCATGAGCATAGAATTCCAAAGGACCCATGATGGCTGGGAGTTCAGTGAGGCTCAAAGCCAGTACAGGGAAGTCTGTTACCTCTAAGGCTAAGTAAATCTAGGGGTGAGGGGGGCTTGCTGGCATGCTGAGAGGCCCACTTCCAAGGTGACAGAACTTGCTGTGGATGCAGAGAAGCAGCGGTGGTATGCCGCTCTCCCACATTAGCCCACCTGTGCTGAATATAATGACATAGAAGAAAATGGAAGATAGGACCATCCACAACTCCTTTTTCTTTCAGTCCTTTTTTACTTGTAAGGAAGACAAACATAGAGAGTGTTGGTAGAATGTTTGTCTATCAAGAAAGGAAATAAAAAGAGTTGAGTTTTGTGCAGATTGCCACTGTTCCTGTAAGAACAAAATACATATATTCACATGTATGAGGTACAAACTAGATTGTATAATTTTAGTGGCTGGTTCTGCACACTAGTAAACGTTTTTTATATTTACATTTAAAAGTGGCATTGCACAATAGGAAGTTAAACAGTAACATTTATGCAATAATTTAAATTTTTAACTTTACTTAAAATAGCCTTAAATAGCTAATGAGAAACAGCATGATAAACTGAGAAAGAGAAGCAGAAGGAAAAAAAAACTTGTCTATTTAGTGCCTTTGACATCACTCTTTTTCTGCTTTTTGAAGAGGCTCCACACCGTCATTTTGCACTGAGCCCTGCGAATTATATAGACAGACCTGTTTGGAACTTCCAGCTCCCAACCACCACCCCAAATCCCCTTCCACTTACTGGGCCTCAATTTCTGTTAAAATCACACAAAGCTTATCATTGGACAATGACCAACCAGCTTACAATGGTCAAAGAAGTGGAATACAGAAGAGCAGTGGATTTACCTAAAAAAGAGAGATGGATGGAGTTCTATCACTATCGTCATGGGTATCTGGGGAACTTACATTTCCTGCGTCTTGATTTCCTCAACTGTAAAATGGGATAAACTATCTATCTGCAAGGCTGCTTCAAGTCCAAAGGAACCCATAATTCACATGTACAGGTTTTTGAGGTCACTGGAGAAAAAGTGCCTGATATCTGAAAGGGGAAGGATGAACTGCAGCACCAGCTCTATGAATAAAAGAGTCTAGTAGAAGCTTAAGGAAGAAGAATGGATAGAATGCGTTACCTGCTGTGCTAGGCATGTTTCATTCTATTCCGATACTATCTCACCCAATGCCCATGAAGTGAAGTTGTCATTTAAGAGATTAAGCAAATTGAAGGGATATTGTTCATGAAGTGGTAAGGTTTTGAACTTAGGTTTTGGTGCCAACAAAGACCATATACTCTTTCCACTGTAACAGAAAATAAAAAAAAATTAGATAGACAAATTATAAGAAGTAAAAAGTTCAAAGTTAAGCTGTAACTTTAGAGAAGGAAACTCATACTTTTATTTCACTCTAACCATCATAGGTGAGAAATTATAAATCAAAGGACAAGGTGAAATGAACTACATTCTGATGATATAATTACAAAATTTTAAAGTTTTGAATAACAGTTAAAATGAAAATATATAAAAATCATTCAAAATAAAATGTGAAATCTGTATATATTTTTAAATATTTTTTAGTATTCATTTTATGTATATATTCAAGTTACCTTAGAAACTTTTAAAGTTAATTAGAATACTAGCTGTTGTCATTTTGAACTTATTAAATGGCAAGACTGTGGTTGATACTCTTTTCTAATATTAAAGAAATGCTCTAATCCTACAATTGTTTCATTTACATTTCTAAAATATGTCCTTTGTAGACCAGCCCAAACTAATTATGTTGATTTCCTAAGTTAATTTCCTTAGAATGTTGATAAACCAGGTTTCCTTCTAGTCTCTCAATCCTATAATCAATGCAAAATATAACTGGAAAAGCTAAACTTTTATTTTAAATACATTCACAATTTCTTCATTTGGTTTAATGGGTGACTGAAGGCAGAGGGAAATGCTTGCCTAAATTCTCAAAGCAAGTCAGGAACACTTCTAGGTTTTAGACTTCTTGTATTATATATACACTGATAATTATTTCTGCTTGCTCATTCCCACCCCAGCTCCATAAATTGTGGCCCAATCCTGACAAGTTGATACTCAGAATTTTCAGGTGAGCCAAATTAGCAATGATTATGTGGTGTTGCCCACACATACCATTTGACTCATTCATTCCTTGTGTCCACAGCAACACAACTGTGAACACGCAACAAACAGCTATACTTATGAGTTAACTTTTTAAAACTGCGAAAAATATTTGTTCATCCTTCATTTATAATGTAGAACAATGCCACTTAACCAGACTAACTCACTGTGTTGTTCTCAGGTTTAAATGAGATATGTGAGGAAGAAATTTGTAAAGTCCAAAATAACCATTTCAATGCAAAGTAACATTCTGAAAAAAAAATCAAGAGTCATTAAAGTTACAGTTACACTTGAAATTATGAGATTGCTGGAAATTATAGTTCCTATATTTAATTGGTTTAGAGGAATAAAATGAATGTGGGTGTTTTCTGACAGTTTTCAGAAAAATTAATTTGGATAAATATTCCATTATATTATCTTGTATGGTCCCCTAATAGTCTTTATTACCCTGTTCTTTCTCTCTGTATTATAGCTAAAAATCTACTAATCCAGAAATAAATAATTTTATTTTTAAATCTTTTATTGACTATTTTATCTCCTTTGATTAGCATCTCAGTTGTCTTTCCTTCCTTTCACCTTCTCAACCCATTGTCTCTAGGATAAGACAGAAGAATTCCAGTTAATAATTGAAGAGGAAATGTTAAAATTAGAATGCCACCATTTTTTCAACATTTAATGAAAGAATGAATCAAGCCACTGACCATCAATGGTCATTATCATTTCTAAATAAAACAACCACACAGGTGACTCCTGATGCATGTTCGCATTACCACCTATGAAGAATTCTGGTCAAGTTTCTAGAGATCTTGAAACGTGATCTCTGCCAGCTTATGAGAAATAAAAGTGACAGGGACATATGGTGTAATGATACTGCAATAATGCAATCAGAAAAATCTAGGATGTGGAAAATTTTATAGGACAAATCTCCCAGTTTTTTTAATGATATAAATTGCAGGGGAAAGAAGTGTTTGTAAATTTAAAAAGGTTTAAGAGACATAAATCAGTTGCAATTTAGATCTTAATTCAAACAGATTGTAAAATCAGTATGAGACAATCAAGAAAATTTGAACACCGAATTGATATTTGATGATGTTAAACATTATTTTTAATTTTAAAAATGTGATTTTTTTGTTTTAAAAAGATACCTTCCCTTTTATTATTATATACTGAAATATTTATAAATAAAATTGTTTGCTCTCTGGATTTTGCTTTAAAATAATCTATTAAAACAGAGTTAATCATTGTTGAAGTTTGTGAGATAGTTACATATAGGTTCATTATTCTATTCTTTTAACATCTCTGTGTGTGAAATTTCCTGTAATGAAAAGCATCCAGAATTTAATCATTTACTGCCTCTAACTCTACCACCACTAGCCCAGGTAGAAAGCCACAACCACCTCTCACTGAGTTGTTGCAATGTCTCGTAATTGATCCCGCTGATCCCACTCTTGCCTTCTCTGCAGTCTATCCTCAGCATAGCTGTTAGAGTAATTATTTAAAAATTTAACTCAGATCAAGTTACTGAAGGTGGAGAGGGGTTTTAGCAAAGTAGTAGAAGGTTATTAAAATAATTCAGGCTTGAGATCATCACGGCTTGGACCGTGATGCAGGTTAGCAGTGGCAAAGATAATATGTGTATCGGATTATGATACATTTTGATGCAGAGCCAACAGGATTTACTGGTAATTGCATGTGGAATAGGAGAAAAATAGAGGAACTGAGGGTAACTTCATGGTTTTTAGCATAAGAAATTGTAAGAACAAAAGTGCATATATTTATGAAGAATAATCATATTTTTCGAGACCAAAAATGACAGTAGAAAGAGAAGCAGTGTTTAACATGTGTGTAAATCTCTTTTTTATCTGTAATAAAAGAGAGCTGGAGACTCATATCTGCATGCAATTTGTGGAGACAGCTCAAATCCTGTAGCCTCTAAAATGCTCCAATCCAGTATGAGAAACTGCAATTATCTGAGACAGCGCTGACATTGTGGACTCCCAAAAGCATCTTGGGGTTCTCCAAACTTCCAGAACTGCTGCTACACGCCATTGGTACATATTTAAGTTCCAAAGTCTGTTTCTACTTCTAGAATATGGGAATGACAATTGAATCAAATTCTCAGATTTTTGGAGACATCTTATTTCTCCAACTTCCAATATTCATTTTCTATGCTCTGCACAAAATAAGCATTCTTTAAATGTTTGTTGAATAAATTACAGATCCCTATACTGTCATTTGGTCAGAAATATTCATTATAACAAAGTCAAGGCCATATTGGACTATTAGTTGGTAAATCTTAAGCACCAGTGTTCTTAGAAAAAAATGAATAAAGTATTCACTATGTAGTTTACAATTGCATTGCATTTGATATTTTAATCAACACCAGTGGTATATTCTTTATATCTTTGGCTACAGACTTCACTGACAAGCAGCCTTAAAAAAATAATTTAAGAGAACACCTAAAGGTTATCTGGTTTGGCCGCCTCTGAATATTTTTCTAGAATTAACTCCAGTTTCACTCACATTAGATGTCTAATAAACTAATGCATATTTTATGTAATTTTTAAGAATACTGCCCCAAAAAATAATCCATTATAGTTTATAACTTTCAAAATAGTAATGATCCTGTTTAACAACAATAGTATTTTATCATGTTACATGGAAATTTAAAATTAATAGTGTATTCCCTAACTTAATAAAGGGTGGCTGTCAAAAACCAGCAAAATCATTTTTTGTATTAAAGATAATAGAAGACATAGACACCCAGTATTTCTTCTATTCAACATTTTTAAATATTTTAGTTATTGCAATAAACCAGGAAAACAAGGGGCATAAATCTTAGAAAGGAAGAAACAAAATTGTGATTATTTGATAATATGATGGCTGATATAAAAATCATCTAAAAATCATCCAAGAGGAGCACAAAACTATTAGAATTAATAATTAGAATTAACCCATTCAAGTAGATAGACACAAGATCAATCTTCGAAAATCTGTAGCTTTCTTTTACACAAACAATCACCAGAAGTGGCAGGAGAATAATAGGTTGCATTAACAATATCAATAACAATGGTATTACTGTGAATAAACCTGGCAAGACCAATCTATTAGATAAATATGTTAACCAAGGGACATATATGACATACAAATTTCAGAGATAACATATATGCATTAATGAGAAGACTCTATATGCCATTACTCCCCAGATAAATAAGTGAATTCAGTGCAGTTTTCACTTTCAATAGAACTTTTACAGAACCTTCACAAGCCAATTCTAAAGTTAATATGAGAAGATAAATGAGCAAGAATAGCAAAAATAATTTTAACAAAAAAATTTTAAGAGGGTTTGATATGACAACAAATCATGTGCTAGTTTTTAAAATGTGGTGTTAAATATAAATACACAAATAATATTAATAATAACTTAATAGTAAAGCACCCAGAATTAACTCTGTGAACATAAGAAAATTTATATTATTATAAAATTAACATCTTAAGTGAGTAGGAAGATATGAAATATTTATCAAATGATGTTAGAAATATTTATTATCCATTTGGGGAAAAGAATAAAGTGAGATTTGTACTTCACACATGAAAATAATCCTCAGAAAATCTGAATAATTATAACAATAAAACTATAAAAGAATTAGGAGAAAATATAAGGTAAAGATAAATTTATAAGATACACATTTGTTTTGAGGTAGGGGTAGTTTTCTTAAGCAAGATGCTAAAATTAAAGTCATAAGGGAGAGAACTGATAAATTGATATATAAAAATTAAAAATGCCTTAGGACAGAAATCATAAACAAAGTTAAAAATTAAAGGATAGACTGAAAAAATATTTGTGTGACTACAATCAATAAGCACTTGATACTCAAAATATATAAAATCTCCTAAAATTAGTAAGAAAAAGCAAATGATGTGATAAAAAGGTGGGCAAAAATATGAATAAGGACTTCACAAAAGAGGAAAGACAAATACCCAATAAGTGTATGGAAAGATGATGTAGGTAAATAGTACTAATAACCAGACAAATATAATTTCAAACATGAGATAGCATAGAAATGAAAAAAATGTGAAGTTTCATACTGAATGCTGACCAGTGTGTAACCTCCAATTGTTGTTAGTTGAGAAGACATTGGTGTAGACACTGGAAGAGCTATTTGGAGTACATATTAAAATGTTTAATGTCTCTCTCATGATCTGAGCCATTCTGTTGACAATATCCACTGTAAGGGAATACTGTAGGAGGGTATACACAGACATATATTTTCTAAGAAGGAAAAGATAGAAACTAACTAACTATACTTCCTCTGGAAAATGAGTAATTAAACTATGGATTATGTCCATTCTCAAAGACACAATGCTGTAGTTAAAAAAAAAAAATTGAGACTTAAAGGAACCAGCATGTAAGTAACTCCAACATCTATTATTAAATAAAAATTAAACACAGAAATGACAAGACAATTTGTTCAATGCTACATAGGATTTATTTAAAAATACACGCGTACATAAAAAATGGTATGGTGTATATTCTGGAGGAATACACAAAGGAGTTACCCTTGGGAAGGTTTGGAGATGAGGGCTAGTAAACAAAGAAGGCTGCAGCTTATCTGTAATCGTTCAGTATTTTACACGGGGAAATTATTCATATATTCATGCATGAAAATACTTTTAATAAGTAATAAATACTATTAAAATTAGTATATATAATGATTTAAAGCACACTTGATGTTTAAACTCTCTTATTTCAGATAGTAAATATTTTCTTCAATAAAATGTTTTTCAGACAGAGTAGAAATTAAAGTGGCCTCTATTGCAGCATATTTAGATAAATGAGTACTGATGGATTATATAAAGAAATAGACATTCTTTTGGAAGGCAAGAACAGATCTCTGTATGTGATTTCCCTATAAATAT
The DNA here is from genome assembly GCF_000147115.1 of Myotis lucifugus. NCBI lineage: Eukaryota > Metazoa > Chordata > Mammalia > Chiroptera > Vespertilionidae > Myotis > Myotis lucifugus. The sequence goes on along the minus strand of NW_005871060.1, from coordinate 2,378,128 downwards.
GTCTGTTTCATAGAGAAATGAGATCTTGCACTATTTCTAAACTGCTGATTTGGGATAAATTTTAAGAATAACTTAAAAATGTTTTAAATTAATATAGTTATGGATATAGGAGGGATATGGTGGGCAACGGGAAGCCAGGAAATTGGCCAGATGGCTTAATAGAAAATATTATGAGACTATATTACACAAGACTAAAATACACAAGACTGTCTCTATATATATCTGTAATGTTACTTTTTATGCACAAGTAGTAGTACCAACAAAATGATAGCAGATGTGGACATTTTCATGCTAATCAGAGTCTCAAGCATAAGGAAAAAAGATAAAGTGTCTTTTAGTTAGATAAATAAAATTGCATCAGGTGTTCACATTTTAGAGTCATTGCTTTTTTAAAAAAAGTGGTTCAAAATATAGTTCTAATGGATCACTAGGAAAATTAAATAAAGAATGCTGAAATCTAGAAATTCACTCAACAGCTAATTCTGTATGTATTTCATCAATACTAGTGCTTGTGGCAGGGAGCAGAAACTGCATGGCCACTTCTAAGTCATGAGAAGGCTCTACCTCACTGGTTAGTTCACACTAACATAGCATCATAAAGTCTGTTAAAGCTTTAGCAGATAAACACATTTTGTTAGTATTCAAGTGGTGACATTAAATAATCAAAACCAGCATAGCCTGAATTAGGTATCTAAGAAGTCATTAAAAAGGTCACAATAAAAAATATAGTTGAAATGTAAGAATAAATAACCCCAATATCAGAAAGATTTCATTTTAAAAAAAAGTTTGAGAGATAGCGGAAAGTTTTCTGGGAGGAAACAAAATTCCAACACTGTATATACAAAGGTCTGTACAAAGCGTTCAATGAATGATAAGAATTAAGGCTGAATTTTTTTCATTTTTAAGGGAAATAAGTTGAAAAGTGACCTCTAGTGGACTCTTAGCTTCATGTATAAGACTGCCTTTTACTTAGAAAAAAAATTTTTTTAAATATTTGTAATGATTATAATTTGCTGAGGACATAGAATCTGGATAACATATAAAAAACAGATTTAGTAACTAAAGTATTATTTTGTTTTCAAAATTTTAAAATCATTACTTCAAAAGAAGTTCATAAATTCTCCTGATATAATCTAATACATTTAAAAGAATGCAAATTTTAAAAAATACTTTCACATGTGGAATAGTGTTTATTAGCCAAAATTGCATTCCCAGTAGGGCTAGGAGGGACAGTTTAGATTCGTGAGGAATGAGTGACAGGGTCTCCTCAGCACAGGCGATTGTGGGCCTGATGCTTCATTCCTTCTCCGGCTCACATTGCCCGGCAGTGACACACCTCCACAGCGCTGACCCCGCCGCACTTGCTGGCTTCTCACATTCTAAAATAAGGCTAATCCTCTGCAGGCGCCCAGAGCCTCTGCTGAACAAGTGCCACAACCAGCACCAGTTACTAGTATTTCCTGGCTCCAGGATCTTAAAGGGAATTTGTGAAAAAGCACATATTGGTCTACAGTAGTGTGATGAAATAGTAAAGTGGGAGTCCTCGTGGAGTTAAGATTTCTCTTCAAAAAGCACCATAAAATATATCTTTATAAAGGATTGACAACCATGTTTCCAAAGAGTAAATATATATATATATATATATATATATATATATATATATATATATATTAAACTGACATGTATTGGGTAAAAAGAAAATGTATTCAGAAATTATATATCCAAGTAAACAAAAAGTCTGTGGAAGTTCCAAAGTGCATATGAACATTCCCAGAATGACCATTTTACTCTTCCTAACTCAGGAAAATTGTCAATAATCATTTCGTGATTAGGAGATTTTTAGAAATAGAACTTTATAGGCCTTCCTCAACTACTATAATATAATTCAACAGGGCTATTGAGGCTTCGGTAACTCTTGGAAACAGCTCAACCCCATACCCATGCAGAAGTATATTAAAATGCAATAGGGTATATCAGCTTATTATTACTTTTGTCTATTTTTCATATATATTTCAAACTTAATTTGGGTTGAGGCTAAGTTAAACAAGGACTGAATTTTACCCTCTGACCTGTGTTTTGTTTCTTGTTCTTTTTACTCCACTCTCTTAGAATAGAAACTACAGTACTATGAACATTTCATCTTTGTTGTTTTAAATTTTTAACACCTAGGTAATTTGGGAGTGGGGGAGGGAGAAGTGAGAGGCTATTTAAAGAGATAGGATAACGTGGCTCAGTGGTTGAGCATCAACCTATGAACCAGAGGTCACGGTTCTGGAATCAAATGGGTCAGGGCACATGCCCAGGTTGCAGGCTCAATCCCTGGTGGGGGGCATGCAGGAGGCAGCTGATCACTGATTTTCTCTCATTATTGATGTTTCTATCTCTTTCTCCCTCTCCCTTCCCCTCTGAAATCAATAAAAACAATTTTAAATAGAGAGAATAATTCTCTTCCAACATCAGACATATATATATATATATATATTTGAAAATATTCTACAAAGAATCATTTTAGGATAATATTGTAATAACATTCATGCTTTTATTCTTTTTTTAATAAGGACTTCTTAGTGACCACTTGCCGATCTGTCTCATCTGTCTCACCAGCAACCAGCTTATGTATATGGGTGCTCACAAGACACCTTCTGTCCTTAAGTAGCCAGCTTATCAAGACTGCTCACTCCAAGCCTGAGTGAGCAAACAGGTCTGGCCAGTGTGCCCTAAAGGCCAGCATTCCTGGGCTCCACCGGGGAAGGGAGCTCTCTGCAGTGGTGAACTTCCAAAGGAGTCTGCGGGAGTGGATTTTTACCCAAGATGGTTAGTGGAGATAAGGATTCACCTCGGAGCAGTAAAGGAGTTCATGGTTCAGACTCCAACTTTGTATCTCTTAGTTTCCCATTTACAATTCTCAAGAAAAGGAACAGTCTGTATCCCAGGACATCTCCTTTCATAGTTCTTAGCAGCATTCTCCTCTTTGTAGAGAAAGAGTTTAGGAAATGCCTCCCTTCATTCACAAATGGGAGAAGAGAGTTTCTAGTCCACACAAAAAAAAAAGAAAGAAAGAAAATAATATACAAAGACCCATACAGGGGGGATTATAAAAATAATAATTTTTATGTATCTGGTGCCTACTATTTCCATACTTTATCTCCAGTCTTTACAACAACCCCATGTGGTTTCTGATATTCCAGTTTTCAGGGGAGAAACTGAGGTTCAGAAAAGTTTGCTGACTTGCCAACAGCACACATTGCAACAGGATACAACCCAGTGGTACCGCCAAGGGCTTTCTGACTCTAATACCGGTTTTGCTCTACCTCCCAACACAGCGTGGGAAAGCAAGGAAGGGCAGTTGTCATTCCTTAAGCAATCTCAATATCTGAATAATTATTCTTTTTATCTGCCTAGCTAATATTTCTTAACCCTGAATTAACATGTTAAAAAAAGAAATTAATAACAAAACAAAATAAAACAAAAACTTGTGACTTTTCTCGGGCCACCTAGAAGCCAAATATATCCACCCAAGTACACAGAGGTATTAAAGTTATCAGATATAATCCCACAATGAGGGCTCTAGCTCTAAGATTAGAAATAGAAAGTATTTAGGCAGCTTATGTAGCCTGTCCATTAATATACTTATTTGAGTGGAGCAACAGAAGGACAAATAATTACTTTGATTTGAAATATTGAAAAGAAATGCAGACTTTGAATCTCTGAGGCATTTGTTTGACTCTCGGAACACTAGAATATTCTAGGCTGCTTGCCAAATGAATATTTAGTTGAATATAAATAAGTTTATTATCATGCGTGTGTAAATGTGTACAATAAAATAGTTTATACCTAAGCAGATGATATTTCATTAGAAAGAACCATTGTCAGTTTTGTCTATGTTTCAAGGACATTTTTCCATCTAAACATACTCTGAATTTTAAATATCAGCAGTATTTCCAAATTATTTCAATATATTACAACTTCTTTCTACTATGAGCCATGGAAAATGCCTAGAAATTAATATGTATGACTTCAGAAATCTCTTCTCATTTATTATGACAAAGACTTTTAACTTTTTTAAATTTTTATTTATTTATTTTAGGGAGAAGGAGAGAGGAGAGAGAGGAGGGAGAGAGAGAGAGAGATCAATTTGTTGTTCCTCTTATTTATGCATTCATTGGTTGATTCTTGTATGTGCCCTGACCCAGGATGGAACCTGAAACTTTGATGTATCAGGACAATGCTTTAACCAACTGAACTACCTGGCCAGAGCCCTTTAACTTTCTTAACTTAGCTTTTCTAGAATGTGTATCAAATTGTGGGGAACAGATATAGGGTTAAGCCTCAGACTGACCTGTTGGCAAAGTCACAAACAAGTCCCAGCTTAGAGGGCACAGTCATCTTAGCATAATTAGGCTTGACCTTATGAAGCTCCCTAGATCTTATCTGGGAAGCTAATGGGCTGAGGGAAGTGCAGGAAGTGTAACCATGGTCAAAACCAGTGAAACTCACAAGAACTGTGTAACTATGGTGACCACTGCCCTGTTTACCTCTCACTATAAAAGGTTGGTGCGGCCTGAGCACCAGTGGAAGTCTTTCCTCTTGAGTTGGACTTACCCGCCTGGCCCCCCAATATTCCCAAATTATCTCTTGTCTTTTCTCTTTCATTTGTGTGTGGCTCCTCTTCCAGCTCCTGAACCCTGAACCACGCGGGACATGGAGGGAAACATTTACAACATCAAATGAATGTGTATTTGAATAATAAAAATAAATAAGTGCAGTTAGCCCTGACCAGGTGACTCAGTTGGTTGGAGCATTGTCCCATGCACCAAAAGGTTTCAAGTTTGATTCTGGTCAGGGCACATACCTAGTTTGTGGGTTCGATCATGGTTGGGGTGCATATGGGAGGCAACTGATGGATGTTTCTCTCTCTCTTTCCCTCTTCTTCTCTCTCTAAAATCAATAAACATATCCTCAGGTGAGGATAAAAATAAAAATAAATTCAGTTAAGACAAAGTTAGCTGATAAAGTCTCCATTTCTTGGATCTGCACTTAGGATGCCTTCTGTTTTGTTTTTAATATGTTTTTATTGATTTCAGAGGGAAAGAGAGATAGAAACATCAATGATGAGAGAAAATCATTGACTGACTACCTCCTGTACGCCCCCTACTGGGGGTTGAGCCTAAAACTCAGGCAAGTGCCCTGACTGGGAATAAAGCCATGACCTCCTGGTTCATAGGTCGATGCTCAACCACTGAGCCACACCAGCCAGGCTACGATGTATTCTTTAACTGAAATGAAATACTTTAATTATAGATTACTAAATGGGTATCATCTATCATTATGCATGTTATTAAGTACTGCTCTACTACAATGCAGGGAAAAGTGCTACCTTGAAGAAAATAATAATGGTAATCAGTTGACAGATGTATTATTCAAGAAAGTGATATATTAAATTATGTTGAAATTTAAGTCAGATTCTGAGACTTTTTTCAAACCTAAGGTAACTGCTTCCCTAATGACATGTCATGACCTTTAATTTGTCCTTGTCACATCTAACTGTTGTTTCAGGCATGCAGTACTCATCTTCCATATTCTGCTGAATCTACCTATGTAATTGAGAATTTAGAATATATGGAAAAGGCTGGTGATATTTAAAATGAAATTGATGTGAGGCAGTCATATACTCTGATAGAATAAAGAGAGTTTCACATTATTAACTGAAATTTTACCTCTGAAACTAGGTGGATCTGGTTACTAAATTATTTCTATAGAAAGAGCAATAGAGGAGAATCAGTTTTGCATTCTAAAAAAGGCAGAGAGCTTGCAGCTTCATATTTAGGACTTAGAACATTATTTTTGCTGTTGTTTTTCTTATTTTAAAGTTAGTAGGTAAAATGGGTAACAAATGTCATACAATCCACCTAAGAATCAATTATTACTAAAGAGAACACCTAAGCCCAGCCAGTGTGGCTCAGTTGGTTGACTATTCTCCTATGCACCAGGAGGTCACTGGTTGGATTCCAGGTTGGATTCCAGGTCAGGGCACATGCTCAGGCTGTGGGCTCCATCCCTAGTGGTGGGGAGTGGCAGGTGTAAGAGGAGTCAATCATTGCTTCTCTTTCTTCGATGTTTCTCTCTCTCTCTCTCTCTCTCTCTCTCTCCCTCTTCCTTTCTCTCTCTAAAATCAATAAAAACATTTTTTAAAGAGAACAAACAAAAAGGAGTTTCTAGGAAGAAAAAATGAGACCCTGGATATCTTCTCTGTTCTCCTCAGCTGTCAGAAGCAACTTTTCTAGATGTTATTCAGAATAAATATAGTCTGGAAAATTAACCATTTCTATCTCTCTTGTTTCTTCTCCTTTCTTCTCTCTCTTTTTTTATTGTGTGGAGATGGAATAGAAGAAGGGAGAAGCAAGAAAAGTTATTAGAAACATTATAATTAGCACTTTTAAGTACTTGCCTCTGGACAAAACCTCAAATAGAAGTTTGATACTATATCAATCTTTCCTATGTCCTCTGTTTTAACAATGCTCACATACATGCAGTTACTCACAACTAATTACTTAAAAGTTGTTTAAAATTTTAATTATTTAAAATTTAATTATTGCAAACTACCTACCTGTGGTATGTCATAACACCTACTAACTTAGCATATTCTTTATTTTCCATAGGCATATAGATATTTTCACATTAAGCCCAGCCTATTTGAAAGGAAAAGACTTTGGGTGATAGGTACTTCTATCTTAATGCTGTACAGAAAAAAAAATTGTATCCAACAATTTGAGCCAAAACAACTTGATAACTTAAGCACCCTGAATTACATAATCTGAAATAAGACCTTTTCAGAGGGCATACACATAGTAGGGTTAACTAATTAAGGACTGTGACATTCTTGGGACATACCAAGGGCTATTAAAAGGGAAGTCTCTTTAAACTCTCCTTTCCTTCCCCAGCCTTTGCTAAGAAAGCCTTATAGAATTTCCAAGTAGTGAATATCATCCGTCATGCTTGTTAAAGGTCAGCAACAGTAAATTAGTTAATAGCAACTTCCTAAAAGTTTAGGACAGGAAACAATAAAGAATGCTATATCCAAATAGAAGCTGCAAGGATAACTTAGAAGGATAGAATGTAATTGCTGAAGTTAAAATTAGCCAGGTCACCTTACTCTGATGGGGGAAAAAAATCCCTGGGATCCTGGCAACCAGATAAATAGATATGGACTTCCTTCCCATTAATAAGCTTCTTTTAGTTCTGTGATGAAATGTTATTCCAAAGACATACACCTATTAACTCACCGACACTGCATCCTAAATCTAGTTTGGACACTCACCTAATTATTAAAAAGACCCTGAGCTTACTAACTATGTGCATGTATTATCCTATATAATAAAAGCCTAATATGCAAATCGACCAAATGGAGGAACGACCAGTGGAACTACCAGTCACTATGACATGCACTGACTACCAGGGGGCAGACGCTCAATGCAGGAGCTGACCCCCGCCTGCAGGTTCCAGGCCAGCCAAGGCAGGTGCCAGCAGGGACCCCTGATAGCCCCGCCAGTCACCCCACAGATTGGCCCTGATCGCCAGCCAGGCCTAGGAACCTTACCCGTGCATGGATTTCGTGCACCGGGCTTCTAGTAGGTATATAATCTGATCAAATTAGAATTGAAAGTATCTTATAATCTTGTAGTTCACCCCCATGTTTTCAAGCCCAGAGCTGTGACTTCTCTAAGTCAGCTGTATTTACATTGGGTATTTACTATACTACTGACCTTCTGTGTGTAGTAAATATACTTCATATTTACCTGCACTTTTTTGTCACTTTAGCTAAATGTTTTTGAGGAAAAATTATGTTAACTTTATCACGCAGCAAGCATATAGCAATAGTATATGAGGATATAAATAGTTTCTAAATAAAAATAAAGAATATTTAACTTAAAAGTCAAAAGTGATATAGCAGCTAAACATGGAAAACATCATTTAATTAACAAATTATAATTATTTATCATCCAAAAACATTTTAAATATTTCTTGTCCTAATCATTTTGTGGTTCAAAAATGGAATTATCACCAGATGATTCTGACTGTTTTCCACTAGGTGGCAATATATCTTTTTTCTTTATAATCTAAATGTGTTTTTCCAGGGTATGATGAAAAAACTTCTTTAAGTAGTTTCTCTTTGAGTAGACCTAATTGAAAATTAAGATTAAGAAAATCTTAAGAAAGGGACATGAGCAATAAGGGATTTATTAGATTAGAAGACAGGGTTCTCTTATAAAACCCAGAATTAAAATAAAAATAATAAATTCTGCTTCATGTACACTCACATTTAAAATTTATGTTAAATTTATATGACCACATTTTCAAAATGATAGTCATTTGTGGTTTTAAAAGATTTATTAAAATGAGATTAGGTTTATTTATAAATGGTAGCAAAAATCACTGAAAATTTTTAGTCCTGTGACTTAAAACATCATCCTCAAGATTAGGTCACAGTATTTTAAACTGCATTACTTATTTTTATACCCTTTCTTCAACCAGGACTTTGAAAAAAATACCCATTAAAACATATTCTTTTTTCATATATTTAAAGCTGTTTTTTTAAATGTGTTAGTGTCCATACTTAGAGCTAAGTTGGTTCTGGACTATTAATAAGATAAATAATATTTTCTTTAAAGTCAGATAGGTTTCAATAAAGAAACAATTTGACTAATGTATTAGTTTGCTAGGACTGCTGTGACAAAATACCACAAACTTGGGGGCTTAAACAACAGAAATTTATTTTCTCACAATTCTGTTGGAGAGCTGGGTTTCTTGTGAGGCTTCTCTCTTTGGTTTGCCGATGGCCACCTGCTCACTGTGCACTGACATGTTCATCCTGACTAGTTGCGTGGTCCTAATTTCCTCTTCTCACAAGGACACCAGTCATACTGAATTAGGGTCTCCTGGTACAACCTCATTTTTCCTTAATTGCCTCTTTAAATATTCTTTCTCCAACTACTGGCACATTCTGAGGTACGTGGGGTTAGGAACTCAACATATGAATTTGAGAGGAACAGAATTCAGCCCATAGCAACTAGTAAATCTGTCTACACAGCCTGCTCCATATTTCCAAACCGAGCTATTGTGGTGTGGAATGAAGAATCCTAGATTGGAAGTCAGAGTTCTAGAGCTAAGGAAAGATCTTAGACACAATCTAATCTACTAATTATCACTCCTTGCTGCAAAAGAAGAACTTTCAAAGCACACCAATGCCCTGGCCCCACACCCAAATATTCTGATTAATTAATCTGGAGTGGGGCCAGACATCAGTATTTTTTGAAGCATCCCATATGTTTCTAATATGAAGCCAGAGTGGAGAACCACTGATCTAGACAAGTATTTTCCAAAAATGTATTAAAATGCAAATTCCAGTACATTGGCCACTGCACCGTCATTACAATCTTCAGAAACAGAGCAGCGTCCATTTATCAAGCCTCTTAGTAACGAACATAAGCCCTAAAGTATGAGAAGCTCTAACAGAGTCTAATCCTCTCATTTTACAAGTGAACAGATTGAGGTTTAGAGGTTACCTCACCCAAGGTCACACAGCTACGAAATGGCAGAGCCAGAAGGAGTTAGGACTTCTGACATCCAGTCTAATTTTCAGCAGATTCCCTGTGCTAATGAAGAATTCTGTGGACTTTAAAATGATCTTGTAGTTCTGGCCCTAGATATAGATTGCATCTACGCTTGAATTCAGACATGTCCTGACAATTCTAAAAGCCTAGTAGGGCAGAACCATCACAGCTATGTTTACAGTAAAAATGCATTTCAGCCCTAGCCGTTTGGCTCAGTGGCTAGAGCGTCAGCCTGTGGACCAAAAGGTGCTGGTTTCCATTCCAGTCAAGGACACATGCTTGGATTGTGGGCTCGATCTCCAGTAGGGGGCATGCAGGAGGCAGCCAACCAATGATTCTCTCTCATCATTGACCTTTCTCTCTCTCCCTCCCTCTCCCTCCCTCTCTGAAATCAATAAAAAATATTTTTAAATGCATTTCAGGAGCCCCTCTGTGTTCAGGGTAATGGGGGTCGTCGGAACAGTTGGGCCTTTGAACTCTTGCATTGCCCCGGGTGCTGCCAGGCTCTTCTGGCCCTGGCTCCTCAGATTGAGCCTAAGGCCTAATCCATGGTCGGCAAACTGCGGCTCGCGAGCCACATGTGGCTCTTTGACCCCTTGAGTGTGGCTCTTCTTAAGCCTTAGGAGTACCCTAATCAAGTTAATAACAATGTACCTACCTATATAGTTTAAGTTTAAAAAATTTGGCTCTCAAAAGAAATTTCAATCATTGTACTGTTGATATTTGGCTCTGTTGACTAATGAGTTTGCCGACCACTGCCGGGCCTAGGTAGAAAGAAGACTGTAGTAACCAGTTAGCAGGTTCAGTGAGACGAAGCCATGGAGGATTCTGTTTTCCTGGTACCAGTAGCTTCTGCAGCCAGAGTTGGCTTAGAGAATGGCAGCCTCTGTGTAGACAGCGACTGGCAGAGAGGCACCAGTGATTGAGCTGGGACAGGGAGCAAGCTGGTAGCCCAAGAGGTTTTCAATTCTGCTGCTTTTATACATTCAAAAAACACGGGTGAGAGACCTCTTGGGAGCTTAGTGTCAGAGACTTAGTTGGCGAAGGTCATGAACACACACATACAAATAAGTCGTGACACAATTTTAGAAAACCTAATGGATCAATTTCCAAAAACTAAAAAAGCAACCCCCTCAGGGAGTGATGATCCATGAACATTTTAGAATTTGTCCTTAAAAATTTAGCTTAAAGGTTTCCTAAAACAGGGGCTTTTTATGCATTCATGTTTCTTTGTTCACAGTAATGACCCAGATTTGAGTGAGAAAGGAAGGACAAATGTTGAGGTGATACTAATAATCAGAAATTGAAAAATGATGTGAAATACAGCACTACTGAAGATTTAAAGACATTTTTTGTATATTTACAACACTATAATTCAATTGAGCCTCAATATGTCAAGAAATATAGCAATTTCTAGTTTGAGGTACTAGATAATTTAAGTCTCCTTAGGGCTGGTTATACTGTTCTAAATCCATCACAGTATTTCTCAAACTGTAGATCAAGAAACTCCTACTCTAGCCCTACCCAGTTTGGTTCAGTGGATAGAGCTTTAGCCTGCAGACCAAAAGGTCCCGGGTTCGATTCTGGTCAATGCCACGTACCTTGGTTGCAGGCTCATCCCAAGCCAGGGCCCTGATTGGGGGCATCTGCAGGAGGCAACCAATCCATGTGTTTCTTTCACATCGATATTTCCCTCTCTCTTCCACTCTCTCTAAAAATCAATGGAAAAATATCCTCAGGTGAGGATTTTTTTTTTAAAATATATTTTATTGATTTTTTACAGAGAGGAAGGGAGAGAGATAGAGAGTTAGAAACATCGATGAGAGAGAAACATCGACCAGCTGCCTCCTGCACATCTCCTACTGGGGATGTGCTCGCAACCCAGTTACATGCCCTTGACCAGAATCGAACCCAGGACCCTTCAATCCGCAGGCCGACGCTCTGTCCACTGAGCCAAACCGGTTTTGGCAGAGGATTTAATAGCAAAGAAACTCCTGCTCTAGAATAACCTGGGAGGATGACTTGAGATGCAAATTCTGGGCCCTCATAAGATCCCTGTAGGTATGTCTGGGAATCTGCATTTTTAACATCTACCTAGGTGACTTCAGGAAATCCCTATAATGTCCCATAGATATTATTACTTTCTTCTCTTCTGTAAGATTACTTAATATCTATCATTTTTAGTGAAGATTTCTGAGAATGGGAGTTTGGGAACATTATCTTCTTTTTGAGTTGTTCCATTACTGAGTCAATGAAATTGTGAAGTCATTATCAGAGGTCCTCTTTTTTTTCAGTATTTTTATCTGATTTGAAGGGTGACCTTGTTCCTGGGTCCCTGAGCTGGCTGATGTAAAGCATTGATAAGCCTGAGGACTTCAAAACTGTGCATATTAAACTCAAAATTTCTTCTCCTTTGAACACATTGCAATGTGTTCAAAGGCAAGCCACCAGTCCAGAGAAATTTGTGCTTTCTGAAATCTCAAGTCCCTCTTCATGAGCTGTTATAAAATTGGCGAAATACCAAAATGAATGTATTCTGAATATTTAAAAGGACTTAAGAAATTCAGATGTAAGCTGCTGGCAATCATATAACCTGATGAGACTTGTTCTACCATGCTATTATCTTTACTATGCACGGAATTAGATTTTTGAATGGTAGGTTTTCTAAATATCTCCCTGGCTTTAAGTTTAGGCATGTTTGGAGGCTTAATAAACACCTTTTCAAATGCATCCTCAAAATCAAAGACCTCTAATTAAAAAACCATTTTAGGCATTATCACCCCAGGAGGGAAAGTACCTCTGCACACCAATGCCTCATCTTTCCTTAGATTGTTCCAAAATTAGAAATTAAGATGTAGTAAGAAGCAAATGGAGGGAAAAATACCTTCATGTAGATTCAAACTTTTTTTCTTGCTATATATAGCATACCAGTAGCAACTTTGTGTACCAACCACCACTCTGCTGGAGGAGTAAGGACCATCAAAGAGATCTAAGAAAGCCTAAGGCCAAGAGGCAACTGAAGAGGACAGGTTTTGAGGGGGGAATTCTGAGAGCAGATTGAATGCCCACAGAGATAAGCTTCCTGGCATTCACTGTTTACCTCTGTCTAGCCCTGCTAAAACTTGCACTCCCTCCAAAAGCATCTTAACAGTTACCCTTTCTTTCCAGGAGGACCCTGCAGTAATATTCCTTTATTTTCCCTCCTCCGCCCTCAGTTCGCTCCTACTCTGGACCCCTGGGCCTAGAGAACAGTGTGGATGCTAAGATTTTTCTAACTGGGTGGTTTGCATCGTTTTCTGAGCTGGGTGTCGCTGTTTGGCTGGGTTTGCTTTTCTCAAAGACCCAGTGAAATCTTGCCACAGGGGAAACAGATTCATTTGTTTGGGAGAAAAGAAGTCATCAAATTCTTCTTTTTTTAAGTATCACACGTCACAGAAAAGTAACTAAAGACAGAAACAGCTACTTCAAGGTCTACAAGCCACGGTGTAACACCAGCACACCCCCTGGAGATGAAGTCCCAGAGAAAACTGGAATCGTGCTACAGTTTTCCAGATTTCAACTCTCATTGCAGGTGTGCTCTGGGGTCCCAGGCGAGGGTAGGAGTTATTTCTGAATTTCTCCTTTTACATCCACAATCCTGTTTTTCTCCAGAGAAAATGCAAAATAAGTGATGAGAGGAAAATGGAATCGATGCCTGCCCATCTGCAGAGCAGTGAAAAACCAAAGAACCGATAGAGTTAATTGTTTTTATCCTGGGATCTTTTTCTTCCAAATCTCATTCCTTTGCTTGGGGTTTACCAAGGACCTTAATATTCCCCCAAAGAATTCATTCCCTCAAGAATTTGGGGAAATGAAGAAGATATTGTATGTATTCTTCAAATTTCCATTTTAAGAGTGGGAATGTATGATAAAATAATGCATTTATAGCTCAAGGTCCATTGAAAAACACTAAAAAAAACTTGAGTTGGAATCAGGGGTCCCTTCTAATGACATTATCTGATGAAGAGTGTCATTCACAAAGTACCATGGTCTGCAGACCTAGAGTTGTCTTCATTAAGCACTGATCACAGAATAGCTTTCTAAACAAGGTGTCATTTGTTACATGGCATCTAGGAAGAAAAAGGGGTTACGCTTCTGCATAGCGCCCATTTTTCTACAGCAGGGCGAATCATAGTCAGGACTCCCCTTTTCCTTCTTAGTGCTATGCTGGCTTATAATTTTTAAGCACTGGGAACACACTGTACTTATAAGTTAGGATTATTATAGGTAAACCAATTAAAACTGCATTTACTTGAATAGATCTATAGGTTTGCTTGATTTTATTTTCAAATATTATTTTCCAGTGACCCTTCTGAAAGTTTGGGATATTTGGAAGAAACTCTGAGAAGTTAAATACACATCCACAAACTCAAACCAGCTGTAGCTCCTACCTCTGTTTAAAAATGAGATAAGATCATTAAAGGAAGTCAAGGTCACAAAAGATGTCTTATGGAGGTACTAGAGCATCCTGACCACCTGAGGAAGATAAGTTGCAGCTAAAAGGATATCTCTTTCACCAACAGGAAAGGCAATCATATATAATAGTATGAAAGCTTCTACATGAATTATTTTATTTGCTTTTCAAGACACAGCCTTGTGATAAGTCCAAAGGTGGTATTATTCACAAGTTCAAGTACAGTAAACTGAGACACATAGATGGAAAACTCAGAAAGTTTGGAGCATGCCTTCTGACTTAGGAGCCACTGGTCTTTCCATTACACTCCCATGATACCTCGACCTACTGTTCCAAGGTGACAGCCATACTAACACACAATCCTAAAACATGTTGGAGTGGAATCCTTCCTAGTCTTCCTCTTGGGTAAGTTGTGAGAATTAAACCAAGTCAACATGTGAAAAATACTTAGAATAGTGTCTGCCAGTTGTGTCCCTATATTTGTGTGTACTAAAATAGATATGTACATTTGTACTATATATGTAAATATATGTCCATATGTATATATACATATATATATATATACATACACACATATGGACATATGCCCTGTGTGCAAACATGCATACATACATATTCCAATGCATGCACAGGCAGGCACACACACACACACACAACTTGAAAAGGGGTAAGGAAATAATGATTACCGTGACCAGGTTAGCTAATCAAGTAGGACTCTTTACTATACCTCTAACCTTAGAGATTAAAAAAGAGACAAAAATTTTTAAGAACTTTTGTTTCAGTTTCTTCGTGTACTACTTTTGAAGAACATTCATGTATCTGAAAAACTGTCTCGATTTAGAGTAAGGAAAGCAAAGATTGCCTTGGCAATATGATCCGTGAAGCCGAGAGGCAGAGCGCATCCCTTTGCCCTGGCCAGGCAGACTACATTGCCAGGAGGCATTCCTGCCCACCAGCAGGACATATGTTTCTGCCTCAACATGCTAGGCCTCGTGCATTTGGAAGAGGAAAAGGAGGTATCCCAGCTTCTCTCTTCGCTCCCAGTTCCGCTTCTGAGCAGGCTAAATCTTCTGCATCTCTTGGAGGTATTTTTGCATCTCTAGGGGAAGAGGACATTTCCAAGGAAGGTCAAAGTGCATCCGTTCAAAAGCCAGACCTGGTACTGCCTGTCCTCTGAGGAACTGTTCAAGTGGTGTGCGTGTGTGTGTGTGTGTGTGTGTGTGTGTGTGTGTGTGTGTGTATGGGGGCGGGGATGGCACTTGGCCCCCTCTTTGAATCGTGGGCGGGGTGTGGGGAAGTCCTCAATACCCAGTAACTGACAGTGCAGTTTCCTGCTGGGCAGGTTTGAATATCCTAGGGGTAGCCTGGATGTCTGAGACTCACCAAGGGGCAAGGCGGGGGTGCGGGTCCTCACAAAACTCCAGAAAGGATCTCAAATCTCCAGAAGTCCTTAAAAATAGAGAAGAGCATGGGGTGCAGAAGGATTCAGGGAAGAGAAACCGGGAGACATCACCGAAAGAGCCAAACTGATTTCAGAACATGGGTTTGGGCAAGGGGAGAATACAGAAAGAAAACCTAAAACCTCGAGGCGCATCCCTCGCTCGCCCCGCGTGCCCCGCGCTCCGTCTGTCAGCGGTGGCGCGCTCACCAGCCTGGCTGCGCTGGGGCCCGAGGCCGCGCCTGGAAGGGGGCGTCTTCGCCTCGCCGCGCACTCGCCCTGGGCCCTGCAGACGCGCGGACTCCTGCACCTGAGCCGCAGCACCGTCCTTCTGGGGAGCGGAGTCTGGGGCTAGTGGGTGGAGAAAGAAACGGGAAACCTCTGACCCGAGAGGCGAGCCCTCGGGAATCCATCCGGGGTGGGGAGGGGGCGCACCTCCTGGCAAGTGTACTGGATTTGACTGGTCCCGGATTTCCAAGGGGTCACACTCATTGGTCACGCTCATTAGGAGATAAGCTGCGTGGAGGGGAAACCTAGTAGAAGACACGAAGGGTGGCGCACCGGCTGGATGGGGAAGTGCGAACCCCAGCCGGACACCTGTCACCACCCCCACCCTACCCTGCACTCCTTGGCGTCCGGCGGCGGCCGATTATCTGTGCTTGCAACTAGCCCGCGCGCGGCTGCAATGGCAACAGTTGCAACTCTGGGCCTCGGGACCGTAGGAACTTTCGCCGGGCGGGTCCGGTTTCGGTCTCGGCTCTCCGGCGCCTGAGAACTGTGCCAAGATGTGCGGGCGTCCTCTGGTTCCCGCACGCCCGGGGGGCGCTATATCCAGCAAGCACATCGTGGGAAATACAGGCGTCCCCCAACACTCAGCGCCAAATGAGGAGGATTCCGGATCCGCTCCAGACAGAGATGGCCGGCGCGAGGCGCCACATCAGTCCAGGCATCCTGCTCCTGACCAGGACACAACCACTGCGGGTGCCACAGCCGGTGCGGGTTCCCATTCCTCGCTTTAGGACCTGCTGTCTTCGCACCGGGAGCTCACGCCACCTGCCTGGATTTCATAGGGCCTGCGAGCTCCAAGTCTGCGTGACCCCGTGACCTTGTTCCTTCTGCAGCTGTGTGCAGACATGTATGCCCATGGCCTCAGCCAGAGACCTGAGTTACCTCGGCAGACAGGTGGGGTTATGGAAGTTACAAACTCTCATCTGAGAAAATTCAGACACCGAGAGAGTTAAGATAGATCTGAAAGCTGGCAAATGTAGGATTAAAATGAAACATGTCTCTGTTTGCCTTGGCTGAGGGCAAAACTCCCTCTGGGCACCCTTCCCTTACTACTTCCCGCCAAAAAGGTCTTGTGGGCAGACTGATCAGTAGAGCTGCCCAGCTCTAAAGTGTCTGACATGAACACACCTACATGGATCGCGTGGGCAGTGGCTCAGCCAAGGCTGGGCTTTCTCCCTGAATGTATGATTAAGTTAATGACCGTACAAAAGAAAACACGGGGGAAGCTCAGGGAATGCCTCCATGTATCCCTCAAAAAATATGATTCCTGACTAGGAGGAAGCCGTTTTCCAAGCAGCATTTGCTTACCTTTTTAAAACCTAAGTTCATGTCTGAATCCCCAACAAGTCATAAAGCCTCCATAGTGAAAAAGATTCTGGAAGGATAGGGCACAAGGAAAGGACATTCAAGTTGTTTTTTTTTTTTTTTAAGTTAGGCCCCAAGCAGCCTGGGGTGTGTTTGTTTTGAAAGAAAAAATTTTTTTCTGCGATCCATTAGTGCCCCATGGTCATACTAGTCCTGAATAGCAGTTGGAACTGGAATTTTGGACTGCTCTTCTCACCACTCTTTGCTGGGAGTTAGTGTTTCAGATCATCCAACTGTTGCCTAGCAAAACAGAGAGCAGGCCTCAACAACGTGTAGTACAGAAGGTACTTGGATGGTCTTAAGGAAGTCAATCATCTTTTTTACCAATCTGAGTCACATTACATCTCTTTGCCCTACCCCAGACTTTACCTGCCCCCTGCCCTAATCATAACTTAACATAATAAAGCCTTTAAAATCCTTTTAGGGGAAAAGCTTTGAATGTCTACAGTGAGATCATGTGCAAGTTTCCCATTTCAGGCCTTTTCATAAGTGTCCTCCTGACAGGGGAGGGTTGGCAAGATGTGAAGGAAGGGGGTGGGGAGTAGAAAAGAACACCTCTGATAGATAAATCAGTGTCATGTCTGTAACTAACACATGCATAGAGGGACTCTCAAGATGCCCATGGATTAAGTTCATGCCATCCTAAGACCTAAAGGATCATCATCCATTTGGCTTTGCATCCAATGGTTGCTGGATATACCACACACTCTCACATACACGCTATTTAACTAAGATTTGCTGTCAGTACATGAAGATTATAGAGGGACTTTTCCTGAGAGGAAAGTCAGGGAGAGGGAGGAAAGTTATGATAATGCTCCAGAACTAGTTTTGTTTTCTTGTTTTTTCGTTTTTCCAGAAGCTGCTCAAGCCTTTAGAAGGAAAGCTGGGCCCTGCAGTACAGGCAACTGTGGTCCTTTCACCTTGGTTTCTGAAGAAACTCTCCATAGGGTCGCTTAATGGGTTGTGACAGAATGCTAACGGGTTCTAGAGGACAAGATACTCTTCCATATAGGCATCACCAATAGAACCTTAATTGGGCCTTTCATCTGGTTTCCCTGATCCAGGCCTGAAAATTATCTCTGGTCCCTTGTAAAGATGCTAATTATCCTGCTGCTGAAAAGAATGCTGACATCCTAATGACAAGTTAGCTTCATGACAGGCATCTTTGTTTAAATGCTTTGTCCTTTGATCCAGCTAAAGATTTTCCAAATAATAATCAAACCTTGTCCTTTCTCTTTTAGGCTCTTAGAGTAAATAAATGCAAGTGAGGCAGTGTTTAGCATCCCTCTGCTGCTAGCTCTTCTTTTCAGGGATTCAGTGAAAATAGATGGTATCTACTCAAAGTGTAGCTCTTGGCCACACAAAAAAACCAACATATTTTAAAACACTTTCCAAATAATTGCTCTGAAGAAAATAGTCTTTTATTGTCAAAGCATCCAACATACCCAGATAATCTATAAAGTTTAATAAATCTTTCCAGGGATAAAAGAAACACATAACTATTCAGACTCCATTTCACTGGCACAAAAGTTACACTTTATATTAAAAGGAAATACATATTTACATAATGATGACATTCTTCATTGAAGTCCATAATCATTTCATGATACATGCGCTTCCCCCTGAAAACGGAAATTGAATGGTGACCCCCTTTTTATAAGAACACAAACTGTCATCAGTAAATGCAGAAAGCATCTCACCCTCCTCCTTTACTTTATATCTAAAATAAATTTTGCCCTTACATATAATTATTACATCTAAACTGTAAGTGCTTAATAATTTAAGTAGAAACGTATGACAAATGCATCAATATGTTGCAATATATGACATTTTCAAAAATGTATCTTTGTTTTGGGGAAAGTGAAAATGCGTGCATTTAAAAGAAAACCCCTCAAACAACCCACCCATCAAAAATCCACCATCCTGTCTCGTGTGTGTGTGTGTGTGTGTGTGTGTGTGTGTGTGTGTGTGTGTAGTGTAGGTCGAAGGTAAACATTTGAATGAGATGACTGGTGGAGCACGTGTGTGTGTGTGTGTGTGTGTGTGTGTGCGTAGTGTAGGTCGAAGGTAAACATTTGAATGAAATGACTGGAAGATCACGTGTCTGTGTGTGTGTGTGTGAGAGAGAGAGAGAGAGAGAGAGAGAGAGAGAGAGAGAGAGAGAAAGTGAGTGTGAGACTGTCGCCCTGGGTGCCATGTTTCAGGTCACAAGGAGATGGTGGATGCCCTCGCGTGCTTGCTCCCACAGGTGGCTTGACTGTGCGTGTTCGCGCCGCGTGGAAAGCTGGAGTCCCGTCCAGGTCAGTTATGGGAGGTCATGTGCCTGGAGAGGTGGTGGCGCTCCCTGAAGGACTCGTTGCAAATGGGGCACTTGAGTTTCTCCTCCCGCCTTCGCTTCACCAGGGGCTCCATGGCGTACTCCTTTTTGTGATGCGACCTCATGTGGTACACCAGGTCGGAGGTCATGCGGAAGGAGGCATTGCACTTGGCGCACCAGTTCTGCGCGGGCAGGCACAGCGACGTGAAGGACGGCGGCAGCAGCGTGAGCGCCGACGGCAGCTGCAGCTGCAGGGGCCCCGCCGCCGCCGCGGCCGCCGAGCTCTTGGGCCAGAAGGCGGTGGCGTAGAGGAAGGGGCTCTGCTTCGGGAGGCCGCCGCCCGGCAGGGCCGCGCAGCCGGCGTTCAGGTCGGCGGCTCCCTGCAGCTTCACGGCCAAGGGGTCGGCGGCGGCGGGGTAGAGTCTTTGGGGCCCACCCCGTCGCCGGTGTGGCTCGGCTCCAGCGCGCTCAGCTTCTGGCCCAGCACCAGCGGCGGCAGCTGCGAGAAGGAGCGCGCAGGCTGCGAGAAGGCACTTTTGCGCTCGTCCGCCGCCGCACCCGGGCCGCCGCACGCCCCGCCCGCGCCCGCGAACCGCCGCCCCCCAGCTGCGGCACCGACGTGAAGGCGC
>NW_005871060.1:2346936-2357769 GCF_000147115.1 Myotis lucifugus | reverse complement strand
TCAGGCTCCGCACCGGGGAGCAGCTGCCGCCTCCCCCCGAGTTCTCCAGCTCCCGGGCCAGGTTGTGAAAGTCCGTGGACGGCTTGGAGCCGCCGCCGCCACCGCCGCCGGTCGCCGGAGGGTTGCTGCCCTCGGGGGAGGGGGCCGGGTAGTGGTGGAGAGGGCCGGCTTTGCAGAACTTGGGGCCCGGGCCCAAGGGCGCCTCCGGCGGCTGCCGCTGCTGGTCCTTGCCGCCGCCGCCCCCGTGGTCCTTGGTGCCCACGCCGCCGCCTTGCTCGTCTTGGGGGCTCCTGTCCGCGCTGTGAATTCTCTTGGGGCAGCGGAAGCGCAGGTGCGCCACAAAGGGAAATTCAAACTGGAAACGTTGGCTGCAGTCCAGGCATGTGTAAGGGGACGACCCTGCTTAGAGAGCAAACGCCACACACACACACACACACACACACACACCCCAAATGATTACTCAGCATCGTCTCCAGTTTATCATCACCCCCTTCACAAGTCCACCTTCATTTCTTCAGGCCTGGGTGCCTGAAATGAGAAGATCCTTTTGCGACTGATATAACTTCCCCCCCCCCATTGGGGGGAGTGCAGTAATTAAGCCAAGTGTCCACTTTCCTACCCCCACGACTTTTCCTCACCTGCCTGCCCCAGCTTCATTACAGACTAATCTCGGAAGCTTCCTTAGAGACGCCCAAAGGGAGGAGAGGCACGCACAGGCGCCGGGGTGAGCCCCGCCGCTCCCTGCTTTGCTCCGCGGTTAGCTAAGGGCCCCCACACAGGTCTGGAGCCAACCTACCATTCATTTTGCTGTGGGGTCTAGAGGGGCAGAGCAAGAGTAACTCAGTCAGTTCTTTCCCGTACCAAACTAGCAACTCCTCGTCTTTGGCAATCCTGCGGAGAGAGCGGTAGAACAGCTGTCCGTTTTTTATATAGGCTTCCAGGTTCTGCTCCTCCTTCTCTCTGGCTGACTGCACCAGACGCAGCCACATGAGACCTTCCGAGGAACCATTTGCCGCTGAGGTGTCCACCTACAGTTGAGAAAAAAAGAAAGAATACAAGAAGGAAGGGGTTTGGGGAGGGAGACTCCTGTGAGAGAGTGAAGCCAGAGGAACCAGGGCCATTTCCTGCGTGTCATTCTTTTCCAAAGAATTATCTGAGATCAGGATTCCAAAAACTTGACCCAAGTTGGCACCCACCCTCGTGCGTGTATCCAGCAGGCAAGAGAGTCGTCCTCTGAAAGTCTGCATCGATCATAGATTATTTCTGTAGTCTTTTTCACATATTGCTTGAATATCAAATGAGGAATTTTTCTTCCAATTCAAATTAGTGTTAACCTCTTGAGAATTTACTGCTAAATTATCCCATATTACAAAAATGTGGGGGAATTTGGTTCGTTTTGGAAATAAAAAGGTTAGATCTCAGATATTATTGTGTGGCTTCACTCATCTTCCTAATTTTAACTTAAACAGTAGTTTTTATTTGTAGAGAAAGAATAGGAAGTAAGAGGGCTTTTATCTCTAAACTTAAACATATGGATTAAATGTAATTTTATTGTCAAACCATATGTGCAGGAGGCAACCAATCAATGTGTTTCTCTCACATCGATGTTTCTCTCTGTCTTTCCCTCTCTCTTCCACTCTCTCTAAAATCAATGGAAACATATCCTCGGGTGAGGATTTAAAAAATACTTCTTTAACATTTTTATGTAAATACAAACTCCGGGCACTAGATATCTTTTCCAGAAGGGGTAATATTATTTAGGGGAACAGAAGGCCTACTATGTTGGAAGGCAATTGCGCCTAATACTTAGGATAAAAATACTTACAGAAAGTACTTATTATGCAAATAGCCTCAATCTTCTGAAAACGCCCAGAGTTAAGGTATTCACTAGGAAAGCCCAGAATTAAGGCACTGCTTTAGACATACCTGGTATTTCAAATCAAATTTTATCATTTGTTCCAGAAAATCAGTTGACAATAACTTGAGCTTAAGTTTCCTTTTCAATTTTTGGCGAGCATTGGCCAAGACTTACCCGGAAGATATAAGGAACTGTCCTTTTGTCGGTGGACTTGAGAGCTATGAAAGCTATGCTGTCGTACAGGGAGGTATGGCTCAGGACGCAGGGCCCGAATATAGCATTCTCAGGAATGTCGCAGGTGGTGTACACGCTGGTGAAAATGTCTGTCAGACACTGTTGGACGGCCTTGGCATCGCCATCCCAGATGCCTCGCTGGATGCCTGAATCCTCCATCCCTGGAGACAAACACACAGGACACCAAACGGAGTTACATTTCTCCTTTTGCCTTTATGAATCCAGACAGAGCGTTTTAACTACTCGACAGATTTTTCTTGAATTTTGTCTAGCTCTTATTTCAGAAATAAAGCCAATAGCAGATTAAACCCTGCATAGTGTGAAGATGCCAACTGAG
This sequence comes from Myotis lucifugus, assembly GCF_000147115.1. Taxonomy (NCBI): domain Eukaryota; kingdom Metazoa; phylum Chordata; class Mammalia; order Chiroptera; family Vespertilionidae; genus Myotis; species Myotis lucifugus. The sequence goes on along the minus strand of NW_005871060.1, from coordinate 2,355,340 downwards.
GAATACTTTTCTTTTAAGAAGATCCTGGAATAGTGGGAACTCAGGGTAGATGAGAGAGAGAGAGAGAGAGAGAGAGAGAGAGAGAGAGAGAGAGAGATTTTTTTCAGTAACTAGGGGGTGGATGGGGCAGGATTTGGGAAGGGTGAAGGTGGGGGAGAACAATAGTATTTTTTACAGACTTTCTTGACTGAAAGAAACTTCTAAAGCTTGGGAGAAAGCTCCTCTCCCTTCCTCCCGGGCTGATTTTATTTCATTTTCTTCCAAAGAGGGGAGCAGCATTAGCGAACAGGTGGAGACAGCCGAGCATGGCGAATGGATTTCAAGTAGAGTGTCAGGGCCACTGATTCCGTGTCAGCTAACCTTTCTCTGCAGCCTCCGAGAGGGGCGAGAGGGGACGTATGTCGGCTCATTACCATAATCCAACACTGTCCCTCGGAGGCTTTAATCAAAAGCAGCAAGCAGAGGTAATTATTTTCTTCTCGACATGCTTATTTATGGAGGAGGGTGAATCCCAGATACCTTGTCATACAGGGGGTGGATTGAGTCGCGTGTGCCTCATGAAGGGAGAGGTACAGGGCAGGCCAGAAGTGTCCCCCGTTTGAGATATGGCGAGGTTAATGACTGGTGAGTTCTCGCTCCCCCAGATCCGACCCTGTCTGAGCGAGAGGGGGCAGCCCCACTAGGGAAGCCGTGGGTGGACTCTCCAGCTGTTTCATCCGCAGCAATTGAGAGAGTAATGCCTGGATGGAGGGCTCTCTATTAAGCTGTCATTTGACATTTTTCTTCCTTTGCCACTGGACACTGCCTACAAGGTTTATCATTTAAAAAACATAACTAGAGCTGGTATTTAAAATTTAAACTAGCTTTGAACTAACTGCTTTGTTCACTCTTTCTGATTGATTCAAAGGCCTCCCCCCACGTTGGTTTTTCCCTCCTAATGCCAACATAGGCAGTCATTGATGTATGTTTTGTGTAATTTAAGTATCGGGAAAGTGTAGACGTAATTCTTTTCCTGAGAAGCTGTTCATTACGGATATTAGTAATGTCCATTTTTATCTTACTGTCTATTAACCAATTAATCTTGCAAATGTGATTACAAGGTAGTGCTTTTTTTTTTCTTCCCAGTTAACAGAGCGTGAAACTTTGGTCAGCCTCTTTTTTTTTTTTTTTCATTCACGCTGCTGCAGCCCCCCCCCCCCAAATGTCAAGTATTGGGCTGTATCTGCCAGACAGAAATAAGAGGAATAGCCCTAAAGGAGAAACTTACTTTCTGCTACAGCGTCTATCTCTGGGCATTTTTACCCCGCACAGAGTAGTCTTTCTAATCTCCAATTGAAAATCTAAATATATGTGTTTAAAAATCCTCCAGAACCTCTCATCTCCTTTTCAACGAAATCCTGTTCTCTCCTATTCAATTTCCCCAGTTCGGCGTTTTATGCCCCAATTTCTCCTTTTAAAAGTCTCTTTCACACAAGCGTTTCATTGTGCCTGGAGGTCGCCCCGTCACGTCGGGCAACAGCAGGGGCACGATCATTAACATGCAGTTCCACCTAACAATACGGAGCAAAGATCCTCGCTGCGCCGCGCGGACTGGGGGCCGCGCCGCCGCCGGGAGCTCCCAGCCGGTCACAATACGCGCCGGGCGAGGGGAGAGCCGGGGCTGGCTCCTCCGCGCGGCGCGGCGGGCTTTGCCACCCAACCTCTCCCAGCTCCGCATCCTCCTCCAGGCCCCGGGCTCTCACCCGCCCGAGCATCCTTCCGGGAGCCGGCCGGGTTGCCGGGAAGCCCGCGCTGCCGCCGGCCGCTCGCCCTCCCCCGGAGGCAGGCATTGTCTGGCGGCCGCGCGCCCGCAGCCGCTCGCTTCTCGGGCAAAGTGCTCTCTCCCAGCTCCTCCCTTTGTATCATCTTATTGGCAGCAGAGATCCCCTCCACAACGATTTCCCCCCCCTCTTCTGGATACTGAGGAAACCGAGGGACAGAATTTTCCACTCTCCCCACCAAACCTGCCTTCCTCCCCTCCCCCTCCCGCATCAATGCAAATAGACTTACCAGTAATCGGGTCGGGATGCAACGGCCAAAAACGCCACCTGGAACCCGGAGATGCTACGGAGTGTTTCTTCCGCCTATTGTATCAGTGTATTTCCATGTCAGGAGGTGTTGGTATTGCTGTCTAGTAGGCTCTGCCTAAAGAGAGGGAAGAGAGCTGGAGAGATGGGGAGAGTGAAATGATGGGAGAGTGAGGAGAGAGAGAGAGAGAGAGAGAGAGAGAGAGAGAGAATGAGAGTTGTACAGATGGACCCGATGCAGTGACTGACTGGCACGCAGACACACACTTTTTGTTTGCTGCACATAATCTGCCCAATGACGCGTGACAGCCCACGTCCCCTCCCTTTAACTCTTTGCTGGGCTGGGCGCTCCCTCCGGCGCTGTCTGCCTGGGAGCGATCTCTCGGGCCTGCCCGCAGCCCTCGGGTCCGGAGCGCCTTCCCCAGGTGGCAGCGCCTCTCGGAGCACGGCTGGCCCGCCTCCTCCTAATGCATCGCCCCTCTGGGACTGGTAGGACGGGAAATCAGTTCAGGGGTCCGAAAGGGAAGTACCAACAGAACTGGAAAGGGCCTTTCCCCGTTTCCCTGGGCACTTGGAGAACCTCTGACAGAAAGATGGACCCTCGGCGCCCCACCGACCCGACCCGCGCGCATTGCCTGGGGTCTGAGTTCTGTACAGGGGAGGCGGGCTGCGGATTAGCCCAAGGGGTTCTCTGGCCACGGAGCCGGCACTGGTTCGCGCAGCCAGTTGCCGGGGGTTGATAAACCAGCTCCAGCTCTCGCCAGGAGCGCTCACCCCACCAGGCTCTTCCTAGCAAGCATCGGAAAGGATGCGCTTTGGTGAGAATTTGTCCCACTCTCTCTGCGGAGCCGGAGACGGGGCAAGGCAGACAGTGTGGCGATGCTGCCAGCCCTAAGGGGATTTACAGGGCTCGTCTGGTCCCGGGACACCAGTACCGCGTGGAAAAGGGGTGAAGGGAAGATGGGTGGGCCGAACCCAGGTTAGAGTCCTCACCGTTCCGCCCTCTGCCCCGCGCGTTCTGCATAGTCCCTGAGGGGGTCCCGCGTTGGGGTCAGCCCGCATTCTAAGACCTCCGGGTGTGTGTGTGTGTGTGTGTGTGTGTGTGTGTGTGTGTAGGGTGGGGGGAGGGGGGAGTCAAAGTAAAAATGATTACCGAGATGTGCTCCGGAGCGATGTTCCCGTCCAGCCGGTGGTGGAAGGTGGTGGCAGAGCGGGCGGAGTGGCCGCGGCCGTCTGGGGAGCTGGTTTGTGCGCTAAGCCACTTAGAGGCGCTGGATGGCCCCCTTAGGGCCGCAGCTGATGCTGATGACTTGAGGTCTTTAACAGCCTGAAAGTTGACTCCTTCCACAGGGGCCCCCACGCATTTTCGCTGGGGATTCTGGGGTTCTTTCTCACAGTTCAAATCTCTGCTCCTAAGGGAAGAAAGGCCTTTGAGTGGTATAGAGGGCCCCACTCCCTCAGCACCCCCCCCACCCCCAGCACCATTACATTGGAGAGGGCAATCTGTGAGCTTTAGATAAATCGGCTGTGTAGCTGTGTAGCTGGCTGAAGTGGGCAAAGCAGAACCGCGACTTGAGGAGAGGAAACAGCCTGGGTCAGCGTTGGAACAAGGTGGTGGAGGGTGGACGGGGGTTGGCGAAGAGCCGCTTTAGAGGAAAAGGTGCGCGCGGTGTTAGTTTGATTCTCTCACAGTTCTGGGACCTCCCTCCGGAACCCAGTGAGGCAGCGAGGCTCTGAACGCCTCTCCTCCCGGCGCCTGTGGTCCAAGGAGGCCAGGAAAGGATTTTGCTGAGAAGAAGAAAAGAATGTGCGAGGAATTTCCCACAAAGTGAGTTCTTTTCTCCTTGGTCTTTCTCTCTGTGTTCCCTTCTCTTCTCACCGGGCCCTGGCCAGTCCCCACATAACTCCCCAGTCCTTCTCATCAGAAAGCTGTCGCCTAGGATTGAGCTGGGGTTCAGGGTTGGGAAATCCCCATATATTTGGGGGTGATGGGGGGAAATTCTCCATTAATTTCTGATTTAGCCACTGATTTTTTCAAAGAAAGCTTCTCAAACTGCTGTCGTGTTTTAACCTATCATTTCTCTTTCTGCACGTGTGCACACTTTTAAGTAGTTTGGCTAAGGGCAACTCATGTAACGACCAAGGCTCCATGCTGAGGGTTCTCACAGGTCCATGTATGAGAATCACTGTATTTAGCCACCAATTGTCTTATGACTGGATGCTCCATTAATCTCTCTCTCTCTCTCTCTCTCTCTCTCTCTCTCTCTCTCTCTCATCCCCCCATCACTTGTTTAAAGAAAGGCTGGGGATTAGAAATGTCAAAAGAATTGCCTTAAACACCTAAAAAACAACCCACAACATGAAAACTTGTCCCCAGACACTTATGTGAAATCAGAGGAGACTAAAAGGATAAAGAAAGAGACATCAGTGCAAACAAGAGCAAATTAAGATGAAGAAGGAACCACAAGGGAGTTGTGGTCCCTTAGAAACTACAGTCAGATAAGAGAAGGAAGGTGTGTGAGTGGTTTGGGGACAGAGTCCTCAAACCTAATTCCATTAAACTGTTGAGCAGAACATTCCTTAGGCCCTTCTTTCGCTGTTATTTAGAGAACAGGAAGTTTGCCTTTCCCAAGAAAAAGCATCTGCCCATGCAAGCCATTAAAAAAAAATCCATTACATGTTCTAAATATAAAAGCATCTATTCCAGGATGTGGACATTCTGGAAAACCTTAAACTCTAAGTGGAAGGCATTTTTCTTTTTCCTGGCCTTTCTTTTCTTAAATAAAAAGGACATATCTTAGACTATGTCTCCTTTGAGGTACTAAAACCTAGATTCCAGTTGGTATAAAATAATGTTTCTGGTACTTAAGTTGGGGGTAAGGGATCTTGACCTTCCAAATCTCAAGCAGAAAATAGCTAAGATTTATCAAGGAGGGGAGAGATGTATTGAGAATCTGGCCATCATGACATTCCCTCTCTCAGTTTCATCTTTCTGCCCCCTAATTAGATTTCTCCTATTGATTTCAGAAAAAAAAAATCCCCAAAGAAAAGAATTTCTGACATTTTATAAATCCAACCAATGCTTTGTCTTATGTATTAAATGACTGACATAACAAAAAAAAGCAAATATGGGAAGGAGGAAGCTAGAAATTCCTATTTTGAAGGTTTTCCAGTATTTTAAGTGGTACATATTTGCTTGGTAATATAGATGGTCCACATGACCATCATTGAAAGGAGGTAAAGAAAATCTATAAGTTATGTTTATTTCTCTGGAAATGCATGGGTGAAAATGGTGCATAAACTACTTTGAAATCACTCTACATTATTACTCCCTGGAATTCACTGACACTAAATGAAGACTTGAGGCATTTATTCAGCCTTAAAGAGTGCTATAAAAGTGCACCTTGGTCAATAGTTTTATCTAATTCACATGAAACAATGAGTTTATGCATATATTTGGAGCTCTTTGCCCTGGATTTTATTTCCAATTAAATAATTAGAGGGATGACAATGAAGAGTGAGGATGTGTTCACCTAGCTCCACTTCAGCAAGGCCCCAGCAGTTACGGTAAAGGTACATGTGTAGACAACTGCAGGATTGTTTGCGAAGAGGAGGCTGGAGAGAGGCCAGTGAATGAATGATTCCTGAAGCGAAGCCTTTTCCAACCCAAGTGAGAGGATGGAGAAAGGGTAAGAAAGGAAATCTGATTCTTAAAGAGTATTACAATGTACATGTTGTTTCTCTCCCCAGGCTTGAGAAATGGGGCCCCAAATATCTCCACTTCTGTGATAGGAGGCAGGTAAAATCTCTAAGGATAACTCACTTAGAAGGATTGTTACCCTATAAGAATGAAAATATATTGTTTTTCTTTATCCTTTTCTAGGTCCAACTTCACCTCCCACTAAAATTCTACTTCCAAAGCTCTACACCAGCAAAGGTTTAGTTGTCAAAAAATATATAGCAATTCATGGTGAAGGAAAAACATACCGGAAGACAAGAGGGATGCCAAGAAAGCAGACAATGGAAACTTTTCCTAAGCTTATTATTTTCCCACAGAAAGATCTCTGGAAGGGCCTGTGAGAGTTGGGGGAGGCAGGAAAAGGAACTTCATAGCCTCACAATGGAGAATATGGACGTTTCTAAGGAATCACTTAGAGGCAAGAAGAGGAAGACTTGCTAAGCTGGATGGGGACACTGGTGTGTGTGTGTGTGTGTGTGTGTGTTTAGTTTTTTAAAGTATACATGGCAATCTCAGTTTGGGTCTATTCCTTACACTAAGTTTGGGTCTATTCCTTACACTAAGTATTACAGTTGGTTCAACAGGTGAGAAATCAGTAAATGTTTCCCAGGTTGGTCATGGGAGAGCAAAACACATAAGGAAAAGATGCATAATTTTGTAACCTGTGAAGATGGCTCCCAATTCCTGACTCACATTTTTCTCTCTTCAGCATTTCCTCTTTCTCAATAAATGATAGCTGTTTTTAAGGCTGCTGCTTTGCTACTACTACTACTTCCACAGCTACTGCTGTCCTTTCTCAAATTTAAAACCAAGGTATCTCATGTTCCACTTGCCATTCTGTTGGAGTTCAGCAGTAAGCTGGATAAGCTTTGAAGACTTTGTGTAATTAATTCATTTCCTCTCCTAGATCTGGGTTGTAGTCAGCTGGCTTAATGGCTTCTGAGTATGACTTCCAGCAGGGCTAGCAACTGAGGTGATAAAGGCACCAACACAGATCTGAAATCAATGCCTCATGGTCACCTGTGTGTGAACTGTGACTCAGATCCAATACTCAGCATCCTGACCACCTGGATTCCCCCAGCTTTTCTGTGCCTTCCCAAATGAATATCTACAGAGCTGACAAAGAATATCCTAGTTTCCTGTAAAATCTGCAGGTTACAGAGGTTTTTGGGAGTCAGACGCTGCAATCTTGCCCAGACCTCATTAGTAGGAGGAAGGTTGGAGGAAGAAAATGTAGGCAGGGCCACAGTCAGCCACACTGGGCCTCCTTATCCTCTGGGCCAGGCTTTCCAGGCAGATCAAGGGGTTTCCAGCCATCTCAAATGGGAGGGAGCATCAGATTTTGAGAAGATTGACTCTAGACCTTAGGAATGTCACCAAGTTGAGAAGCTCTACATAGAATTTCTTTGCACAACCAGGAAAAGGGACATTATCCCAACACTCAGTATTTGAGTTCTACCTCATTTCCTCTCTATTTTAGGCTGTGTGTAATTCCCGAGTTACAGAGAGATGCTTATTGACATGCAGTGGGTCCATACTGAGTATATTCCCTGGCACCTGATCCCAGCTAGCCCTCTGAATGTGGACTTAGACTGTAAATTGGACTACTGGGGGAAGAGCAGCTCAAACCATTTCTCTCCTAGGAAGAGGGTCTAGGCAGAGCACAACATGCCCAGGACATTCAAGCTTGGAATCTGTCCATGGCAAAATTCCCTGAAGCCTGAGGAGAGAGAGACATCTGATTTTCTCCATGGAAAATGAGAAGCAAAAAAGAAAAGAAATGAAAAGGATTTGGGGGAGTAGATATCAATTAGTAACCACAACAGTGATGATTCACATTGCTTTGTTAGAGTCTTAGAAATATAGTTTATTTCTTCACAATCTATGTTCTCATACCTGAAGTGCTCTCCTACTCAATTACAAATTGGAATCTTTCATTATTTCAATTCAAATGAATTGCAGATGTTTCCTTATTCAATCCAGAAGTATTATTTTAGCATTGATGGAAGAATGTCTCCCCAAACACTGTACAGAAAGCCAATAGCCTTTAACAGATTTTCATAAGCAATTAAAAACGACCAAGTTTTAAATTAAGTCTTTCTTCAATTCCAATAATTGGAGAAATGGTCTCTTAAAGAATTCCAAGATCAGCTTGTCATAAACAATAGTAACAGCATGACTACTATAAACACTATTGTACCTGTATTTTATTAAATCTAGTGGTGTGACATTGGTTCATAGGGTCATATGGGTTTCAAGTGTACATTTCTATGATACATGATCTGTATATTGCATTGTGTGCCTATCACCCAAAGTCAAATCCTCTTTTATCACCACATATTTGGCCCTCTTTACCCTTTACCCTCACCTACCCTGGTGATATAGTATATATACATATATATATATATATGATATATACACACGCACGTACACAGCCACACCTACCCTTATTATAGTTTTATTGTTTTTTTTTGGCGAGAGGGAAAGGGAAAGGATAAAACCGTAGATACGTTCACGTAGGAGTGAACCTCTCTCAGTGCCGACCTGCTATCTCTCTTATATGGTATGTTCTGCTCAAGAAAAAGACCTTTGATGGAAA
>NW_005871060.1:2344229-2346836 GCF_000147115.1 Myotis lucifugus | reverse complement strand
ATGAGAGAGAAACATCGATCAGCTGCCTCCTGCACACCTCCTACTGGGGATGTGCCTGCAACCAAGGTACATGCCCTTGACTGGAATCGAACCTGGGACCTTTCAGTCTGCAGGCTGATGCTCTATCCACTGAGCCAAACCGATTAAGGCTGCACCTATATATATTTTAAGCTATGCTCTGTTTTTTATGAAAATTTTTATTGACTTTTTTATAGAGAAAAGGAAGGGAGACTGAGAGAGAGAGAAACATTGATGTGAGAGTGAAACATGGATCAGTGGTCTCCTGCATGCCCCCTACTGGGGATCAAGCACATAACCTAGGCTTGTGCCCTGAAGGTGAACAGGATGATGCCCAACCAACTGCACTACACCGGTCAGGGCCCTTACCTATGTTTTAATGTGGCAGAAATAATAGGCAGAGGGATTGATACATATTTGTTCTTTTGAACTTGGGGATTGAGAAGCCAATTCCCAGATGGATTTGGTAGTCGTCTGGTAATGTAATATAAAGGTAACCAAGATATTCATAATCTCCTTTAAGTTTTAGGGAAAACCCATATTTTAAGAATAAATATCCAGAATTGTCAAATAAATCTTTCACAAATTCATAATAAGATTAAACATATTAAATATAAAGACCTGCATGTTGAGTTTTTTTGAAGGCCTAGAATTCAATTTAGGTCTGAACAAGTTTATACCTGATTAGACAATGTCGTGTGTGTGTGTGTGTGTGTGTGTGTGTGTTTAAGCAGGTTTGGGGTGAATATTTTTGAGGGTAGCAATTAAAAAAAAACTTTCTGGACTGTGTCATTTTTCTTGACTGCATGCCCATAAAGTAGTCAGTGCTCCTTTTTGCATTGTTTTTGGTGAGATGGTTTTGATAAAATAGTTTGTGTGAAGTCATAGGAGAGCAATTGGTCCTGGAGAAGCAAAACTGAGTAGAGTTCTATGGAATATTTTTTAAAGATTTTTTATTGGTTTTGAGAGAGAGAGAGAGAGAGAGAGAGAGAGAGAGAGAGAGAGAGAGAGAAGCATCGATATGAGAGGGAAACATGGATGGCTGCCTCCTGCATGCCCTCTACCAAGGATCAAACCACAACCCAGGCATGTGTCCTGACTGTGAATCCAACCTGCAACCTTTTGGTTGGTGCACACAGGACAATGCCCAACCAGCTGAGCCACACTGGCCAGGGCTAGTGATGTGGTCAGACCCCTCATAGCATAATCTACATTCTAGAATCAGTTTACCTTAGTTAGACTCCAGGAAGTGAATGTTTCCAGACAAGCAGGGATCCTCTGAGCTTGTGGAGATGTCTTGGGGGAGGCAATGCACTGAGAGAGTGCAGCAGGTTCCATTTCTTCCCTGGGGGCCTGAATTAGGTGCTCTGGCCCCAAGCCACTCACAGCTGCATTTGGGTTCAGCATTTGGGTGGCAAGGCAAGGCAAGGAAGTAGCTGCTAGACCCAGACAATTCCTGTCTGAATTCTGTGGTGTTCATAGCTCAGGAAAGGGCACCACCACAGAGTGAAGTATGCAGACAAGGTCAAATGACAGAGATGGGCTTCCACGTAGGCTAATAAGGTCTCTGGTAGAGACCCAGGGAGGGCACTAGCCCACCGCATCAGGAAGACACAGACACTGCTCAGACTGTTTGGGATGACTCACCAAGAGTGCAGAGCCCTGGCAGGGGACTGAGCAGAACAAGACAAGCCATCTTCAGCTGGACCAGCTCTTTTAGAAGCAGCACGTGCAAACCATCACCGCGGGGCAGAAAGAGACCACCCAGTAGTGTGCTCCGGGCACTGCAGGACCCTCCAAGGACCAAGCAGCGACCAAGCACACTTACGGGCCAGCCATGTTCTCCAGCCTCGTTTCTCCTCCCTGGAATTAATGCCGCTACTTGCCTCCTGCTAGGCGACCCCTTTCCCCTAGGAAAGGCGAGCTGAGGTGGCGTGGCTGGGCTTCCAGGAACAGCTATGTTCCTTTTCACCAACCCTACCCCTCACCTCCCTGCATGTCCTCACCAGGCAGGTCCCCACCGCCTTTCACAGGGTGCTGGGCTGCTTTCCCATCACTTACTATGTGAGCAGACAGCGCCCTCCCCAGCCTTGGTTCTCCTCCTGGGCACACTAGGCTGGCAGGCGCTGTCTCCCTGTCTCCGTGGTCTCAGTGCGGGCCCAGGGCAAGCGCACTGTAGAGAGCCAGTTGCTGAGCAGATGGTGAGGGCCTGCTTCCAAGAGCTGGGGCTGCTTTCATGTCAGCCTTGGACATCCCCGGGAGGTCTCTGCTGCCTTCGCTAGGAAACATTCTCCTTGGTGAGAAGTCTGGAGAACTGACCCAAAAGGATCAGCAGCTCAGGCTCAGGCCACAGCGCCCATCAGGAGAAGGGGAGGGCCGGGGCTCGAATCCTGGCTGGGGAGGCCGCGCAGGTGATGTAACCTGTCTGTGCCCCTGGCCTTCCTCTGTGAACTGACGGCGACGCAGGAAACCCTCTCCAGTGGCTGTTGCGAGGGCCAAGGGAGAGTCAGCCAGCGCAGAGAGCAGCTTCCCCAGCCCTCATCTCAGTGCTGGCACGGTGGCTGTGAACTGTCACAGCACTTCTCGGCT
>NW_005871060.1:2326439-2344129 GCF_000147115.1 Myotis lucifugus | reverse complement strand
CTCGCTTCAAAGGCCGCGCAGTGAGGGCTGCAAGATGTTCCCCTTGGTTCCACGAAGCTCCAGGAGATGCAGAAGGACAGAACAGACAGGAGGAATCCGCGCCCGGGTTCCAAAGTCCTTTCCCGCGAAGGGCGGCCGGAGGGTTCCCACCGCAGCCACAGTCCCGCCTCCCGCCTTAGGGGGGAGCCAGCAGTTTCCTGCCTGGGACTGTGCTTGGGCTTCTAGCCCCGGGCCGGCCCCCAGGCCTCTCTCCAGGTTGGCCAGGGCGGGGGCGTCTCCACGGGGGGAGCCCAGGAGCAGTGAGGGCAGCGCTGGTGAACTCCAGTGCCCAGGCCAGAGAGCCGAGGCCTGGGGGGCTGAGAAACCCGGGGGGCTGAGAAACCCGGGGGACCCTGAGCCGGGCCTCCACGTGGCGGGCCAGGGCTCAGAGGCAGGGTGGGCAACCTCCACCCTCCCACCCCCCACGTCTGGGAAGTGCGGAGGGACCAGGCACTACTGCCTGGGCCCTCAGCCACGTGGTTGGCATAGGGCTTCGAGCAGGGCGGGCTCCACCTTGGCAGCCCGCAGCCCCGCACCCCCTCACCCCGCATGGACTGTGTGCAAAGCATTGTGGGCAGAGCCGCTTCCCTGGCCTCAAGTCACTTTGGCGCAGACGCAGCCCAGCCCTGAGCGGGACCCCGCAGTCTCAGGCTCGGTGACCCTCCCGCCCTGCAGGAGCCTCCTGGCAGAGGTCAGCTGTGCGCTCCTCAGTGAGCTTCTTTCGAAGGATCCCAGAGGCAGTGGTGAAGAACTCGAAATTTGGGGTCTGAAACACGTTTGAACCCACGTCTGCAATCTACTAGCTGTGTGTCTTTGCGCAAATCACCAAATGTCTCTGGATTTTTAGTGTCCTCATTTGTAAAACAGCAAAAACATCGATCTCACAGGGTGGCTGTGATTATACCAAAGGGCAAGCCTGGGTCCGGATCTCGGCTGGACTGCTTGCTGGGGTTAGTTAGCAACTCCGTGCTTCTGCTTCCTGTGAAGGGAGTGGACCTGTGAACTAGGGATAATGACACTTACCGCAAAAGGCCATGAGAGTAGAATACGGTAAGCATGGCAGTGCATTCAGCCTGGTACATAGTCAGAGCCCGCATTGATAATTATTTAAAGCATCTCAGTGCCTGCCACTTTGACATGCCGGGTAAATGTAATTGTTAAATCTTACCTCTCCTGCACCACCTTTTCTCTTCCTCAGACAGAAACAAAGTGCAAAGACGCATGTCAGTGTGTGTGCACTCCGAACTGGGAAGAGTAGCGTGGGGCAGAAAGTGAGGTGCCAAGTCTGGAAGTTTCATGCCTCGCCTGGCCTTTCCTCTTCCATTTCTAAGGACAAGGTAAAAGAAGAGGAACGGCAGAGCAAAGGAGCTTAGAATATGACAGAAGAAAGTGTTTCTTCTGTCAGGAATGGCATTTTATCTATTAAGGAGACAAGAAGCAGAATGGAAGGCCCAGCATTGGATTGGCTTCCATTTCCGTGTTTGGCTGCCAGTTGGCATGCTGGGAGCATTTCTATGTGTCTGTGTCATGGCCCCTGGGCGGGAAAGATCTCAGAGAAGAGAGGAAGAGAGGGTGGCTGCTTTCGGGAAACAGGTTTGGGGACAGGAGGCGCAATGGGGCGCCTTCCCTTGCATATGGAGAAGAGATATATCCCTGCAACAGAGAACATACTTGATTCAAGAAAGTAAAACTCAGGCCCGGCTGTGTTGGCTCAGTGGATTGGGCATTGTCCCATGGACCAGGAGGTCCCAGGTTCAATTCCCAGTCAGGGTACATGCCCTGGTTGAGGGCTTGATCCCCAGTGGGGGGCATGCGGGAGGCAGCCAATCAATGATTCTCATCATTGATGTTTCTCTAGCTCTCTCTCCCTTCCTCTCTGAAATCAATAAAAAACTAATTTTTAAAAAAGAAGTAAAACTCAGGCAAGAGCAAGAAAAGATATAGGGGTGAATTAGGCCTCCAGTGGAAGGTTGGAATCTGTATATTCCTCAAAACATGAAAATTCAATTTGGAGTCCAAACTTACATCCACAGACATCCCTTAATCATCCTTACAGCTAGACACCCCTTAACCATCCTTATAGCTCAGCCCTTTCAGAGTAGGCCCCATACCTACACCACCATGTGCCTCATCACTGCCCCACTCTTTCAATACCAGTGTCTGCCTCTGGCTTACATCTTCCTTTTGTTCTCTGTAGATAACAGGATAATGGTGGGTGATGTTTTACTCAGCAACTAACAGGACATCCAGGAAGACATGGCCCCAAACAGTGTTCAAAACCTTACCCTTCTGCTCCCCCCAACCCCAGGCAGAGAATGCTGATGCAGCAACAACAATCTAAAGCAGCAATTCCCAATCTTTTTCATCTGATGGCATACATCAACTACTTACTAAAATTCTGCAGCACACCAAATATACACACACACACACACACACACACACACACACACACAAAGGCTGTTAAATCGCATTGTTTACCCATATATTCAGAAAAAAATCACTTCTACTGTCATAAACAACCTGCTTCCCTATTTATAACGGTCTGGCCCTCTAGCAACTTCAGTGCGAAATCATAGCTAATTTGCCTACAAATGTCAGGTGGTCATAATAATCTGGCCACTATATATATATATAGCCAATCTGACCAAAACATAAGCATGATTTTGATTCATTCACACCAGACAGCTATTGTTGTGTTGGCTGTTGTCGTTTTTTTAATTTGACAATCTAAGGGAAAAGAGGTCCGCGCCCCTGACTAAATAGTCAGGTTTTGCATGTTTTAAAAGTCTTGCCACACACCAGTGTGCCTCTTGTAGCATACATGTTGAAAATCACTGATCTAAGGTATTTCATAAACTTCTGGCTTTTAATCTCCTCTTCTCTCAGACCCGGACTAAAAAGTGTTGTTAACAGAAAGGAGGATGAAATAAAACAAGACCAACCCCTCAATGTTTTGAGCCCTGGGCAAAGGAGAAAGCCAGTGAGAAAGAGCCACAACTTGGAAAAGGCTTCTCTTTCCTGCCATAAATCTCCTCCCCTGGTTCCTCTGCCCAACGGAGCACGATAAAGTCCTTTTCCATAAAGTATTCAGTGTGAGAGCCACAAAGCTCCCCCAATCAGCAGCCATCTGCTTCTCCCATAACTGCTGCTCCGGAGCAGGGAAAGCAGCGGTGGAGAAAGGGCCGCTGCGAGACTGCTGGACAAATGAGGGGCTGAATAGCTTTGGTTTTCCCTGTGTATCTGTATCTATAGAGACAGGCGAAGAAAGGCCGCATTATAGTGATACAACAATTGTAAAACAAAACACGGAAGAGGCATCTAAAGGGCAATATCGCATGCATCAGGGGTCTCCAGATAAAAGGAGAGCTAACAGATTTATAGAGACCTTTAATTGGTTTTCAATTGAAAGCTAAAGAGGCTGGGGCAAACTGTGAAGAGTGGCCAAGTGCTCTCCCTCGGCTGTCTGGGAGGCCTGATCAATTTCACGGGGGTAGAGCGGTTGTGGGGAAGGTGGGGAAAGGGGGGCGGGGGAGAGAGAAAAGAAGAATCCAGAACCCACTAGCACCTTTGTGGGGGGGAGGGAGCAACTCCGTGGCCCTAGCTTTCTCCTCTTTGACCAGGAGATTTGATAGTCATAACAGAGTCTCTCATTTTCTTTCTTTCTCTTCCTCTCCCTACCTCCCACCCTCCTTCATACTGGTAGGCAAGTGGAAAGGTTGCAAAGAAAAAAAGTAACCCTAACTTCCCATCCCCGGAAGAAAAAGCCCCTGGCCTAAACACATAGGGTTTTAAACCTCTTCACCCGCGAGAAGGGAGGCCTGTTTGAAAGAAGCCCTACCCCAGACCCTCCTCCCCTCTTTTCTAGACTCACACAGGAAAAGCTAAAACCCACAGGAGCCTCTCCACTTAGCACGGGAGGAGTCCTGGCTTTCGCCCCTGGGTTTGTTCAGGAGCGGATCTCTCCACTTAGCTGGGCGCCGTGCGCCTTTTAGCCCCTCCGTGCGAGGCAGGCTGCGCCCCCAGCAGCCTCCGGGCACTGCCCACCCACACAGCAGCCCCAGACACCCGTCCGCCAGTTCCGAAGCCTAATTTATTGGCCCGACCTTTCATTATCTTGTTCGATTTCCTAATTAATCAAAGATAAAAGGCAATGGTGCAAATGATGATCATGAGAAAACTGGAGGCCGGTTTTGAATAAAATGGGAGAATGGAAATATGCTGGGACATGACAGTGAAATCTCAAGCATGATGAACAGACCTCAGGCGGTCAAACCCTGACCCCTCCCTTTTGTGGGCGGGCCCGCTCCTCCTGCTCTAGCGTTGTCCCAAGGGGCCAGTTTCCAAGTTAAGCCTTTGGAGGAGAGAGACCTGGGCTTCCTCTAGGACCCGCAACCTTACTAGGCACCTGCCCCCCCCCCCCGACCCGCCCAACGCACACCCCGCAGCGCCTGCGGAATTGCAGGACTCCTGGCCGGTGATTCCACCCCCTTCGGGAGCGCCTTGGGATGGAAGTGCACCCATTACTGCGCTAACACGCGCAAGTCCCTGTCTTTGGACACTCCTCTAGCGAGGCCAACTCCTCGTGAAACTGCAAGGAAAGAGCCTAGTAGGTCAGACACTGCATTTGCTCGTGCGAGGGATTAGCAGAGCCCCTGTCTGGTGCTGCTTTCCAGAATTACGCCCGGGATTAAAAGGCAGACACGGCACGGGCGCACGTCTTACATTCACTGGTGGCTGTGATTAATGTTTTCCGAGGGGATTTGTGCCGGGAGCTTACGAGACATACTCCAGGGGTCTAATGCCCAAACGGCTGCAGGCAGAGGGTCTGTGGGCACGTGCGCCCATCACGGAGGGATTAGGAGGCGTCAGATGGGCGGGGGGCGCCAGGCGCAGTGGCCTTTCAGCGCCTTCCCCCCTGCACCCCACGCCAGCACAGCTGCTCCGGAGAACCGCAGTAAGGACTGCCCCAGGGGCGGGCTTTGGATTTTAGGGGCAGGTGTAAGGGGAGGATGCCCTCCGCTGTCCTTACTTTTGAGTGGGAGAAAGGGGCTCGGTAGCAAGCCACCGAGCTTCAGACGCCCACCCAGAAAGGGGAGAACCGAGTTCCGCGCTCAGGAGGATCGCGGCTCCCAAACGTACCGCTCACCCCCAAATCAAAGCGCCTCCCGCCCCGGCCAGGAGGAGAAGGACCGCGCGCCCGCGAGCCTGCCATTCTCCGGGCTGCTTCCGCTGGCACTCGGGGAGGCGCCTGGAAGAGGCCAGAGCCCAGGCCAGAGCCCATTCCCCTTCCCGCCACGCCCAGCGGGCCGACCAGCCAGCGGGGGAAGGGACAGGAGCTGGAGAAGAAAGTTTCAGGATGCAAGGAGGAGGCGGGGAAAGGAAAGCAAGCAAGAGAAAAATAAAATAAAATAACAAGAAGCGGATCGGAAGTGAGAAAGGAGAGGGTAGCGAGAAGAACTGGAAAAGGTGGTGTGCCGGTGGGTGGGCATTGCCGCTCTCCGGCAGTAGGGGGCAGCTTTCAGGCCGAGACCGCCTTTCAATGGGCCGGGGCCCCCGCGGAGCCCGCCCTCCTGCCCGCTCCGGGGTGTAGAGCGCCCCCTCCTGGAGGCTGCGCAGCGGTTCCCCGCGGTCCCAAGGGTGCTCCCGTCCAGCGGAGGCCCAGCGCCCGGCGAGGAGGCGTGGTGCTGGTGCGGAGAGAAAGGGCGGGGGTCGGAGTGGGGTGTGAGGGTGGCCGGGGGCAGTCACACTGTCCCCTCCCCGCGAGCTCCTCGGCCGCCTTCTCACCTGGTGCCTGCGGCTTCGGCGCGCCCCCCGGGGCCGGGCTCCCGCCCCAGCCGAGGTTTGCAGAGGAGCGCGCCCTCCTCGCCCCGCGCCGGTCTCGCCGCAGCAGCTGGGAGGGAGGGAGCGACCGCCGGCTGCTGCGGGCGGCGTCTGGGGGCCGCGAGCCGAGCTGGAGGAGCCGCCATCTGGAGCCTCGGCGACGGGCGGGGGAGCGGGTGCCGGGGAAGGGGCCCGGCGGCTGGGCCCGGGGCGCGCGGAGGGCAGGGTCTGAGCGTGCGGGCAGCGCCCGGCGGGCCCCGGTGCCGGAGAGTGTGTACGAGGGGGCGTGTGGCCCCCGGGGAGGAGGAGCGGAGGCCTCCCCTTCGTCAGTCCCCAGAATTCCGGGGAGTCCTGATTGGCAGGTCGAGCGAAAGAGCCTGGTGCCAGCTTTGGAGTCCACCTCCCCCAGCCCCTCGGCCCCTCCAGAAGGGGAGAGCTGGGAGGGTGGGAACCAAAACCCCCCGACGCGCGCACGCACCCACGGTCGGTCCAAAGTGGTTTTCTCATTTCCCTCTCCTCCCACCTAGTCCATCCCACGGCAGGAAACAGGCCTCTCCAAAGGCATGGGTTTTCGGACACCTCCACGCTAAGACAGCGACTTCAACTCGATCGCGGGCGGGACAGGCACTGACAGGATAGCACCCTTGGGGAAAATACTTCTAGTTTCCGATGGACAGTGGAAGAGGAAGTAGACGGGCGGAGGGAAACGCATCCTTGCACATGTAGCGTCAAGGAGGAGAGAATAATTGGGAGGGGGTTAAGAGGTGTGGTTTCTCCACGCCCCTCCTTTCATCTCAGATTCTTCCAGTGTTTTCCTCTCTTTAACTTTAAGAAAAGCATTCCCTTTCCTTGAGTTTGGTTGGAGGCGGGGAATACACTCAAGGAAGGAAAAAGGTGAGGAGTGTAGGGAAGAGCTAAGGGAGGTGTCCTCAGCCAAGGTTTGAGGTGCATGCAAGGGGAGCTGATTGGGTGTATGGGGTGGTGGCGGGAGGTCTGAATTAAAAAAGAAAAGAAAGGCAGGCCCACTCCCACCCTGAGGCATTAAAAGACGCCCCCCCCCACCCCACTCCACTCAGCTGTCTCGCGTCCGGCAGAATGGCATTATGTAAAAGATCTGGCATGTCACCCAGTGGCACATCTGGTAGGTGTAGATGGCATTCATTAGCACAGGGCTTCTACTCTGCAGCATGCCAAAGCCCTGACAGAGATGCCCGCTGCCAATCATTCATTCGCTGCCAATCCCAGAGCGCGGCTGGGCGGGATGGCTCCCTTCCACCCTGGCACAAGGACTGGAGGAAACAATGTGTTGAGATTCGCAAAGATGAAAGTGGAGCTGAGGATGTGAGGCACCCAGCAGATGTATCCCGTGAGGAGATAACGGTGCGAATAGTCATTTAGCAAGAAAGCATATACAGGATCTCAGGAGGAAGGCTGGGGCAGGGGTCTGTCTGCCTAGGACTGAGCTGAAGGAGAGGAAGGGGAACCCCTTCGAAACCTTAACGTTGAAGTTGCTTCTCTAAAAACACACAAAAACCTAAGCTCCCTAACTCTGAGACACCCCCCATGTGTACTTCCTATCTCTAGCTCTGAACAGGCGAGCTGCTCTGCCCTCCCCAGGATTTGTGATTACCAATATAAAGAGCACCTTCCTGTTTTTAATGTTGCACCAGTCGCTTCACCTTGTGATTTGAGGAGGGAGGGAAGCTGTCAGACTTTACTGCGTAAAATCGTTACTGCATTTTAAGAGGTAAAGGGTATTGGGACTAAGGTGTTGCATATATTAACAACAAGAATGAAAAAAAAAGGTAAAATTCTTATTTCAATCCCTCGATTTACAAAGGGGATTAAGATGAACAGAGGAAAGCAAGGGAATTATTAAAATGGCAAAGGATGGATAAACATGAAATCTAGAATAGAGGTTGTCTCTGGCATTCTTTTTCGTAGGCTGGGCCATGGTTACCTAGGTGGTCACTGTATTGTTGTTGTTGTTTTTTATGCCATGCACATATTTTAGAAATATTCTTTTTGTCCCTTCAATATTGGATAAAACAATTAACAAAACTCAGAGGTCTAAGGGTTTGCAGGATCACTGTTTGAGTCTAACAGCTCTTTATTGAATATATTCATACAAATACATTATGTATAAAACTTTTTAGTATAGGTATATATAGTTTTGTGAAAGATTTGGGACATACATATATCAGCTCATTGTTACAAGATGACTATTATAATTCCATGCATAATACCATTGTTCTAATCATGAAGAAAGGGATGGGGCAAAGAAAAGTCGTTCTTTCATTTTATCAGTGCAGGAAATACTTTTCATTAGCCAGACTGGTCCCTAGGCCATTGGCCACTGTGAAAGAGTCTGGGAGAAGCAGTTATTAAAGTGTAAAAAAGATAGGATAAAGAATTGGAAATGCTGGTTGAGTTGCAACCAAGGGTGTCTGCTAAAAAAAAATGAAGACAATGTTAGCATCAGGCAAGAGCAGATTATCAAGTTTTATCATTGTTTTAAATGAAATCTTTTATTTTCACTATAGTAATTAAAACCTATCAGTCAGAGATACTCTACTTGAATTTAGCAATTCCCTTGTGAATTTCAACAAATTCTATTTTAAAATAAGGTCTTACACTTAATATGCTCATAAGACAGCTGACATAAAATCTGATTTATATTTGAATAAAATTAGTCTTTGGAAGGAGAACCTGTTTACAAATTTAAATAAAACAAGGAAAATGGCTTTTGTTAGAAGGACAAGAGTTTTAATCCCAACTTTGTGACTCACTAGATGATGTGTGACTTGGGGTATGTTACTTGTCTAAGTCATATTTGTTCATCCGTAAGTCCTATGTAATAAAAGCCTCATATGCTAAGTGTCCGGTCGTCTGGTTGTCTGTTCAACCAATCAAAGCGTAATATGCTAATGATATGCTAAGGCTGCTCAACCGCTTGCTATGATGTGCACTGACCAGCAGGAGGCAGACACTCTGGTAGGTTAGCTTGCTACTGGGTTCTGGCCAATTGGGACTGACACACCTGGAGCCCTCCTGCGGTCCCTCTCCGGCCCCGATCTTGCACTGGTGGAGTCCCACGGCCTGGCCTGCACCCTCTTGCAATCGGGACCCCTCGGGGGATGTCGGAGAGCTGGTTTCAGCCCAATCCCGCAGGCCAGGCTGAGGGACCCCACTGGTGCATGAATTTGTGCACCAGACCTCTAGTGGTTTAATAATGTTAATGATGTCTTGCAGGGTTATGATGAGGCTTGGAAATCATGACACACATGGGTTTTAAATGTAATTATTAGGGACCAAGCAGGAAACAGAATTCAGTCTAAATGGATCAGATGAAGAGACTACTTAAAAAGATGTGGGCACGGTTATGGGAACAAGTGAGATGATGAAGCACACCAAACAGCATAGCAAGGAGTTCTTAGGAGAGGAATTCTTGTTTCAGGATAGGTTCCTTGGAGGAGGGGCCCAATGAGAGTCATAGGAACACAGCTACTGCCAGAGAGTCAGTAATATAGTAAGGAGGGAGCAATGGGGGAACACCCCAATCTTTATCTTCTCACACACACTTCAACTTCATGTTGATATTTTACCTTGGCCAAAACCAGCTGGAAAGTAGTCAGCAAGGTGTTGGAGCATGGCAATACATCTGCATGGATCAGTTTCAGAGGACAAAGAGCCAAGCATAGGAGGATGGGTGACAAATGGAGGATATCACATAACTATTATTCACAAATAAGATTCTCAGAAAACCCTTTCTGCAAACATCTTTTCGAGGCACAATTCCAACTGGAAGTAAAAAGTTAACAGTTAGGAGAGGGCCAAGATGGTGGCGTAGGTAAATGCAGTATTCACCTCCTTCCACAACCACATCAAAATTACAACTAAACCACAGAACAACCATCATTCAGAACTGCCTGAAATCTGGCTGAATGGAAGCCCTGCAACTAGAGAATTAAAGAAGAAGCCACATTGAAACTGGTAGGAGGGGTGGTGGTACAGTATGGGCTAGTCTGATACCCACATGTGGCATTTCTTTAACAGGGAGAGATACCTTGGCTTGAAAGACCCCCCTCCGCCATGAGTAGCAAGAGATCCCAGCCCCACACCAGACCCCTCAGCCTAGGGTACCACGTGGGGATTGTGGCTGAGTGACACAGAGGCTGCTGGAGTCCCAGGCAGTTTATGTTAAAGGTCCCATGCACAGACTTACTTGGATTCACTTCCTCTGAGCTCTAGCACTCAGGCAGCAGCTTAAAAGGCTTCATGGACAAAAGGGGAGGAAAGAAACTATCTGGCATCAGAGCAAGAACTAGGGGGCAGCTTTCTTCCAGACAAAAGTACTGGCAGAGGTCATTGTTCCTTTGCCTAGACCTCCCCTCCACAGTGCCTACAGGAAGTCACCACATCTGAGTCTCCATCAGCCTGGTTCACACTGTTCGCCCCACCCTGGTGACTTCCTGAGACCCAGCCCCACCCAATTTTCAACTGCATCCAAACTGTTTGCAGGGGCTTTTCCATATGAATGGTCTGTCCTAGCTCAGGCTACAGCCTTTCTTAAAATATCTCAAACAAGCAGCAGCTGGCATTGGTGTGCCCCATCTCTTGCTAAGTGGCCTAAGGCCTGGCACTACGAGCAGCCTGCCCTGGTTCACAGTTTGGCCTCTCCTGGGCACCTCCAAGACCAACAGAAATAGCAGCCATCTTGCAGATCAGTCTGTGGCTTGTGCTTGGTGGCCCTAGACAGGGCATAGGCAGCGGCTGGCTTTGTACCTGCTGGGAGGCCCCAGAACCAGGTTATACAGTGGTCAACTTCAGACTATTCAGGATTACAACTCTACCACATCCACAAGCAACACATTCAAGGGGCAGATTCAGTGAACACCAAAGCCCCACTGAAGCAAATCCTGCTTCATAGGGGCATCTCCTGCACAACAGCTCTTCTG
This sequence comes from Myotis lucifugus, assembly GCF_000147115.1. Classification (NCBI taxonomy): domain Eukaryota; kingdom Metazoa; phylum Chordata; class Mammalia; order Chiroptera; family Vespertilionidae; genus Myotis; species Myotis lucifugus. Next base: position 2,333,312 of record NW_005871060.1, on the reverse strand, counting down.
CTGCAGTGGAAGCTGGTCCTCAGAGCCAATCGGCCTGGGGGTCAATCCCTCCCAGTGACATCAACAGCAATCCAGGCTCAACTACAGCAGAACAGTGCACACAGCCCACACAGAGGTGCACCTAGAGTGCCAAGTTCAGGTGACTGGAGAGGCTAAGCCACTAGGATCTACAGCACACCTACTACACAAGGCCACTCTACCAATTCCAGGAGACACAGCAGTTCTACATGATACATAGAAACAAACACAGTAAAGCAGCCAAAATGCAGAGACAAAGAAACAAGTCACATATGCAAGAACAGAAGGAGTCTCCAGAAAAAGAACTAAATGAAATGGATGCAAGCAAACTACCAGATACAGAGTTCAAAAACAATGATTATAAGGATGCTCAAGAAACTTAAGGATTTCAAGGAACTTAGTGAGACCATCAACGACATAAAAAGGACCAGTTAGTAATGAAGCATACACTAACTGAAATGAAGAATAATTTACAGGAATCAACAGTAGAGAAGAGGATTGCTGAGAATTAAATCAGTGATTTGAAATGTAAGGAAGCAAAAAACATCCAATCAGAAGAGCAAAGAGGAAAAAGAAAAAAAAATGAAGATAGTGTAAGGAGCCTATGGGACAACTCCAAGTGTACCATCATTAACATCATGAGGGAGAGGAAGCAAGAAATTGAAAAAGTATTTGAAAAAATAATGACAGAAAACTTCCCTTACCCAGTGAAAGAAATAGACATACAAGTCCAGGAAGCACAGAAAGTCCCAAACAAGATGAACCTAAAGAACACCAGACCAAGACACATCATAATTAAAATACCGAAGGTTAAATATAAAGAGAGAATATTGAAAACAGTAAGAGAAAAGCAGTTAGTTACCTACAAGGGAGTGCTCATAAGATGGTCAGCTAATTTCTCAACAGAAACTTTGCAGGCCAGAAGGAAGTAGCAAGAAATATTCAAAGTAATGAAAAACAAAGACCTACAACCAAGATTATTATACCCAGCAAAGCTATCATTTAAAATTGAAGGTCAGATAAAGAGCTTCCCAGACAAGAAAAAGCTAAAGGAGTTCATCATCACCAAACCAGTATTACATGAAATATTCAAGGGTCTCCTTTAAGAAAAAGAAGAGGGGAAAAAAGAGATTAAAAATATGAGCAATAAATACATATCTATCAACAATTAAATCTAAAAATCAAAATAAATGAACAAGAAATCTACAAAATAAACTGATGAATAAAATAGAACCAGCAGCATGGAAACAGAACAGACTGACAAATTTCAAAGGGTGGGGATGCTAGAAGAGATTAACCAAAGAACTTATATGTATACATACATTACTCATGGACACAGACAAAAAATAGGGTGGTGAGGCCTGGGTTGGGGTGGGAAGTGGGTGAAGGGAGGCTATGGGGGGGCATTTATAATACTCTCAACAATAAAGAGTTAAAATATAGGAAGAAAATAGTATTGTAAACCTAAGCAACCAAATTTTTAAGAATGATCTCTAAGAGCCATGTGGCTGAAAGGTTCCTAATAGCACTCATGAAAGATTTCCAGAGGTCTTGGCAGGCTTTGCCAAGACCTGCAAGCCAGACCTGGAAGAATTTGAAAGTGTACCCTATTGACTTCCTTGGGGCATCCCCAGGTCTCTCATCATTCCGTGTCTTCCTGTGTTAGGATTAGTCTTGCTATGCCTAGTTAGTCACTTACTGACTATTTTCAAGGAAGCCAGCCAAGCTTCAGCAAAAGATGACTCCCTCATAACAAACCAACCCCATAGCAACAGGAAATGCTATTATTGCCTTCCCTTGAGTTCAGAGTCTGTGTGGACTTCAGATTAATGTAATTGTTCCTCTTTCCAACTTTGCTATCCCTATCCCTATCTTTTTCTCCTGAACCTGAACTAACCCATAGACAAAATGACAAATAGTAGTGGAGATATAGGTAGCAGGAATGTCACCAAGTGTTAAACCTGTGGGGTCAGACCGGGCCTGGGTTCAACAACCTCGGTACTTGAATTCTGGCCAGGAAAGAATTCATAGTCAGCACTCAAACTATAAGAGAACTTTTATTTGGAAAATTACAGAGGTAGAAGAAGTAATTCATAGAAGAGATGGGCTTAGGAAACAAGTTATAAAGGGGAAAAAAAGGGCCCTAGGAACTTGGGAATGAGGAAGGTAATGGTAATGAGCCTGGGGCAGGGGAAAGAGGTGGGGGGAGAGAGAGGGAAAGGCACAGGCATGCTCCCACGAGGAAGAATGCAATGGATCCTCCATCCTATGGGTTTTAAGGGTGGAGATCTTAGGTGAGGTCCCAGGGGAAGATCTTAATAGAATATTCAGAGCTTTACAGTTGTGTCCTTTTAGGGTCTGGGTCTCCACTGATTGATTGGTTGAGCCAGGTCAGGGGGTCATTATTCAATGAAGCTGGTCCTGAGGGCAGCCTGCCATTGCTGTTTTTCCAGGCCAGGAGCTGAAATACAACTGAGGCCTAGATGTTATCTCTAGGGAGGAAAGGTCAGCGGGTCCAAAGGGCATGACCAGTGATATGCTATAAGAGGAAAGGTCACCGTGGGGGCAAGGCCTCACCCTATAATTGTCCTTTGCTAGGTACCTGGGGCTTTCCACCCTGGTGACCTCTGTACCTGGCCCATCGTCTTGCTCTGCTCATGTCTGTCTAACTGCCTACCACAAAGAAAGATGTTCTCTTTCCTCACTTTAGATAAAAATGATAACTAATATCAGTGTTCACTCTAGATATCCCTTGACCAACCCATTTCCCCCTCTCCTGCAGTCCCTGAATATCATCCTGGAAGTCCTAGACATTGCAATAAGCCCAATTTCTGAATCTCCTAGAAACTAAGAGTTTGAAAGTTTGAGAAGACTGATACAAAATTAGCAGTTACTGTTTTAATGGAGAAGTAAATTATAGAAAATGTTAAAGGTAGGAGGAAGAAGCAAAGATGAATAATTTTGGAAATAACATATACAACTAAAAAATAAATGCAACTGGATTAGATCAATTTATGGCATGACAGCATAGGGAGCTCTGTTGACCCTTCTCCATTGAAACTGGTGAAAACTATGTTTATGAAACCTCTTATTTAAAACCTCTGAAAATGGCTCTTAAGGTGAACAGCAAATGAAGAAATAACTATTCAAGAGATTCTATGAATATTTGGTAAGAAAGTTTAGTGTCTATGGTATTTGAACCAAAACTACTCTCTTTCTCCCCCTTCCTAACTAGTAAGCCATAGACTCAACTCCAGACTGCTTCAGCCAAGAACACAGGGCTCCCTCAATTCCTCAGATCCCAACTGCAGAATTTTCTATGTAACTAGAGGTCTGGTACACGGATTCAAGCACCGGTGGGGTCCCTTGGCTTGGCCTGCAGGGATTGGGCCAAAACCAGCTCTCTGACATCCCCCCGAGGGGTTCTGGATTTCAAGAGGGCACAGGCCAGGGCTAGGGACTCCACAAGTGCACAATCAGGGCAGGGAGGGACCATGGGAGGGCTCCAGGGCGTGTCTGGCCCATCTCACCCAGTCCCCATCAGCCGGACCCCAGCAGCAAGCTAACCTACTGGTGGTCAGTGCACATCATAGCGAACAGTCGAACAAATGGTCAGACACTTAGCATATTAGGCTTTTATTATATCTTTTATTATATAGGATAGGAACAGGATGTCTGCTTTCCTGATCCTGGTCCAAGCTGCCTGTTGCTGAGGTAAGTGTGGTTGGGAGGGGGAACCTTTCTTCTTCTGCAACCCTTCCTTGTGGAATGGAGGTTCTACTTTGGGTGTGGTGCATTGATAATCCTGCTCCCCTCCTCCCTCATGTATAACGGTTCCTCCTGTCTGTGAGACAGGGATTCCATGCCAGGAGAAGCAAGCTGAGGGGACTATAGGCTGCTGTAACCTCCACCCCAATTTCCATCCAGGCACTCAACTCCTTGAGCAGGGGTATTGCTCAGAAAGCAGTTTGTCATTGTTCCCACTCCTTGCTCTAGAGCCCTGGCTCAGAAATTTTGCCTCTGGGGTGAGAAGGGAGAACCAGGTCAGGAAGCAGATACTAGTAGATCCTAATATCTTCCAAAGAGGACTGACTTCATTTACAACAGAGGGATGAAGTTTAAACCTGAGGGCTACTTTCAAAACCATAGAGGTTGTGGTAAAAGGCAATTAGGAGGAGACTTGTGAATCTACTGGAAATATAGCATAGTAAGGTAGCTTGTTTATATGAAAGATCCAGGTACTAAGAGCTGGGTGGAGCCTGCCTAGGGTTAGTACAAAAATCAAACACTGACCTCAGAAACTGTCCCATCCCAGGAACCATAATATGATTGTATTACTATGTAAAGGAATTCTGCTCCTTAAAACTGTGTTTTTTAATGTTCTTCCAGTTTTATTAACAAATATATTTCAAGTATATAAAGTGATGATTTATCATATATATATATGTATATATATATATATATACGTATATATATATATATATATGATTACCACAATCAAGTTAATTTAGCATTCATCACCTCATAAAGTTACTTTTTTTGTTGTTGAGAATGTTTAAGATCTATTCCCTTTGCAAACTTTAAGTATGCAAATAGTATTATTAACTATAAGCAGCATGCTATATATTAGAACCTCAGAACTTACTTATAACTGAAAGTTTATATCCTTTGACTAACCCATTTCCCCCATCCCTGCAGTCCCTGGCAACCATCATTCTATTCTCTGACTCAATGATTTTGACTTTTTTTTCCCTCCAGATTCTACATATGAGTGAGATCATACAGTATTTGTTTTTCTCTGCCTGGTGTATTTTACTTAGCAGAATGCCATTTAGATCCATCCATGTAAAAAAATGACAGGATTTTCTCTTTTTTTATGGCTGAATAATATTTGGCTAACATTGTATTTGTTGGCGATAGAAGGAATGTTTCTCTCCATTGACTGGAAAAAGGCAAGAATGTCTTCTATCACCATGCTATTGAATATCATCCTGGAAGTCCTAGACATTGCAATAAGGCAAGAAAAAGAAATAAAAGATGTATAGGGTGGAAATGAAGAAATACAAGATGTATGGGGTAGAAAGGAAGACTATCAGGTAGAAATGAAAACAAATTTAAAAATATTCTCAGATGATATGATTTCCAACATAACACAATATCCAGGAATTTATTTTTTAAATCCTATGATGAATATGTGAGTTACAAAAGGTCACTGAATACAATTTCACAAGGTGGATATACAAAACAATTGTTGTACAATTGGATACCATTTTTTTAAAATCACAAGCAAAAATTTCCCACAAAAAAGGGAAATACCTAGAAATAAATCTAACCAAACTTTAGGATCTATATGCCGATAACTACAAAATGAGGATGAAAAGAGTCAAATAAAACTCAAATAATGGAGAAATATGCCTTGTTCATAGATTGCAATACTCAGTATAGAAAAGTGGTCAAGTTTCCTAAATTAATCTATAGATATAACATAATTATAATAAAAATACAGAGGCATATTTTATAGATATAGGCAAGATGATTCTAAAATGTATATGTATAGCAAAGAAATAGAATAGCTAAAACAGTTTTGATAAAGAAGAATAAATTTATAGAATTTATAGTACCAGACTTCTAGACTTACTATATAACTATAGTAATCAAGACAGTGTGGTATTAGCAAAAGAATAGACAAATAGAGTAATGAAACATGTTAGAGAGTCAAAAAATAGATTCAAATATAACCATTTGATTTTTGGCAAAGGTGCAAAAGTAATTAAATACAAAAAGAAAATGTTTTACGAATAGTGATGTTGGAACAATCCACATGCAAAAAAATAAAAAGATAAAGGAAAAAAAAAGAAAACACCTACATATCACAACTTATACCAATATTATTACAAAATAGATCATGGATCTAAATGTAAAACCTAAAACTAGAAAACTTGAAATTTTTTTTATTTTTCAGTTACAGTTAACATAAGGCATTATATTATTTTCAGGTGTACAACATAGTGATTAGACATTTATACAACTTACAAAGTGATTACCCCATTAAGTCTATTATTCATCTGACACCATACATATACAAATTTTAGAAGGAAACATACAAGCAAAATCTTCATGACCTGGTGTTAGGCAAAGAGTTCTAAGGCATGGTATAAAAAAACTGATTTATAAATGGAAAAATGATAAATTGGACTTACAAAAATTTAAAACTTTTTTTCCTAAGAACGTCATTGTTAAGAGAATGAAAAGCCACACTATAGACAGGGAGAAAACATTTGCAAATCAGATATCTAACAAAGGATTATATCCAAAACTGAACAACAAAACAAAACAAAACAAAAAATACCTCTAAAACTCAACAGTAAAAAAACAAAGAGCCCAATTAAAATATGGGTAAATGAGGTGGTGAACACACAATACAATATACAGATGATCTATTACAGAATTGTACACCTGGAACCTACATAATTTTATTAACCAATGTCACCACACTAAATTTAATAAAAAAGAAATATATATAATAGAAAAAGTGGGTAAATTATTTGAAAACATACCCATGAGGACGTATGGATGGCAGATGAATACATGAAATGATGTTCAACATCCAGTAGATACAGATATGAAAATTAAAACCACAATTAGTTTAAAATATTGGAATGATTAAAATAAAAAACACTGACAATACTAAGTGCTGGTGTATTAGTCTGTTTGGGCTGCTATAATAAAAATACTGACTAGGTCACTTAAAAAACAGAGATTTATTTTTGTAGTTCTGGAGGCTAGAAGTACAAGAAGATCAAAGTGCCAGCGTGGTCAGGTTCTGGTGAGAGCCCTTTGCTGGTTTTCTGAACT
>NW_005871060.1:2283950-2326339 GCF_000147115.1 Myotis lucifugus | reverse complement strand
AAAAACTAAACTAGTCTTCTTTTAGTTTCAGAGGATCAGTTTTTATGCTGTTAAAGCGTCCGCAGAGTCAAATACAGTGCGAGTCGATTTGTTTTGGCGGAACTCCCTCCTCCTCCACGATCTCAAACCGGAGAGGGACGGCGGAGAAATGTAGAGTGAGAGAGAGGAGAGAGAGAGAGAGAGAGAGAGAGAGAGAGAGAGAGAGAATCTGTATCATGTCTCTTTCTTATAAGAGCACTCCTCCCATCCATAAAGACTTCACTCACGATTTCATTACCTCCCAAAGGCTCCACCTCCAAATACCATTACATTGGGGAGTCAACATACGAATTTTGGATGGAACACAAATATTTGGTTCACAGAAGCAGACTAGTATGCAGAGGAATTGGAACTCTCATGTAATGATGGTAGGAATGTGAAATCATCCAGCCACTCTGGAAAAGTTTGACAATTTAAAAAATAAAATTAACCACACACTTGTTTGACCTAGAAGTCCCATTGTTTGGGTATTTACACTAGAGAAATGAAATTGACATTTACAAAATTTTATTCAGTAACAATCATAGCAGCTGTATTCATAATTGCCCAAAACTGAAAATAATACAAAGGTATTTCATTGGGGAATGGATAAGCCACATACAGTGGAATGCTACTCAGCAAGAAAAAAAGAACAAACTATTTTTTAAAAATAAATTTTTATTGTTGAAAGTATTACATATGTCTCCCTTTTTTCCCCATTGATCCCTTGCAACACCCCACCCCAGGTCTTCAGCACCTTATTGTTTGTGTCCATGGGTTCTGCATATATGCATACACGGTCTTTGGTTGATTACTTTCCACCCACCCATCTTCAACCACCTTCCCTCTGAGGTTCTGCACTCTATTCCATGCTTCCAGGTGTCTGGATCCACTCTGTTCATCAGTTTATTTTGTTACTTAGATTCCACATATGAGTGAGATCATGTGTGGAATTATCTTTTTCTGACTGACTTATTTCACTTAGCATGATACTCTCCAGATTCCTCTATGCTGTCTCAAAGGGTGAGAGATTCTTCCTTTTTACTGCTGCATAGTACTCCATGGTATAAATGTACCATAGCTTTTTTATCCTCTCATCTACTGATGGGCACTTGGGCTCTTTTCAGATCTCAGAAACTCCATATTGTTTTCCATAATGATAGCACCAGTCTGCATTCCCACCAGCAATGTACTAGGGTTCCCTTTTCTCCACATCCTGGCTAGCACTTGTCATTTGTTTATTTATTGATGGTAGCCATTCTGACAGGTGTGAGGTGATACCACATTGTCATTTTAATTTGCATCTCTCTGATGTTCAATGACTTTGAGCATTTTTTCATATATCTCTAGGCCATCTGTATGTCCTCTTTGGAGAAATGTCTATTTAGGTCCTTTGCCCATTTTAAATTGTATTGTTTATCTTCCTTTTGTTAAGTTGTATGAGTTCCTTATATATTTTGGATATTAACCCTTTGTCTGATGTATCATTGCCAAATATGATCTCCCATAAAGAGGGCTCCTTTTTCATTTTGTTGGTGATTTCTTTTGCTGTGCAGAAGTTTTTTTTATTTTGTTGTAGTCCCATTTGTTTATTTTCTCCTTTGTTTCCTTTGCCCTAGGACAGTGATGGCGAATCTTTTGAGCTCGGCATGTCTGCATTTTGAAAAACCCTAACTTAACTCTTGTGCCGTGTCACATATAGAAAATTTTTGATATTTGCAACCATAGTAAAACAAAGACTTATATTTTTGATATTTATTTTATATATTTAAATACCATTTAACAAAGAAAAATCAACCAAAAAAATGAGTTTGTGTGTCACCTCTGACACGCATGTCATAGGTTCGCCATCACTGCCCTAGGAGATGTATCCATAAACATACTCTTATGAGAGATGTCTGATATTTTGCTGCCTATGGCTATTTCTGGGATTTTTATGGTTTCACGACTTACATTTAAGTCTTTTATCCATTTTGAGTTTTTTCTTGTGTATGGTGTAAGTTGGTGGTCTAGTTTCATTTTTTTGCATGTATCTGTCCAATTTTCCCAACACCATTTATTGAAGAGACTGTCTTGGCTCCATTGTATGCTCTTGCCTCCTTTGTCAAATAATCAATTGAGTGTAATGGCTTGGGTTGATTTCTGGGGTCTCTGTTCTCTTCCATTGGTCTATATGCCTGCTCTTGTGACAGCACCAGGCTGTTTTGATTACCGTGGCTTTGTAGTATAACTTCAATTCTGGTATTGTGATTCCTCCAACTTTGTTTTGTTGTTTTTTGGTTTTGTTTATTTTTCCCCCTCAAGATTGCTGCACCTATTCGGGGTCTTTTTTTATTCCATATAAATTTTTGAAATATTTGTTCTAACTCTGGGAAGTATGCTGTTGGTATTTTAATAGGGATTCCATTGAATCTGTAGATTGCTTTGGGCAGTATGGACATTTTAATGATGCTGATTCTACCAATCCATGAACATGGTATATTCTTCAACTTGTTTATAACTTCTTCTATCTCTTTTTTCAACATCCTGTAGTTTTCCAAGTACAAGTCTTTTGCCTCCTTGGTTAAGTTTATTCCTAAGTATCTTAATTTTTTTGTTGCAATGGTAAATGGGATTGTTTGTTTAGTTTCTCTTTCTGAGAATTCATTATTAGTATATAAAAAAGCCATTGATTTTTGGGTGTTAATTTCATATCCTTCTACATTGCCAAATTCATTTATTAAATCTAGTAGATTTTTAGTGGACTCTTTAGGGTTTTCTATGTACAATATCATGTCATCTGCAAATAATGAGAGTTTTACCTCCTCCTTTCCAATTTGGATGCCTTTTATTTCTTCTTTTTGTCTGATTGTTGTGGCTAGGACTTCCAGAACTATGTTGAATAAGAGTAGTGAAAGCAGACATACCTGTCTTGTTCCTGTTCTTAGGGAAAATGGTTTTAGTTTTTACCCATTGAATATGATGTTCACTGTAAGTTTGCCATATATGGCCTTTATCATGTTGAGATATGCTCCCTCTATTCCCATTTTGCTAAGGGTTTTTATCAAAAATGGGTGCTATATTTTGTCTAATGCTTTTTCTGCATCTATTGATATGATCGTGTGATTTTTATCTTTCAATTTGTTTATGTGATGTATCAATGTTTATTGATTTGTGAATACTGTACCAGCCTTGCATCCCTGGAATAAATCCCACTTGGTCGTGGTGTATGAACTTTTTAATATATTGCTGGATGTGATTTGTTAATATTTTGTTGAGGATTTTAGCATCTATATTCATCAGGGATATTGGCCTGTAATTCTCTTTCTTTGTAGAGTCTATATCTTTTTTTTTTTAATTAGGATAATGCTGGCCTCATAAAAAGAGCTTGAAAGTGTTCCTATCTCTTGGATTTTTTGGAACAAAAAATCCTGGGCTTTTGCTTGCTGGGAGTTTTTTTATTTTTATTACTGCCTCTATTTCATTAGTTGTTATTAACATTTTTAGGTTTTCTGCTTCTTCCTGATTCAGTTTTGGGAGCTTGTATTTTTCTAGGAATTTGTCCATTTCACCCTCATTATCCAGCTTGTTGGCATATGGCTGTTCATAGTATTTTCTTACACACATATCCTATCTAATAAAGAGGGCATATGCTAACTGACCCTCACGCCATCTCAAAGATGGCAGTGCCCACAGCCAATAAGGAGGGAATATGCTAATTGGCTGCCATGCCCTCAAGGATGGCGGCACCCACAGCCTCAAGATTGCAGCACCCAGTCCCCTCCGCCGTGCTGGGGCGGCAGGAGCTTCGCGCCCCTGCCTCTGGAGTCCCCCAGTTCCCTCAGCCCTTTAGATGCTCAGGGCCAGCCCGAGGCACAGGCAAGCCTTGGATTTTGGCTGCCCAGCTGCTCAGGGCCGCCCAAGGCACAGGTAACCAGGGCTGGCCGAGGCTTGCACTGCTGGCAGTGGCAGCAGCAGAGGTGTGATGGGACATTGCCTTCCCCTGATTGCCAGGTCGCCTCCCGCCCCTGAGGGCTCCTGGACTGTGAGAGGGGGCAGGCAAGGCTGAGGGACCCCCCATCCAGTGTATGAATTTTCATGCACCAGGCCTCTAGTATATATATATTTAGGTGTTCCTATATTGGGTGCATATATGTTTATCAGGGTTATATCCTCTTGTGGATCAATCCCTTTAGTATTATGTAGTGACTTTTGTTGTCTCTTGTTATGGGCTTCATTTTAAAGTCTATTATATCAGATATGAGTATTGCTACTCCAGCCCCCCTTTTTTTTTCATTTGCATGGACAATGTTTTTCTATCCCTTCACTCTCATCCTGTGTGTATCTTTTGTTCTGAGGTGGGTCTCTTGTAGACAGCATATGGTTGCATCATGTTTTTGTATCCATTCAGCTACCCTATGTCTTTTGATTGGAGCATTTAATCCATTTATATTTAAGGCTATCATCGATAGGTATTTGTTTATTGCCATTTAAATTCTGTATGTCTAAGTTTCTCTCTCTGTTTCTTCTTCTCACTATAGCAGTCCCTTAGCATTTATTGTAATGCTAGCTTGATGGTGATGTACTCCTTTAGTTTTTTTTTTTTTTGTCTGGGAAGCTCTTTATTTGACTATTTTGAATGAGCCTTGCTGGATATAGTAATCTTGGTCTCAGATCCTTGCTTTCCATTACCTTGAGTACTTCATGCCATTCCTTTCTGGCCTGTAGAGTTTCTGATAAGAAATCAGGTGTCAGCCTTATGGGAACTCCTTTGTAGGAAACAGTTGTTTTTCTCTTGCTGCCTTTAAGATTCTCTCTTTGTCTTTAGTTTTTGGCATTTTAATTATGATGTGTCTTCACATGGGCCTGTTTGGGTTCTTCTTGCTTGGGGTTCTCTGTGACTCCTATACTTGTATGATTTTTTCCTTTACCAGGTTAGGTAAGTTTTCTACCATTATTTCTTCAATCACTTTCTCTATTCTTTTCTCCCTTTCTTCCTCTTCTGGCACATCTGTTATTTGACTACTGTTTGGTTTCATGTTTTCCAACAGCTCCCGTAAGCTGCCTCTTGATTTTTTTTTCTTTTTCTTTTTGGTTCTTTGATTGAGTGAATTTTTCAACCCTGTCTTCTATTTCACTGATTCAGTCCTCAGCATCCCCTAATCTGCTGTGTATTCCTTCCAGTGTACTCTTTATTTGTGTTATGTCATTCTTTATTTCTGACTGTTCTCTTTTCATAGTTACTATATCTTTTGTCATGCTGTTGAGCATCTTTACTATTATAATTCTGAAGTTCGTTTCAGATAAATTTCTTATCTCCATTCTATTTATCTCTTCTTCTGGAAAATTCTCTTGTTCTTTTATTTGTGGGTTGTTTCCTCGTTTTGGTTGCCTGTTTGGGATTGTGACTATGTATTAGGTATATCTGCTACACCTCTCAATCTCTAGTGCAGGACAGTGTCAAATGCTGTTTCTGACTAATAAGATCAGGCAAAGACTCAAGGCCTCCAGAGACCACCTCTGGCTGCAGAATGATAGGATTCTGATTGATCTGCCCTCAGACAATCATCCACAGGTGTGGCAAGAGTTTTTTTTTTTTTCTTTTCAACGGGGTAGGGTAATTGTTTCTGCCTGGAGGCTAATTGTTGGTCTCAGTCTTCTAAGGAGCAAGGTGTTTTCCAATAGGGTGAGTCAGCTGTCTTCCCCACAGGCTCTGCCACCTGTATAGCAATTGTCTGCCTGAGAAAGATTACCTCCGCAGAGTGAGGGAATGGCTCAGCACAGGCTCTAACCCCTGGCTTCTGCTCACCCAACCTCAGTCCACTCTGCTGTTCCTCTGTGGGAGTACAAGATGGGTGACTCCAAAGGGAATTTTATGCATTGGCCCTTTAAGAGGATGCCTGAATTTTCAGCTGTCTCCCCTTGGCAGACAGCAACCCCACTGCTTTTCACAGCCAGGTGTTATGTGGGTACCCTTCTCAGTTCTGGTGCTTTCTGCGGGCGGGGCCCAACTTGGGGATTAGATCCCATAGTTCTCAGTGGCAACCCCCCACAGCTGAAATATCTCTCTGAAGCTTCAGCTGCTGTCTGTGAGGGCCTGGCCAGCCCTTTCACTTCTCTGCCTCTCCTACCAGCTTCTATGCAGTCTCCACTTTTGATCCTTGGTTAACAGGGTTCTCTCCAGGAAATCTTCTGTTTCTGTAAGTTTTTCTCTATTTTAGTTGTAATTTTTATTTGTACCTGGGAGTGTGTCTGTGCAGCATCCACTTACTCCACTGCTATTTTTAATCTTCTCCAGAACAAACTATTGATAGATAAAAAAACATGGCGATTCTCAAAAAAAGTAAGCAGAGTGAAAGAAGCTAATCAGAAAAGGTTACACTATTGTTTTTATTTATACGACAATCTTGAAGTCATATCTATAATACTGAGAAATAGAGTATTATTCATGGGCCTTAAAACCTAATGGAAATTTTCTCTATGTTTTTCAAATTTCCCTGGAACTGAGGACCCCTTTATTCCTTCCAATTTCTCCCTTTGGAATGGGAATGTCTTTCTGTCTATATAGAATGTCTATGCTTATCCCACCATTGTATTTTGGAAGCAGGTAATTTGTTCTTTTGTTTTACAAGTCCACAGAAAGATAACTTTTGTCCCAGGATGGATGATGCTCAATGTCTAACCCATATCTGATGTAGATGATGAGATCTGGGACTCCAGAGTTGATATTTAGATGAGAATTTGGTCTTAGACTTGATACTGTAATGAGCTGAGACTTTGGAAGATGTTGTATACTTTCCATGTCAGGCACATATGAATTTTGGGGGGCCAGAGAGTGGACTATAATGGGTTGAATTGTGTCACCCTCCAAATGATATGTTCACATTTGAATTCCTAGAATCTGAGAATGTGATCTTATTTTTTAAAAGGGTCTTTGCAGATGTAACTAAGTTAAGGATTTAAAAAATATATTTTTGTATTGATTTCAGAGAGGAAGAGAGAGGGAGAGAGAGATAGAAACATCAATGATGAGAGAGAATCATTGATTGACTGCCTCCTGCACAGCCCCCACTGGGGATCGAGCCCACAACCTGGGCAAATGCCCTGACTAGGAATAGAACCGTGACTTTCCTGGTTCATAGATCGATGCTCAACCACTGAGCCACACCAGGCGGGCTCAGTTAAGGATCTTAAAGATGAGATAATCCTGGATTTCTTGAGTGGGCACTAAATGTAATGGCAAATGTCCTTATATGAGACACACAGAAGTATGTTGCATAGGAAGATGAGAAAAAGGCCATGGGAAGATGGAGGCAGAGATTGAAATTATGCAGCCAAAAGCTAAGGAATGCCTAGAGACATCAGAAGTTGGAAGAGGCAAGGATATTTTCTTTCTCAGAGTTTCAGAGAGCACCACTTTTATTTTGGACTTCTGGCCTCAAGAACTGTGAGAGAACTCATTTCTGTTGTTTAAAGCCACAGAGAGTTAATATTATAGTGTTATGGCATCCCTAGGAAATATACCTGTCTTGTCATGATTTTAGATTTAGAGCTCTGTCAAGGGAGGATTACTAGCATTAGCTAAGAGCCCTCATATACATTTGGTTTCTTTGTATAAGTTGTAAGACCGTAGGGTTCTTGGTTCTAGATTAGAATGTTTGGACCATGGAAAATACAGCCCTAAGTTTACGCAGATGCCTTCATACTCCCTGTGCAGAGCAAACTCTTCGGAATAGCTTAAGATTCTGTGTCACTTATAAATTTGCATCTTATTGAACAATATGCATTTCCTCTAAAAAAGTTATTTTGTTTTCAATCTCCCTCCAGTTTGTGGTGGAATTACATCTAGAAAAGGATGTCATTCCAATATATAGTTCAGCCATAAGTATAAGAGGGCAACCTTTCTGAGCTGGTTTTCTCATCTGTGAAATGGGAAACAATATCTAACTGCAGAATTGTTGATTTTTTTAATGAGAAAGAATGTGGCCTGGCTGGTGTGGCTCAGTGGTTGAGCATTGATTTATGAAAGAATGTGAATGTGCTTTAGAATATGAGCAGTTCTTGGGATGATTCATTTCATGTGTCCATTTGACCAAGCCATGGGATGTCTGTGAGAGTGTTTCTGGATGAGATTGGCATCTGAATCAGTGGACTCAGTAAAGTAGATCTCTCTCTCACTCAAATGTGGATGGGCAGCATCCAGCCATTGAAGGCCTGAACAGAATAAAAAGCAGAGGAAAGGAGAATTTGTTCCCTTCCTGACTGCCTGCTTCAGTTGGGACATCAGTCTTCTCCAACCCTTGTGCTAGGATTTACCATAGCAGGTCCCCTGGAACTTAGGCCTTCAGACTAGGACTGGAATTACACCACCAACTTTCAGGAGTCTCCAGTTTGCAGATGGTAGATTGTGGGACTTCTTGATATCCTGTGTGTCATTTCCTCATTATCTATCTATCTATCTATCTATCTATCTATCTATCTATCTATTATCTATCTATCTATCTATCTATCTATCTATCTATCTATCTATCATCTATCTATTTATCTATCTATCTATCTACCTTGTCTAGTTCTGTGTTGGTTCTGTATCTCTGGAGAACCCTGACCAATACACTACACAAATCTACTTTAGACCTACTAATTTTGTTAGAAGAATTTAAGCCAAAAGATCACAATTTTGCTTTACATTGTCAAGTTTTTTTTGTGTGTGTGTGTGTGTGTTTTTTTTTCTTCCCACTCCTTATTCCATTAGGCTCACTTATTCAGTCACTGAGTCAAGTAGCCAAACTTTTATCAGTTTCCACATTTTGGATCTTTTACCTATTCCAGGACAAATTCAGACTAAGAATTTTGTGTCCAGATTTTGAGAGTAAGCTGCCTTTGGAAAATTGTAAATATGCAATTAATATTCACCGAGTCATTCCCAGTGGGCTAGCAGTTACCTGCTGCATACCAGAACCATCCAGTTATTTTGATGTTTATCTTATTGCTAACCCATTGGCTATGGGATTTTTGTTTGTTTCTTTGTTTTGAGAAAGTTAAATATTTAATTATTATGTTTTTTATTTTAGAGCCTTCCTGTGTCTAAGCACAAAAACAGAAAACCTAGATACCAGCTGAAAATCTCAGTTAAAAATTTAAACATATATTATAAAATAATTCCTGGTATTTGAATTTTTGTTTTAATCTGTATTTTCAATATCACTGACTGTAGATTTTATGTTAATTAAGTTCAATCAAATGAAGGCTATGATTTTAGTAAGAAACATTAGAAAGAATAAGGTAAGAAAAATATGTCAATCCTCACTCTTCATGTTGCAGCCTTTAGTTCAGAAATAACAGAATGAAAGGCGATCTAAATTTATTCATGCAAACAATTACTTCTCATATCTGATTCATTACCATGTAGCCATGTTAACTCATGATAGATTCATTTCCTTTATTTGCTTTCTCTGAAGGCATTTTTTTCATTTTACTGTTTACTTCTTGTCCAATATTTTGTTTTTTCTACTATTCTTTGTTCAAACTGCAAAAATCTGAAATAAAAATATAATGTAGAAGTATAGGCATCAGCTAACATTTTCTATGGCATATGGTACTTCAGATGCCATATGTACCAGTGTTTAGTGATTCTGGCAAAGAGGCATAGAATGGTGAAATCCAACTGCCAGGATTGTTGAAAACAAATATGTAAATGCTCCAGGGCTTTTGTTATTCATAACATACCTCTAACACAGCACATACAATATGCTGTTCATTCTGTAACTAGTATAACTAATAAGCCACATTTTTCTCTCTTATTTTTGAAGGCTTCTCCAAGTTTGTGTGGTCTTCTGCCTCTAACCTTGAATCCCACCACTGAACTCTGCATTTCACGCAGCTCATATTAATGAAAGAGGCCTAAGGGGAATACATTCATTCTTTTTCAAGGGCATTTATTTATTTTATAAAAATTAAAATCCAAAGTCTACTGCAGGCCTCTTCTTCAAACAAAGAAAACGCACTAGGCATGTTCTCTAGACAGCACATAGTCATTAGGGGAAAGCAGCGAACACTGGGGAAGGCCAATGTGGGAGGCAGAACAGGAACAGTTTCTTTATTGTGAGGCTGTTCAGTAGTCTTCCCAATAGTGAAGTTCTATAGGATGTAAAGTGAGAGGAGGTCTGTAGATATAATTACTTCAAAAAGGAGAAAAATGATCATTTTAGTACTTTTAAGCTGCTACAAGCATTCAAACACATGTAAAATGATCTCAATTTAGAGAATCAAAATTGACCTTGTTTTGTTGCATTTTTTCCCCCTGCTGATTTAGACATAGCTGATGGGAAGCACACCTAATCTCCTCCTTTCGATTTCATAGATGGGCAATCCACACAAAGTGGAGAGAAGAGCAGACTAGCAGCCAGAACACTTAGAGGTCAATACTTTCCATTTGTCATCACACAAACCATTTTTACCTCTTTGAGCCTGTTTCCATATGTAGGATGAGGATAATATCTTCCCAGGGGATATTATTGTGAGGATAATAGGATATAATCTTTGTGGAAGTGCACTTATCTAGCATTTTTATTATTAAAAAGAAAGCATCTGTAGAATTTCTGGTGGTTCATAGACCTAAGGATGCTTGTTCTACTTACCACTGAGTACTTTTCTGCATACAAAAATACCTAGAAGGAATATTAGAAATGGAAAATTGTGAACATGCCAGGAAGATGGTCAGCAATGAAAATGACTCCTTCTGGGTTGAATTCTTTTAGGCTGAATCAAGTGAAATTGACATTATATGTCAAAAGTGGTCTAATATAAGAAATTTCATTTGGTAGCTGTTTTGTGGATTCTCCGTAATAACACACAACACACACACATATCACACACACACACACACACACACACACACACACACACTTCCATCCTTTCCTTTTAAGAAGTAACTAGTAACTGGAAGAGCATTCTGATCTCCATTTCCGATTTATAGCTTCTTCCCTTTCTATCACCTCTAATTAGTCACCCAAGTATTTTGATTGTAACTCTGAAATGCCTCTCAAATAGGAACTCTCATTTCTACTGCTTACCCTCAGCCTAGGTCTTCATTTCTTGTTTATATTATTGAAATATTCTTCTATGTAATATTTAGCCTATTAATTCTCTGTGGCAGCAGAAATAATAATTTGAGAGCATTGGCATTGGGAAAGGTAGTGGGAATGTCATCTGCAGGATCAGAAAACTGTCTCTAGGTTTAATCTGAGACCCAAGATATAATTGTGAAGAAATATTATGAACATTAATAGAAAGTTGAGAGGAGAAACTAAATGCTTAAGAAATAGGTGCGAACAATTTACCATAGCTAAGATTTGGAAACAGCCTAAGTGCCCATCAACAGATGAGTGGATTAGAAAACTGTGGTATATCTACACAATGGAATACTACACTGCTGTAAAAAAAGAAGGAATTCTTACCATTTGCCACAGCATGGATGGAACTGGAGAGCATTATGCTAAGTGAAATAAGCCAGTCAATGAAAGAAAAATACCACATGATCTCACTCATTTATGCATAATAAAGACCATTATAAACTGATGAACAAAAATAGATACAAAGGTTGAGCAGCATCGAACAGACTGTCAAACTACAGCAGGAAGGCCGGGGAGGGTTGGGTGAGGGGGGTAAGAGATCAACTGAAAGACTTGTATGCATGCATATAAGCATAACCAATGGACACAAGACACTGGGGGGAAGGTCAAGGGGAAAGAAAAAGGAGACATATGTAATACTCTTTGTAATACTTTAAGCAATAAAACAAAATTAAAATAAATAAATAAAATTAAAAAAATAAGAATTAGGTGCTAAGAGCTGTTCCAAAGAGGAAGATAAGATTAAGGATCAAGGCGCTCTGGGATAAAGTAAGAGAACTTGTCTTGGAAGAGTTATTAAAATTACCCATAGTCTCACTGTCAGCCATTTGGTTTGGGGGATAAACCTCATGCTGCCTATAGGTGAAAATTGTGTTAGACTATCTACAAGAAAAACAGATGGAGTTAAGTTACAGGGAACCCCTTAGGACAATTCCCAAATGAGACTTAGGGTCCCTGGAATAATGTGGTAATAACTTTTTCTTCCCATGGGTACAGATAAAGCTGGTAATTGTGACTATTTTTTAAACAAGGTAGCTTAAGGTTGCTGAGCTCTTTTTTTTGAAAAGTCCCATCATTGTATTGAAAGAAAAAATGAACAATATCCCCTTTAAAAGCTTTTTTAGCCTAGGGATTTTACTGGATTAGTATCTTGATATGTATATATCTGCATGTTAAATAGGGAAAACCTTGTTTCTGAATTCCAAGGAAGACAAAAGAAAGTTACGGTTGAGTCCCACCACAGGTGAAATAGTTCCAAATTTTGGCCTGAAAGAAATAATAGTTATGGCATATTGGGCAGACATGCAGAGAATCAGCAATTAGGAACAAGTAATCCCTCTATCACTAGGCTCCAGTTATTGAGGAAATAATGCCAATGCTGGGACCACCAACACTTTTAACATTTTTTATCTTCAGACAGAGATGTCTGGCTTAGAAAGGATAGCATCTTCAAATTCAGCAGAAACTGCGACATACTACTATCCTAATTTTTTAAAATATATTTTTAGTGATTTCAGAGAGGAAGGGAGAGGGAGAGAGAGACAGAAACATCAATGGCGAGAGAGTATCACTGATTGGCTGCCCACTGTATGCCCCCCACTGGGGATGGAGCCCGCTACCCGAGCATGTGCCCTTGACCAGAATTGGACCCGGGACCCTCCAGTCTGCAGTACAATGCTCTATCCACTGTGCCAAACCAGCTAGGACTACTATCTTAATTTTATTGTTGACCGTGGACTTGTTAGGTATATCTACTCTACTGGAGAACTTCTTCAATCAGAAAAAAGTAAAAGTGGTGATGAAAGCTCAAAATATCTTGCCTCTGATCATTAGAAGGAACCAGCATAATGAAGACTTATTCCAGAGAATAGCATTATCCACCATCGATAATAATTTTTCAAGTGAGATTTGGTCATGATACCTGCTTAAATCTTAGGTAAAGAAGTCAGCCTTCAAAAGAAACTCAACCTACCCTCATGAGTTTCAAGTATATGTGATGCCAAAGTGAGTACCTTCATGAACTTCTAACAAATACACTTTGAGAAATTCAGAATGGACAGAGAAAAGTGCTTCATAACAAAGTGGGGGTCCCAAGAACAGCAGACACATTAACACAGGACAGACACATTAGTCAATAGATCACTCAATCAATTAATCAATTTAATACCCTAAAACCAGATTCTATCAGAGACACAGGCTAGAATATAAGTATGACGTAGTCTCAACCCTCAAAGTTTATAGTCTAATAAAGAGAAGAAGAGAAAGACCCCCCAAAAAACCTATGTGAGACTCATTATTGCTGTGGTATGAGGCAGGAAGAGATTCATTCTGTTTGAATCCGTCAGAGAAGGCTTCAAAGAAGGAGATTTAGCTGAGATTGATCTTGAGAGATGAATAGGAGCCTGCCAGAAAGGGAGGTAAGACAATATAGTCAGAGGAAATAGCACATAGCAGATTTAGAAGGCCTGAAAGAACCATATTGGAAAGAACAGGAAATAAAATATTAGGATTTATTGAAAATATGGGATATATAAAAGACTAGAGGCCCAGTGCATGGATTTGTGCACTGGTGGGGGGGGGCGTGGCCTGCGGGGATTGGCCCGCTGTGAGAGCGCCGCTCATTCTGGTCAGTCAAGTGGCTGTGGACCCACCCTCTGAGCAGCTGCTCCCTGATCTGGCATCTTCCATGGAGCTGGAGCACTCGCCTCTACAGGGGACCCAGTTGGGGCCAGGCCCAGGGACAATAACACTGAGAAGCAGCGGAGTAGGCCTCAGTCCCACGGAGGCCACAAACCCGCCTCACAGCCTCCAGGGCGGCAGGGAGCAAGGAGAAGGAGCCTGGGGAGAGGAGGCGATAATTGCAGCCGGGGTTCCTGCCCATCAGCCTGGGGTTCACAGCAGGAGCAGCCATTCATCCTGGTCAGCTGAGCGGCGCTCCCACTGTGGTCGCACACTGACCACCAGGGGGCAGCTCCTGCATTGAGCATCTGCCCCTTGGTGGTCAGTGCCCATCATAGTGACTGGTTGACCAGTTGTTCTGGTCGTTCCACCGTTGGGTCACTGGGCTTTTATTATATAGGATAAACTAGGGAGATAAAGAAAAAATAGAGATTGGGAGCTTGGAAATGCAGTAACTAGATTTTATTAGTAATTTGCAGAATAAGGAAATTATTGATGAACCAGTTATTGTGATCAGTCTGCTAGTAGGTGCAAAGCATAAGGTTTAAAATTGGCATAAATTGGGCACACTCCAAAATGATAACAGGTAAGTCATATATCTGTAATTCTAGATTTTCTTATCCCTTCATTCCCGCCATCCCCTGGCCCTCGCCTCACTAAATGTCTCTGTAGCTAATCTCTATGGTACTGTGGCATGGTTAAACAGCTGGGGGTTTGAGAGTGAATAATTTTACCACAGACTGTTTTGTATCACTCAGGAGTTACATCAAGGACATTTCTTGGATTCCCCAAAATTGCTGGTCATGCACTTATTTCGGCCTGGTTTTACCCAGTCTTGAAATGACCAAAGGGAACAAATCTGCTGGTGAATTCTGATCTAGGGAAAATCCAAAGAAGAAGGGAGAGAAATGAATTAAGTAAACATTTTGTTTATCTACTGGAACAATAAAAGCTCATTAATATTCTTGCACTTTAAAACATATTTTCTGTTTACCCTATGACTGTACCTATTCTTGTGGATCATCTCTAAAGACATGCAGAGTTAATGCTGGAAATGGCATTTTATTTTTATTTATTTACTTTTCAATGACATACAATATTACATTATTACATACAATATTATATTAGTTTTAGGTGTACAAAATAGTAATTAGACATTTATATTGCCAGATGGGAGGGGGGCTGGGAGGATGGGTGAAAAAGGTGAAAATGATTAAGAAGTACAAATTGGCCCTGGCCAGTTTGGCTCAGTGGATAGAGCGTCGCCCTGCGGGCTGAATGGTCCCGGGTTCGATTACGACCAGGGACATGTACCTTGATTGCGGGCACATCCCCAGTTGGGGGTGTGCAGGAGGCAGCTGATAGATGTTTCTCTCTCATCGATGTGTCTGACTCTCTGTCCCCTTCCCTTCCTCTCTGTGAAAAATCAATAAAGTATATTAAAAAAAAAAAGAAGTACAAATTGCCAGTATGGAAAGTGCATTTTAAATAGAGATAAGTACTGTTCAGAGGAGGTAGGAGCTCAGTGTTTTCCTATTTAACATGATGCATTTTCTAAGTAAATAATTATTTATTATTATAATGGCATTATAATAACTCAGGTACAAATACTGCCATTAAAGAATTAAGAAAATATTTATATCTATCTATCTATAGCTATGTATTTTATAGAAATTTATGTGTACATATAGGTACATGCACACATAAAATGTATTTTAGCAAAGAGCCAAACTCCTTCCTGATAAATTTCCCAACAGAATAAACAATCTTGAATGTAATACAAAGCTTGCCAAGTCCTGTCAAAAAGTTCTTGTGGCTCAATGCAATTCTCAGATGGCGAAGAACCACTAAAATGACCCCTTCACTCAGACTCCTGTGATTCCCTGCAGGGAGCTTTCATTGCAATTGTCACTGTGAAAAAGCAATCAAACTTAATATATAGATGCAGGGAGGGAAGGCATGTGTGTGTGTGTGTGTGTGTGTGTGTGTGTGCGCGCACGCATGCACATGTGCGCTATTGTGCATGTGTGTGCATGTATTTATATAGAGGGACAGCCGAGGTCTTTGCCTTAATGACATAAACAGGGGTTGGCAAAAGTAGGTTTACAGTTATGAGTACGTGGAACACGGAGCTTATTTTTGTATTACTATTCATTGATTATTGTCTTATTTATTTGTATTACAATTGTAAACTTATTTTGCCCATCCCTGTAAGTGAATAATTGGCAGGAGGGGTCTGTTAGCATTTCGATGTCTTCCCCCCCCCGCTCATTAGAGTTCAAATTTATTAGCGCTAATACAGATTTTCACTTAGGTTATGTTCATGGATATTTTAGTCCACACCTTCAGAACAAAATTTTCACTTAGGTTATGTTCATGGATATTTTAGTCCACACCTTCAGAACAAAATAGTCACATAGAACAGTAATTTTCAAATGATAGGTTGTGATCCATTTGGAGAGAGTTGTGATCAGATTTTATAAAATAAAGTAGAATAGAAAACTATGAGAGAGTGTACATAGCATATAGTAAGTGTAAGAATTGTTTTTGTGTGAGTGTGTGTGAATGTATGTATGCGTATTGGATTATGATTTCCACTTTAGAATGTGATTTTGTAACTTTAAAAGGTTGAAATTTGCTGACTGTATTAGTCCTCCCAATTATTCATGACAAAATACCATTGACTGGGTTCTTAAAAAACCATACATTTATTTTCTCACAGTTGTGGAGGCTGGAAGTAAGAGATCAGGGTGCCAGCATGGTTGGAGTCTGGTGAGAACTGTCTCCTTGGCCTGCAGACAGCTGCCTTCCTTGAGGGGTGGTGGGAGGTAGAGAGTAAGCTCTATTTATAATGGCATTAATCTCATCATGAGGGTCCCATCCTCATGATCTCATCTAAATCTCATTACCTCCCAAAGGCCTTTTTTCCAAATACCATCATATTGGAGGTTAGGGGTTCAACATAAGAATTCTGGGGGAACACAATTCAGCTTATAGCTCTATCAGAGTTTATATCTTACTAGAGGCCTGCTGCATGAAATTCGTGCACGGGGGGGGGGTCCCCTCAGCCCAGCCTGCACCCTCTCCAATCCAGGACCCCTTGGGGGATGTCCAACTGCCGGGGATCAGGCCTAAACCGGCAGTCGGACATCCCTCTCACAATCTGGGATCGCTGGCTCCTAACTGCTCACCTGCCTGCCTGCCTGATTGCCCTAACTGCCCAACCCTGCTGGCCTGATTACCCCTAACTGCCTTTGCCTCAGCCCCTGCCACCATGGCTTTGTCCTGCAGGAGGACCGGACGACTGGAAGATGTCCGGTTGACCAGGTCTAATTAGCATATTACCCTTTTATTAGTATAGATTTTTGTTTTGAGTATACAGTATTTTCATGCTGGAGACTGAAAACTCCCTGAAGGCAGGTATTAGAAGTATTTCATTTTTGTACCTCCACAGCCCTAGGCGTGTCATGCACTTACCACTGGAAGATCACAAAATAATGATCAAACAAATGTTGAGAGCTCCAGATGCTTGCATTTAAAAGGGTAATAAAAAGAATAGCTTGCACTGATATAGCACTTACTACTTTTTAGAGTGCTTTCCATCAGTGGTCTCATTGATAATTCAGAACTACTCTGCTGGAAGGAAGCATACAGGATATTGCGTTAGTAAGTTTAATTATCTCTTAAGTATGCTCCACATTACAGTGGGATATAATAAGACTTTATTTAAGTAGATCCTATGGAAGTACCCAGGATTTGTTGGGCTTGAAGCTTATAGAATTTTGAAGAACTTCATGAAGAACAAGAATATAAAATGAATAGAAAATTAAGTTCAATAGCAAACATTTATTTAGAAGGAAATCTAAACATCAATAATGAGAGAGAATCATTGATCAGCTGCTTCCTGCATGCCCCACACCAGAGATCTAGCCCACAACCCAAGCATGTGCCCCTGACTGGAATAGAACCTGGGACCCCTCAGGCCGACACTCTATCCACTGAGCCAAAGTAGCCAGGGTGATGTTTATTGATTTGAGAGAGAGAGGAAGGGAGAGAGAGAGAGAGAGAGAGAGAGAGAGAGAGAGAGAGAGAGAGACATCAATTGGTTGCTTCCAACTGGGGATCGAACCCACAACCTTTTGGTGTATAGGAAGATGTTCCAAGCAACTGAGTCACTCAACTGAGTCACTTGGCCAGGGCAGAAATTGCAATACTATTTAAAGTTTACAAATACCTAATTTTAATTTAAAAATGTGCATTGCTAGAATACAGAAATAAAGTTGATATTTGTAGATTGACTTTGTATCCTGTGACTTTGCTTAATTCACTTATTAGAATTAGAAGCTATTTTGAAGATTCCTTAGAATTTTCTACAAGGGCTCTGTGTCCTCTGTAAAAAAGAAACTTTTAAAATTTATTTCTTTTCAATAGAGTTAATTTTATTTACTTTTATTGCCTCACTTCACTGGCTAGGATCTCCAGGGCAGTGTTGAATGAAAGGGCTGAGAGTGATCATTCTTGCCTTATTCCAAATCTTATAGGTTGAGGAATAAATTACTCACCAGTATGGATTCTACTGACAATTTATTTTTCATAGATATCTTTTAGGTTGAGGAAGTTCCTTTCTATTGTAGTATAGAGAGTTTGATCACAAATCAGTGTTGAATTTAGTCAACCATTTTAAAAAAGCTATTGAAATAATCATTTCAGCAATTTAATTATTTTGTGTCCTAGCATGTTTTTCTTAAAGTTTTTACTGGTTTGGTTTTATTGAGTTTGTTAGATTTGTAGTTTTAGTATTTCAATCAAATTTGGCAAATTTTCATCCATTTTTTAAAAAAATATTGTTTTCTGTCTTCACATCCTCTCCTTTTGGGGATCTAACCTCTTCTATGTTTAATTTCATTACTAATGCTCTGCCTACTTACTTTTCAGTATTTTTCCCTTTTGTCTTTCATTTTAGAAAGTTAATATCATGTCTTCAAATTCACTGATATTTCCTTCTCCAATGTCTTTCACTTTTTCCTTTTCAGATCTGGTATTTTGCATCTCTAGCAATACAAATGTGTATAAATATATATGTAATTTCTTCCATTTCTCTCCTAATCATGGCCATGCTTTGCTTTGCCTTCTTAAACATGTGGAGCTTATTTATATTAACTGTTTTAATATTCCTATCTGCTAGTTCCATCATTTATGTCGTTTCTCTGTGTGTTTCTATAGTTTGACTTTTATTCTGGTTAATGTATCATATTTTCTTATTTATGTCCACGTATTGTAGTTTTTGACGAGTACCAGACATTGTGAATTTATGTTGTTGATGGATGAATTTTGATTTATTCTTTTAAGTAATGTCAGATTTTGTTCAGGTGCACAGTGAATCAGTTGTATTCTTTCAAGGTTTAATCTTGTTTGTAAGGATAGAAAACCCTATAGTCTGAGACTAATTTAGCCCCGCTACTAAGGTGATGCCCTTCTGAGAATTTCATCTGATCACCATTCTATATAATAAAAGGCTAATATGCAAATAGACCAAATGATGAAATAACCAAACAACTGAACCACCGAACAACCGGTCACTATGAGGTGTGCTGACCACCACAGTGTGCGTGTGGAACATGGCGGGCATCGGCAGCAGGTGGCAGAGAGCAGAACTTGGTGGGCATCGGCTGCCGCGGGATGGTGGAGCAGGTGAGCGGGGGTGCCAGACCAAGGTAGGGCACCCGTCGCTGTCATTGGGGCCAGCCTCTGGTGGTTACTGAAAATTCTTTGCTCCCACACGCTGTGGTTCCTCCCAGCGCTCACACCTGCTGCTGGCACCGGCCCCACTTGCACCCGCAGCCAGCGCTGGAGCCACTGCTCAGACCTGCTGCTGGCACCCAGCACTGGCCCTGATCACTTGCCAGTCAGCATGTGTGAGTGGCGGCTGCTGGCCCTGATTGTCCCTGAGGGCTTCTCCACCTCCCCCTGCTCCTGATTGGGGCAGCAGCCGCTGCTCACACCTGCTGATGACTTCGGCCCTGCTTGCACCCACTGCTGGCACCAGCCCCTATTGCTTTGCACCGTCGGAGGGTGAGAGTGGGGCCGGAGCTGTCAGTTGTGGGAGCGGCAGCAGTGGGAGTGGGGTTGCTGGCAGACAGGGGGCTGGGGGCTGCAGCGGGAGGGGCCAGGTGGGGGCACGGAGGATGGGCCGAGACCGGTCCTGTGCTCACTGCAGCTTCACGGCCCACAGTTCTTTTCAAGGTTCATGAATTCGTGCACTGGGACCCTAGTGTATTATGAGATCTTTTCACTCTGACTATGGGGAAGACAAACTTTCTCAGCCTCATGTGAGATCCAGAATTGTTTCTGCCTATTCCTCTTGGGTACTTTTCCACCCTTGACCTTGCAGGATTTTTTTCTCAGACAAGTGGAGATCAGTACCCAGTCAAAGATTCAGTGAGATCCACCTAGAGCTATGGAGCTCTTTATAGAACTCACTCCTTTTCATTACTTTGCCCTGTAAATTATAGCTGCTTGGAATCCATCTCTGTCTCCTCAGATAGGCAACACTAATAATCTTTGTTGGGGTTCTTTCTTCCTGTTCTGTGGCCTGGAAACAGTCTCTGAGCAATAAGCTGGTGAAAACATAGGGCTCAGTTTGTGATTTGTTTCCCATCTCTCAGGGATCACAGTCCTGTGCTACTGTTGTCCTATGTCTGAAAATTGTTTCTTCATATATTTGCATGTGTTTTTAATTGTTTAAAGTGGAAGAATATATCTTATCTCTCTTACTTCATCTGGTCATAATTTGAAGTCTATAATATTATTTTTTAATTCTGTATAATATTCAATTTAACTAGTTACCTGTTTGACATTTACATTTTTCCAATTGTAAAAATTATTATGTCTAAATATTATGAAAATTATTATGCATTCATATTTCTACACTTGTTAAATATTTTTAGATAAAATTTCTAGGTCAAAGGGTATAAAAACCAAGACTTTTGGGGTAAATTATATGGCAATTATCTCATTTAAAATAAGTGCAGAGATTTCTTAGCAACTTATTAAATAACAGTCTTCTTTACTATCCAGTTTTCAAACAAACTGATGAATAATACAAAGGAATGCACTTGCAGGCCAAAGTAGAATCGTGTTGCCTAGAGAAGGTAAGTTATATGACGTGAAAGCTAAATGTGCCTGCTAACTGAGCCCAGGGTGAATAGAATTGCCCAAGTATAGATAATGCTGGACCAGGCTGAGCATTACCATAGGGACACACTCTGAGTCTGGAGGAGTAATGGGTGGCATGTTCCCAGGAAGAAACAGGAAAGAGCTGAGCTAACAATGCTTCTCAAATCTACCAAACAGATAAGTCATTCCACTTCTTGGGGCAGATAAAGTTGTGTGAACAACACCAGCAGTTACACTAAGATTTCTCAATATGGAAGAAAATATCAGAAATATCTCTTTCTTAATAATAAGTAGTAGTTATTGATAACTTACTATATGCCAAGTACCATGTATTATTTCATTAAATCCTTACCTTAACCCTAGGAAGTAGGTATCATTTTACAGGAGAGGATGATCTATTGAGGGAGACCTAGAATTACTTAGTAGAGTTCACTGTATTTTTCAAGTGTGTTTTCCAGGTCAACTGCATCAGAAGAACTATATGTAGCAGGTAGCACAATTTCCAAAATATGTGGGAAAGTGTAATTTTTATAATTTAATAAAATTTTCATGTAACTGAATTTAACTTTTGCCTAGAGCCACTGTTCCCAATTGATGATAGAAACATTAACCTACTAACATTCAGTTAAACCCAGGAAGTTATGGATTATTCTGTCACTGTAGGTTTAAATTAATTCAAATTCATAGTTCTGTTGCACCCCCTTTTCCTGGGGTTGTATCTAAGTTCCAAAGTTATATTTTAATGGTTCCACAGCACTAGATGTTTGGTCTCAACTGTCCTCTAAGATTTTTAAATCTTTGCTGTCCCAGAATTTCACATGACACATAATTCTACTGTCCATCTGCAAGGTTCCTTTTCCTCTAGTTGGGCAAGCTCCATCTCTTCTTGGGATGTGGTGGTTGGAGTCTTTTTCAGATTCATTGTCTATGGTATAATCTTTGTATTTTGCTGTTCAAAATGAGTGATTTTTCCCCTTTCAAAGTTGTCAGCTCTGTGGAATTAAAATTTCTGTTGAACAGTGATTTTAGATTCTTGTTATTATTATTTTGTACTAAGGTAATGCTGCTTCTGACTGAATAGGGGAAGAGCAACAAGAAAATTTAGTAAATGGGTAATAAGGGAGTAGAGAAACCTCAGTTGTTGTCTCAAAATATTAGCCTATTTTGTGACAATACAGAAGGATATCTTGAGTCAGAACCTCTGAACATAGTGCCGGGGAATCAGCATTTTAGCAAGTTCCCCAGCTGGACACTGATATCAGATAGATTCCAGAGGATTTTGAGGAGATTAGGGATGACCTAGTCGGTGTTATAATGATGGGAATACTTGGCTTCTCAGACTAGACATAATAATTTACTTGGATTTATCAGGGTGCATGTACTAGAAAATCAAGTACATATTTTGTCATTCACTCTTCTTTCTGCTCTTTTGTCTGGATCTCTATTTTTCTTCTTTCTTTGTACATTCAGTCTTATTTACCTGAGGTTCCACTCCTTCCCTCTCCTGGATGTGGAAAGAGTATAGCTTTGGATGGGGTGGGAAGATTAACAGTTATTGGGCATCTATGATTTTCCTGAAACATTATATGATCTCAGTTCATCGATACAACATCCAGTTAATTATCAGAAAGGTTAAATAAATTGCTAAATATTGCACAGGTAGCAGGTGGCAGAGCTGGGATTAAAATCCAAGCCCATCTGGTGTCAAAGCCAGACTTCACTGCTTCCCTAAAAAGGCATTAGTGGTGCTCACATTCCCTCATCATCGACATCTCTCCTACTTCCCAGCCATATGGAAGACCTAATCCATCCTCATCTTTTCTTTTTCTCATAGCAATGATCAGATGGAATCTGTAAAATAAATTTTATAAGTTGTATTGTTTTTTCTGTTTTAGATTTACAATAATAATACTCTTGTTTATAGGTATTCTATAATTTAAGGCATTTTGATTAATATTGTTGTGGATTTGAAGCTTAGACTAACAATTGTATGGACAAGTTACCCTCTGAGATCCCCATATTTTTCTCTTTTTTTGTTTTCTGTGCTAAGACATCATATATATATATATATATATATATATATATATATATATATATATATATATCTTCCTCTGACTGAAGTTCTTCAGGTCTAAGGTACCTAAGAGTTTTGCAAGTCTTCTGGCTCTTGACTCAGTTGTGTCACCTCAGTTTCTAAATCTCGTATAAGCCTCACACAGAAAGACTGAGAAGGTATTATTTCTTGCCCCTATTTTTTTTCCCAAGTGTCACATGACAGTTTCTAATATCCATCAGATATCCTATGTTGATGATGGGCAACCTAGGTGATGTTCTTCTAGAATTCCAAATGAGAAAGGGAAGAAACTTTTTACTTCCCATTCTGTTTAATTGTATATCTTACCATGAATTTCTTCCCAGAAGCAGCCCAGAAACAAATATTTGAATGTGTATATTTGGGAGAAGATCTGTGGAAACACCACTAGGGGAGTGGGAAAGTGAGACCAGGAAGGGAAAAAGCCAATAAAGAGTGCATCATCAAGCAACTTATGATGTGGTTTGAAACAGGGTAGAGCATAAGCCTCAGAGTTATTCTGTTCAAGGGAGCACTGAATTGGGGTATTTCTATACCATTTCCACCAGCCTTGGTTGAGGGTTGATCTTGGGGGCTTTCATATTCAAGAACTCTGTCTGCTGTGTGTGGTGGCAGAGCAGGCTTTGGTGCCCATAGAAAGTATCGGGCAGAGAGATGAAGGTGCTGTAGTTGGGATTCAGGCTGGCATGCACAGATGGTAGGCACTGAGGGGATATGGCTGGGCTTCAGCAGCATCTGCAATAGTCTACACCTTGCTCCACTTAGACTCATAACCCAACATGAGATTACCTTGTTCGGTCACTGCTTCTTCAAATTTGTGCTTGGTCAGAACTTCAAAAAAATGAAACAATACTAAAACCCGAAATAAACTATTTATCACAAGAGGGTTAGTGGGACAAATTACAGATCCCACTTCTGTAGTTAATGTTGTAACTGAAATCCATTAATTTTCCTCCTCCATCACATATTGCAGATTTTCCTCAGCCACAGACAGCACTTGCTCATCGAGGTTGCTCACACAAGTATCTTAAACCTTCACCCAGAGGGTTCTGAGCTCCTACTTACTATGTCTTTGTCTGGTTTAGGTTCCTGTAAGTTTTCACTTTTTTTAAATTTCTGATTGTCATCAGGCATGCAAGCAGCGAGAGGTACTTCAGTAGAATTCCCTGAATTCCAGACACATCTCTCCCTATCTGATATCAGCCAATATAGTGACTGATAATCAGGTAGCATGGTAGCATCGTGACTTTTCTCTGCTTGAAACAACGTGGTGTCAGCTACAGGTTTAGGTTTATTGGAAAACTCACTATATCTCCTGGTAGAAAGACTCATCCCCCGGGAATCATGAACTCTTGTTCTGCTGAGCTTAAAACAAATTCCCTCAAATGAGGCACTAGGAATAATCACGTGAGAGTCCATTCCTACTTCACTTCTTGGTGATGGATTCAGCACCATCAAATGGCCATTGTTTAGAAGTTTATAGCCCATCTTAAAGTACAGCACCTGTTACAGGATCGCAACCCAAGCTAGCAATTGACTTCACCTTGAAGAGGTCATTCCAGTGTTCTATCTGGCTTACACCTTCTGGATGATGCTATATACAGGAGAGGGGGTCCAGTGGTTATGTTCTTACTTCCTTCGTTATAAAATATTTGTATTATATTGGTATTATCCCAGTCTTTGTGTCCAACAGCCCTATAAATACTTGGGAACTTATATGCATGTAAAATTTCTCTTTTAAGTGGTCACTCTGCAAATGTATGAGGGGATCACTATTGTATATACTTGTGTGTGCAGGCTCCTTCCTCAAGGAGGTGGACTTCCCCTATGATGAATGGGCTCTGGTCTGAGAACTGGCTGAGATCTGAAAACTGGGTGAAAGATCTTAACATTTAATTGCACTGACATCATCCTTCTGCTTATTTGCTCTTGATTTTTTTGTTTGTTTTTGTTATACAGGTGAAGCAATACATACGTTGTCAAGTTTGCATCTTGGAACACCAAGGTCTGTTAGCTATTTCTATATGGATTCTCCAGGTGAGGACCTGTTGTTGCCAATCCAGTTTTGCTGCCTGCATCCATCTTGCTTCAGGTGGTTAAGTGCTCCTACCTCGTCTCTTCTATTTTGAAATCTCATCTTTCCCATTGAAACTAGAGGACCCAGTTTCATAAGAGCAAATCCTGTTCTTATCACTGACTTAAAGAGGACTGCCATCTTATTCAATGATGCTAGTGCCTTCCTTATTGCTTTAATGTAGGGAGTATCCTTGGGCCCTCCTGAGGATCATAGCTGATGGGTTTTCTAGTCATCTATAATAATAAAAGCATAATATGCAAGTCAACCAAATGGCCGAACAGTAGAACAACCAACCATCTGGACAACCTTCTGAACAACCATGCTATGACACCCACTGGTGCCAGGAAAGCCAAGGTGGGTGCAATGCAATTGGTCTGGGCTCGGCCATTGCCCTATGATCGCCCTGCAGAGGGAGGCCCAAAGAGGGAGGCCCAGGCCACCTACCAGCAGGCTGTGGCAGGTGGGTGGGGCCTCCTTCTTTGGGGCGATCCATTGAGGAGCCCCGGCTGGGTGGGCAGGGCCTACCTCTTTGAGGTGATCAATCTCGGGGCTCCAGGATTGTGAGAGGGCACAGGCTGGGCTGAGGAACCCCCATTCCAGTCCTTGAATTTCATGCACCGGGCCTCTAGTATATTAACATGTCCATTTCTCTGAGCCTTTTACTCCATCATCCATATTTTGCCAAAGCAATTCTATCTCATTTGCTGCAGACCACTATCATCTCTACATTTCAAGGAGCTATCCCAGCAACATGTTTGGATGGACTCAAAGCCTCTTTGTTCCTAGTGTCCTAGGGGTGTGGCTGCAGATCAACAAACTCAAAGCTGCTTTATATCTGGTCCTCTCCCATCCTCTACCCTCAGATCCATTCTTGGGGATGATTTATTGGTTCCTACTGATGCAAATTAGTCAGGGTCTGTGGCTTTTTTAGTAAATAACATCTTTCTTCCCAACAGAGCCTGTACTTCCTTAATCCGGACTGGTCTGAGAGTTGTTTTTGATTATTGTTCTAAAACAGTGGTTCTGAAAGTGTGGTTTCCAGACCAGCAGCATTAGTAATACATGGAATTTTTTAGAAATGCAAATTGTAAAGTCCCATCTTGGACCCTACTGAATCAGAAACTGTAGGGGCGGTGGCTCAATAATCTGTGATTTAACAAGCATTCCAGGTGATGCTGATGAATAGTAAACACTTGTCTGGAAGCCATTAGCAGAAGTAGTGACAGATACTCAGAAATGCAGACAACATCTTGTGGGGCATCTAAAGTGATGACTTTTCATGGTAAGAGGAATCTATGATTCTCTACCAAGAAGAGAGTTGCTTTTGCTACAGAGTTTTAGATGATTTAGTGGTGCAAGATTCTTTTTAAAAAATATATATTTTTATTGATTTTAGAGAGGAAGGGAGAGAGAGATAGAACCATCAATGTCTAGAGAGTATCATTGATCGGCTGCCTCCTGCAGACCCCACACTGGGGATTGAGCCCACAACCCGGGCATGTGCCCTGACCAGGAATCAAACCATGACCTCTTGGTTCATAGGTAGTCACTCAACCACGGAGATAGACCAGCTGGGCAGTTCAAGATTCTTATGTGTATGTACCCAGATGTTCTTATTTCAGATTTCAGTTTCTATTAAGGCCATGAATTTAGCAGAGGGACTTGCCAGGGGATTGTAAATTGAGCTTTTATTTGTAACTGCTACATTTCCTATAAGATCCATAGTCTGATTTTCAACACAGTCTGCCTTTTGATATAATCATGTGATTTTCTTCCTTCATCACTTTAATGGTACAACACCCAGAAATCTTTACAGGTGTCATTGGCACTGTCCACTTGCCTCTCAAAACATGTTGCATCAACCAGTATTCCTCTTCCACATCAATCCCATCCCAATTCACCATGGGTAAAACTTTTATTATGTTGCTACAATAGTATAGGAATTACCACCTTCTCACTGCTGTTCCTCTAGAAAAATATTCTAAGACAAGGATTCAATTGCATGTAGATTTAGCATTGTCTGGAATTGCCAGTACATGGCTTTATTGTATTCATGAGTATCCAAGTGAATATTTAGTTTCCCTACCTGCTATAATGGGAAGCAACAAGAGAGGAGGGGATAGAAGTGGATATTGACTTGGTCAAACAGCAATGTTTGCCCCAGAAAGTATGTATGAAATATTACATACAAACATGCATGCAGTTTAACAATTATCCAGCCTGCATGTAGGTTGCCCTTGGAAATCCTTGCACTTCTAGCTACCCAGGAACTCTAGTTCAAATGTATGCAAGGAACTCTAATTCAAATGAAAGAATTCAGAATAACTCATTGAGTAATTTTTAGGTAGATATTTGTGGCCTGTATTTACTTTGTAATCTCCCATGTTATATTCAAATTCACTTTGCCAAATAAATTATTTTCCTCACAGAAACAAGAAGTAGACAATGGTAAGGGTCATAGGGGATTGTGTGATATTCCAGATAGTGACAGATCCAAAGAAACTTATTCCCAATCTGTTGGGGGTGAATATTTTGCTTTCCCCCCCACTCCGGATATCTTCCATGTGGAAGGCATTTAATTAGTGTAATGTTCACACCCCCTGCCCATACCCTTACTCTTCCCTTAAAGAGGTAAAAGCAACTTATTTGATAGTTGTGTTTAGCAATTTATCTGATAGTTGAGAAACTTGTCAAGTGTAGTTTATTCCTCTTATCTGCCATTTCTCTTGATATTTAGCTGTACAGAGAAAATACACATAGAGTTTCACTTCTCCTGCCATAGGTTATACAGAGCATGTTCCTCCACTTGGGGATGCCTGTGGTAATAAATTGTTCCCAGTGATTGAGTGAGTAAGTATGAGGAAAGTCCCTGGCCTATAAACAAGTCTAGATAATGAAAGTGGTATTTTGATTTGTCTGCTTGATTCCCCCTTGTTTTTCTCTTAATCAGTCCAAAATGTGGTTATGAAAAGAAGAGTGCTATCTATTATTCCCACCCCAACATTGTCCTACCTTCAAGTCATAGAAAGTTTGAAATTTTTTAACAGACTTTCCTTTTTGTATATAGTTACTTACAAATAATGACAATGCAATGTTATCCAACTTCTTGTCATGAGTGTAGTTCTCTTCCACAAATCTTTCATCTACAGTTACATTTGCTTTTTTTTTAAACCAAATCAGGAATATGTTTCCACAACTTTTCTAGAACTGTGATATATTTTTGTAATTCTTCTATAATTTTACTTCACAAAATTACTCTTAATGGACAAAAGTTCTTTTTCTTTTTTAATCCTTATTCAAAGGTATGTGTGGCTTTTTTAATTAATTGATTTTAGAGAGAGAAGAAGGGAGAGGGAGAGAGAGAGAGAGAGAGAGAGAGAGAGAGAGAGAGAGAGAGAGAGACATTGATGTGAGAGAAGTGCCCTGACAGGGCATTGAACCCGAAACCTGGGTATGTGCCCTGACCAGGAATGGAACCCAAGACCCTTTGAGGCACTGGACAGAGCTCCAACCAATTGAGCCACACCCGCCAGGGTTCTTTTTCTTTTATTTGTTAATAACATCCATGCTGCCCATGGTTGACATTGCTACATGTTATGACAGATTGTCTTTTTTTTCAGGTATTAAAATGGACTGTTTAATGACAAGTGTGTTGATAAACCTGATATACAGATACTGTGCTAGTTTGAGGTAACCTTGAAGCAGAGACTGAAACAAGCACTTTGGATGCAATTAGTTTATTTGGCTGTGGGTGGGAGGGATTCTGGTTAGAAATTAGGAGCATAGAGATAGGGAAGGAAGGCAAGTCTATGGAGGGCATCTTACTGAGCTGATTTCTACATGTGCAACAGAAGCGGAATCCTGCTGGGATCCTC
The DNA here is from genome assembly GCF_000147115.1 of Myotis lucifugus. Lineage (NCBI taxonomy): Eukaryota > Metazoa > Chordata > Mammalia > Chiroptera > Vespertilionidae > Myotis > Myotis lucifugus. The sequence goes on along the minus strand of NW_005871060.1, from coordinate 2,297,311 downwards.
GGAGGAATCATGTAGAATGTGCTCAGAATACTCAGAACCATCCCTCCAAAGAACTGGAGATCAGGACGCCAGGCCATTTGTCTAGTTACTCACCTCTTCAGTTGATTGGGCATTGTCCTTGGGATAATTAACTGCTTCCCGCTTCTGGGCCACCCGCTTTGCAAGCAGAATGAAGAAAGGTGGAATGACACAGCAGGGACTTGGAGGTGTCCAGAAACTAGCAGCCTGCACAGGCTCTGTTCACCACAGCTACAGCTTAAGGCCAAGACGAGCTGAAGGGAAGGCATGCAGGGCTCTAAAAGTGTCTGCTTCAAGTATTACCCAGAAAATTATCTACCCACAAAATGTTCAAAAGAGAGCAGCCATTTGATAAATTCATCCCATCAATCAGCACTTTAACTGTGGACCTGGTGTGGCTAAACAATTGTTTGCTTTTTCACAAATTCCAGTTAAGTTGTTTTGAGTCCTTCCAAATTCCAGAGCAGTCAGATATATCTATATCTTTATATCTATCTATCTGTCTATGTATGTATGTATGTATGTATGTATGTATCTATCCATCCATCTATCTTTTCATTGAACCAGTCATGATTTCCATTATCTTGCAGGGCTCTAAAAGTGGCTGCTTCAAGTATTACCCAGAAAATTATCTTGCACTGACTTTGAGTTAATTATATGTATTACTGGAATAATAATGTATTGATATTAATACTTAAATAGCATTAATTGACAGTTAATTAATTGGTTTTTGTAAGGAAATTGCTCCTCCTTGAACTTATATGTGTGTAACTCTGGTACAAAAGTTGGGATTGTCTTGTGATTTCAAGATGATGATTATCCTATTATGACTTACTTTATAAGAGTGAAGTCAGGTTTCATGGTCACAAAGTGCATTCCTTCTTTAATGATGCTATTGACAAGGAAAGAAGGCAGGCCCCAGGGAGGAAACTGAATTTGAAAACAGGTTACTGAGTGGTGAGTAGAGGTGGGTACCGAAAAGCATCTCTCTTTTGGAACTCATCCAGAATCTGGATTGGATAAAGCAACTTAAGTTTCAGGGGGAAAAATTCATAATTTATAGTCCAGATTCTCTAGATTCAGTTTCTCTTTCTGTAATTTTCTTTTGTTGTCCTCTGGTATTAGATAAAATCTTGTTGAAATTCTTAGTTTATTCTCTGTCATGCTCATGGGTATTAAGTAAAAATTTTGGTGTTTACAATTGTTAGGAAAATAACCTCCACATCTTGTGTCCTGTTGATGTTTTGTGAGTAAGGGAATCTTCAAGAAGAATGTCCGATCTATACTGTGGAGACTTTTCCTTCTTTGTCTTTTGTTTAAAAAGAGAAAGCATGTGCTCTGGCCGATGTGGCTCAGTTGGTTGAGCATCATCCCCTATACCAGAAGGTCACAGGTTTGATTCCCCATCAGGGCACATGCCTGGATTGTGGGCTTATCCCCAGTAGGGGGAGTGCAGAAGGCAGCCGATGAATGTTTCTTTCACATCAAGTTTCTCTAGCTCCCTTTACTTTCTCTCTAAAATCAATTTAAAAAAAAAAAAGGTGGTTGTTTCCTACAGGGTCTTACTATGAATAGTTAAGGGTCTCCTTAAATATTTTTTCACCACATACAACAGTTGATTTACTTCATTTCTAAATCACATCGATTCAAAACTGTCTCTTGCACTGACAACAAATATAGGGTTTAATTCTTCACCATAAACTATTTTATTTTAGTGACCTCTTCAACTACTTAGCATTATGGATTGGCTCAGAGGCTGGTCTTATTAACATCTTTAAAACAATGTGGAAAAGGAAGTGTTCACAATAAAATTCCCAAGTTTGCCAATGACCCCAAGTTCCTCTGGTTACTAAAATGCCAAGCTGATATGGGGTAAACTGCAGGAAGACCTCATGAAGGTGCATTAGTGGACAGAAAATTGACATGTGACCCTCAGAGAGGGCAAGAAAAAGATGAGTCAATGCATTTAGGAAGAAATAACCCCAACTATACTTGCAGCATAATGGCCTTGGAGTTATCCATTATAACTCAAGGATCATCGTAGACTCTTCTCTGAGGACGGAGACCTGTCTACTAAAGGCTGATAAAATTCTACAATCACCAGGAAGGGAAACAAAATAAAACATTGCAGCCTCCTTTTACAGAAAATCATGGTGCATATATGCCTGTTATTTATAGGTCTGGTCCCTATATTCAAGAATATAATGCAAAAAAAACCAAACCAAAACAAACAAACATTATAGGGTAGGATATCTGAAACAACCAAGACTGGCAATACTGTCATGTAAATGTAGACTAAGAAGATATAAACTCCAAGCCCTAGCTGGTTTGGCTCAGTGGATAGAGCATTGGCTTGAAGACCAAAAGGTCCTGGGTTTGATTCTGGTCAAGGGCACGTACCTTGGTTGCAGGCTCCTCCCAGGCCCAGGCCCTGGTCAGGGCTCCTGCAGGAGGAAACCAATCATGTCTTTCTCTCACATTGATGTTTTTTTCTGTCTTTCCCTTCCCACTCTCTCTAAAAATCAACTGAAAAATATCCTCAGGTGAGGATTAACAAAAAAAATTAAAACAATTATAAAAGATATAAACTCCAATATAAAATGACAGAGTTTGAGAGAAAATAGAACCAAAACTTTCAGAGTCCGCAAGGAGTCTATTTTATATGTGAAGACTAACTAACTCTCTTTTAAGAGCTCAAAGACAAAATCCAAAGGAATTTCTGATTGACAGATTCAGTGGAGAGTAGATTTATGAAACTCATTTCCTGGAGAGATTATTCCTCATGAAAGTAGAATTTCCAAATAGAATTTAATAAACCCTTCTAGTATGCATTTAAGTTGTTCTTTAAGGAGGGAAATGATTGTAAATTTATTTCTAGCTTTTAAGCTGAATATTCTTATCACCTATCCTTTGGCGTTCATCAGAGACAATAAAAAAACAAAAGCAGCTCTTCCTGACCAGTAGTTCCATGAGTTGAGATCTAGAAAATGGAGCTGTACAATTAGTACAGACAGTACTCGGGTTACGTTGGACTCGTCGGACTGGACATATGTCATTTCGTGGTTATGTTGCCATCTCCCATTTATTTATTAAAAAAAAAGTTTCATCATTTCGATGTATGTACATATGTGCTTTATGTTTTTTATTATTTATTTATCACAAGTAAAGGTCAGGAATTGTTATTGTTCTTTTAAATTTGTTTTACTGTTTCACTTCATTACTGCTGTGTATGTGCTCCATGTGAGTGACGTAGGTGCTTATGTAGGTGGGTTCCGACTTACGGCGAAAATCACGTTAGGTCGCGCTGTAGGAACAGATCTCCGACGTAACCCGAGGACCTGCTGTACATGAATTTCTCAAACATCTGTCACATCATATTGTTTAGTTACTATTGAGACAAAGTAGTGAACATCTCACAGATTTAATCTGTATAAAACAGAAACATTTCTCAACAATTTTCTTTCTTAAGCAAATTAATGAATTCTCACCTGGGGGAACCTAGCCAATATGAACAAAATCCCTGCTGAAACAATCTGAAAACTTAGGAATTTCTTTGTGACTTGAGTTTATGGTTTAAAGTAACTGGACCACCCAGCCAGGGCTCAGGGGTTGAGCATCAGCCTATGAACCAGGAGGTCATGGTTCGATTCCCAGTTGAGGCACATGTCTGGTTTGCAGCTTGGTCAACAGTGTGGGGCATGCAGGAGTCAGCCAATCAATTATTCTCTCATCATTGATTTTCTGTCTCTCTCTCTCTCCCTCCCTTTCCCTTCCTCTCTGAAAGCAATTAAAATATATATATTAAAAAAAATAAATAAAGTAACTAAACTGTAACCTTAATTGTTTCAGTTCTGTTGATTTTCAGTAAGTAATTAAAAGTACCCTGGGGTAGCATCAGTTGACAATAGTGTGACTGGCACTTGATGTTATTCAAAAACAACCTGAGAATGGTTATTTGACAGCCACGCACTTCTAAGGAAGTGATAAATTGGTGGCTATAATATATTCTCATTTGTCTGAAGATTTTTAGCGATGAACAACAGTGGAAAAATTATGGAAGGCAGGTGTCAACAAACATTTTTTGAAAAGGTCCAGATAAACGTTACAGGCTCTCTGGACCATATGGTCTGTGTTATAATTACTCAACTCTATCATTGCGGCACAAAGACAGCCCAAAACAATACATAGACAAACACAGAAGTGAGGCTATTTGTTCCAATGAAACTTTACTTCCAAAAATGGGCACCAGGCCCGATTTGACTTGTAGGTCAGCTGTCATCAAAACTAAGGGGTGGTTGATATTAATGAAACATAACTTTTGCAAACTTTCCAAAGACATTAAATTAAAGCATATATTTCACAGGAATCCTCTTGATTTGGTTATGTGTACAGTGTAGGCCTTTATTTTTAAGACCTGTTCGGCTCTGCCCAGGCTTTTGTGTTGAAAAGAGTATGGGATTTGCAGTCAAAAGTTCTGGGTTCAAGGCCTGTTCTTCTGCTTGCTACCTGTGTGACCTTTAGCAAGGGGCTTCGTTCTTTCTTTATAAAATTAGACCATAAGAATGTTTAATTGTGAGAATTAATTGAGGTAATATTAATGAGAAGTATTTTGTAAAAATCACCTATAAACACTTAACTACAGTAAGTTATTGTTACCATTATCTTGGGTCATTGGTTAACAAATGTCATTTTTCTGTCTGAGTATCTTCACAGGCTAATTAATCTGTGTACTTTCCCTAAATGAGAAGTGGATTAATCCAAGAAGGAGAATCTGGCAATCAACTCTACTTCACTAAAATAATTAAATTACCCATAAATCATAAGGTTTTAGGAAATGTACACTCGTAGAGAAATTAAACCCTAAAATTTGTAAAACAGAAAAATATAAAGAGAAGTTATAGTAGCTGATATAAATGACACTATGTATTTAAGAAAAAAATGTTAGGGGTCAGGAAAATAGAGAAATAAAAGAAGTGGAAGATGAAAGGTAAGTCAAGGGGCAAAACTGAAATAGGGCGAACAATGGGAATTTAGTGGGGAAAAGAATTCAAAAGGCAAAGTTAATGAAAGTAGGTCTAGTTCAAAGTAAATAACAGAGTCTGTAGGCAAAGCACTAAATAGAAAGCTTGCAGCTCTGGGCTTATCTGTCCTGATTATTAGTGTGACCATTTTGTCGTCTTCACTTTGATTTGGTTATTACACTTGAGACCTTCCCATTTGTATCTGTATTTTCTGACAGGCACCCACAGATAAGGACCAGGCAAGCATTTCAAATAATAGCGCACAGTTCTATTGGGTCTGCATTTTTAATCAGAGAAAGCTTCCTTGAAACAAGTGACACTCGTGTGCCCTGACTACGAAATGAGTTAAGATAAATGAAGATTAAATAACAGACTTGTTAATCAGGATTTGGGGTAGACTTAAATTTTCACAGTCCATTTTCTTGCTCTCACTTTCTCGCTCTCTCAAGCCTGTATTCCTGCTTATACATTCTCACAACACACATCCACACCCACGCACGCCTGTCATACTTTCTCTACCCAGATGGATGAAATGGACTGAAGTTGGGTGCACCAATGTGTCTTTTATAATAAGTATTCACTGTCTCAGAGTCAGACAAATGAGAAGAAAATAAAAAGCATATTTTTTGAAAGCATAGAGAAATGACATTTCTATTTTTCTTCCTGTATGACTCAAACTAACCTAGTTAGGTACCACATTCATATTAAGTAGATATTCAGTTCTACCATCTGGAAAACAGAAGGTTAAAAGTATGACTGTTACAATTCAAGAGGATTTCATTTTCATCTTCAAAAAGAAGTATTTGAAATATCTCTTCTTATCCCCATAGTTCTTTCCAGTCACTAGGTTATATGTGGACTTGGCTATACCAGCAAAAATATAAAAACACACTGAAGAATTGTGTCTTTTGTTATTTTGGAATTGTAATGGAGTTGGAAGTTTGGGCTTAATGGGAAAGGAACAAATGCATTACTATGAAGAGAGAAACTCATTATTTTGAGGAAAAACACTTACACAATTCTATGAAATACTATCTAGGGTTCCCAAAGATGAAAATAATTTTTGAAAAAAAATTAAGGTCAAAATATTGATGGCATTTTAATATTTTTTTCTGAGTTTAACAATAGAGGAAAATGTGTTTTAGATACTTCCTAAATATCCCAGGGGGGAAATGCATGTTCTGGTGGTTGTACCACCTCTTTGTTTCATATTTAGCATATTAGGTATTATTCAATAAAGAAAAGCAGAATTTTGTGAGGCCTTTCTCCTGGCATGAAATCCTCCATCTTAATAAGATAAATCATCGTTTGTGATTCCAAACTCAAACCCCTTAATGTTCTTCCAAAAAGCCTGAAATAGTCCATATATATGCTAAGTGTCCAGTTGGCCGATTGGCCGTTCAACCAATCAAAGCATAATATGCTAATGATATCCTAAGGCTGCTCAACTGCTTGCTATGATGTACACTCACCACCAGGGGTCAGATGCTCCAACCAGTAGGTTAGCTTGCTGCTAGGGTCCAGCTGATTGGGACTGAGCAAGACGGGCTGGACATGCCCTGGAGCCCTCCCACAGTCCCTCCCCAGCTGGCCAACCTCCTGCATCCCTTCCCGGCCCCAATCGTGCATCCGTGGGCGTCCCTTGGCCTGGCCTGCACCCTCTCACAATCCGGGACCTCTCGGGGGATGTCGGAGAGCCAGTTTCAGCCCGATCCTGTAGGCCAGGCTGAGGAACCCCACTGGTGCATGAATTTGTTCACCGGGCCTCTAAAATATATGTATATATATTTTTAATTCAATGATAGAGAAAGCAGAAGACACAGTTAGAGGTTTCCCTCAGAACTCTCCTCATCCAGGTCAATTATGGTTGCTACCACCAAATAGAAGTACACAGTACAGATATCTGCCTTTAAAAGTTTATTTTTACAATAGGTTTTCATTTTATCTCTATTCCCCAACTCACTCAAAAGACAGTAGTTTCCAAACATAATGAGATGATTATTTTACTCAGTAAGTAGAGGCAGGAAGACTTGAAAGAATGACCTTCATTGGATTAAAATTGCTTGTCTCTATATTGCTTTTTAGATAATTATAGATACCTGAAGTAATCAAAACATGTACTTAAGATTTGCAGAGCAGCTTGTCAAAGTCTGTTTGCTTAAGAATACCGTGCTTTTGCTCTTTTTTTAAAAATGCTTTACAGAAGAAACACTCCACTGTGGTAACATATGATGAAAGTGACACTGATTTGGAATGTAAATATATGCAGGGTATTTTAAACTGACAGCGCTTTTTATGTAAAAATACTTTAAAAAATATACACTATATTTGAAATTCAATTGAAGAGATTAAAACAATAGCAATCATTCTATTCTAATTTTTAAAGTATACATAGTAAGAGAATATTTACTCAAAGATATACTTTTTTTTTACTTTGTTAGAAAAGAGTGAATATCTTACTCAGTGTTTTTTTTTTTTTAGTTTTTAAATACTTGGCTGTGAAGTGGAACTGGTTGAAAAAATGGATTTTCTTTAGATTGGATTATATGAAATTGCTGATATAAAAAATTATTTTTAACCTACACAGAGGGTAATTTCACGTGATTCAACCTCATGTATAAGACTGCCTCAAAGGAATAACATGTCTCCAAATACGGATACTTTTTAAAACAGCAACTCTTTTATGTTTTATACTAGAGGCCTGGTGCATGAAATTTGTGCACTTAGGTGGGGGGAGGGGTCCCCCAGCCTGGTCTGTGCCCTGTCACAGTGTGGGAGCCCCACGATCAATTGCCCCAAAGAGGTAGGCCCTGCCCACCCATCTGGGGCTCCTCGATGGATTGCCCCAAAGAGATAGGCTGGAGCTGGGGGTCCCGCCTCTGCACCATGTGGAGCCCGGTTGCAGGACCCCCAGGACCCCCAGGCAGGCCTTGCCACATGGAGGTGAAACCCCCAGGCAGGCCTCCCCTCATGGAGTCAGGGGACCCACCTCTTCCCGGCTCTGCATGCAGAACTGGAAGGAGGCGGGACTCCCAAGCATTCTCCATGCTACACACACAGAGTCAAGCCCAGCCCCGCCCACCTGCGCACACCCACTGTGCATGCAGCCATCTTGTGATGGCATGAGGACATCATGGCATGACGACCACTTAGGCTTTTATTAGGAAGGATATTTTGCAAGGGACATGCCTATAATATCACCTTACATTTCACAACAATACCACTTGTAATTTATCAGATAAATATTTCTTCATGCAACATCCCCATTTTATTTCCTGCAAATCATGTGGAAACATTTGGAATCTACATGGATTTAAAGCTCTAATCTAGACTCACATTTTTAAGGTGTTAAATATAGCCATTGGTTTGCCAAGACACTTTAAGAAGTTGTGTTACATTTATACACTTATGTATTCACCACCACAATAAAAAATAAAACATTTCCTATCCCCATCTATGCCCCTACATCCCTAGGCAACCACTGATCTGATTTCTATCACTTTAGATTAATTTTACCTTTGACAGGACTTACAAAAGTGGAGTTATGTAGTATGTACATTTTTGTTCCAGGCTTCAGCCAGCATAATGTTTTAGACATTCATCCATGATGTTGTGAGAATCAGTAATTCATTTCTTTTTATTGGTCTTCTGTAGCATTCCACTGTATGGCTATATCATAACTTTGTTTATCTATTTACCTGTTGAGGAACTGCTATCAGTTTTTGGCTGTTATGAATAAAGAGGCTATGAATACTGTGTATAAGACTCTATGTTTTAATTTCTCTTGGGCAAGTACTAGGAGTGGAATTGCTGAGTCATGTATGTTTAACTTTAATATTACCAGATTCTTTTTCAAAGTGGTAATGTTACTGGATGAAGTGTGTATGGGGGGTCCTCTTCCCCACTGGGTGCTGCTGGGGGTGGAGTTCTTCCAATATCTCAAGAAAAGAGGATGAGATATGGTAGAAAGTTTTATTTCCAAGGAATTATATCATGGGGTTTCTAAAGTCCCATTTTCCTTTCCCTAGTGATAGAAGAAGTGTAGCTGGGGTTTCAATAAAGCTGGAAGCAAAGCCACTGTCCAGAGTTTCTGTTCCATGTTGCAGCCCAGTCCAGCACAGCATCAGACTAGCTGCAGTCCATTAGTCCATTGTGGGTGGGGAGTCTGCATAGCTGTGGGCCACCTGGGAGAATGCAGGAGAGCATGCCCCACAAACAAGAGTTCCAAGGGTCCCAAAAGCACAAGAGAGCAAATTCCTTTGTTCAGGGGATTAATTATCCCAAATCTTCAAGTGCTTGCAGTGGCCACACCTATTCTGGTCAATGACCTTTGTTCCCAGGTGAGACTGACATAACGTACCTTTCCTATGTCCAACTTTACTGGGCATGCATCTATCTTCCCTTTGTCCAGTCCCTATCCCCCAATGTTTTGCAGGGGACATGCCTATAATATCTGGCCTTCCCTTTGTTCCTTTCCTATTAGCTAATTACAATGGTATCAGTAACGACTTGATTTTTAAAAAATATTTTATTGATTTCGGAGAGGAAGATAGGGATAGAAACATCAATGATGAGAGAGAATCATTGATTGGCTGCCTTCTGCATGCTCCCACTAGGTATTGAGCCTGCAACCTACGCATGTACCCTGACCGGGAATCAATCCATGACCTCCTGGTTCATAGTTCAACGCTCAACCACTGAGCTATGCTGGCCAGGTGCTGTCTTAATTTTTTTAATGGCAAAAATACAATTCATTTCCTTTCTATAATATCATGTCTTCCATTTCATGAATTTTCCTCCTCTGCCCCAACTATTACAAGATGACAGAATCAGATAATAATGAAAATAAAAGTGCTCAGGTTCTTCAGTCTTTAAGTCACACAAAGCAAGGCAATATTAGGTGTTTGACTAGTTTTTAATAACAGCTTGAAAATGTGTCACTGGGCTGTAAGTATTTTCTGAAGTTCAGCATTTTAGCATTTTAATGTGCAATATTTTATAAGGAAGGGGTGGGTGGGAGAAGTTGCACATCTAGCTTCTATTTCCTGTTGATTGTAATCCCCTTTGTCAGTAACCTGCTTGAACTGCCAGAACCTTCAGGAGCCTGATTGTAGAAGCCTCCTGTTAAGTGGGAAAAAGTCTCCCCTGCCTCTTAGCAAATCATGGTAAACATGTCAACACATTATGGAATGGGGTAAACTTTTGAATTTGTGAACATCTGATGAGGAGATCTTTTTGATCAGAACTTTTATGTTGGTTCAAAAGGCAGGACTAGTTAACTACTTTGTTTACTCTCAGGTATCTGAGATGGTTAGACCCACGTGCTGGAATTTTGGGTTAGCTTTCTGTGAAATGTACTTAATACATGGGCTTTTGAGTTTCCCCTGACCTCTCCTGGTATTTAAAACTGGAAGTCCTGCTTCTAGGATATATAGTACCTAGATATTCTAAAATAGATATATTAAATCCAGTACCAAATGCAGTTAGATTTTTTTTCTTGGGTGTTTCAGCACATTTGTACAAGTTGTTAAAATACTTGTTTTGCTGAATTTTTATTAACACATTCTTAGTGAGATAGTAACATTCAATATCACTGAGAAATATATTGGACATTTCTATTAAGAGTTTTTTTAATTAGTGTATTTGTAGATATTCAGAAGTTGGTAGAAACTCTAAATACTAGTAATTTAAGGATTCCAAAAATATTATGATGATCCTAATATTCCAACTAATAATAACCACAGCTATATTTATCAAGCACTTATGTTCCAGGTAGTGTTCATAGGGTTTTCTATGTGTTATTAATCACAACAATCCTATGAGGGAGGTACTACTATTATCCTCATTTTAAACATAAGGAAACTGAGGTACTGAGAGGTTAACTACTCTGCTCTAGGTTACATAGTGAGTGTTAAAGCTGGAATGTGAAGTCAGTCCAACCATACAATGCTTTATTTTTTACTTCTTTTGACTTTATTTTTAATTGATTTTTTTATTGAGCAAGGGAGAGGGAGAGAAACATCAATGATAATAGAGAATCATTGATCTGCTGCCTCCTGCACACACACACACCCTGCCCCCGTCCCCCATCCCCCTCCGCCACCACTGGGAATCGAGCCTGCAACTCAGGTATGTGCCCTGACAGGGAATCGAACTGTGACCTCCTGGTTCATAGGTCAATGCTCAAGCACTGAGCCACACCAGCTGGGCTTGACTTTAATTTTTAAAATCAGTTAGGTTCACAGAAAAATTGAAGGGAAGGTACAGAGATTTCCCATATACCCCTGTCCCCACTCCATCCCCAATGTGCATCACCTCCATTATTAATATCCCTCACCAGAGTGGCACATTTGTTACAATGGATGAACCTATACTGACACATTATAATTACCAAAAGTCCACAGTTTAAATTAGGGTTTGCTCGTGGTGACACAGGCTGTCTCTTTTAAATGGATGGGAATACTCTACAATTATTATTATTTTAAGCCTCTCCTAGATAAGTTTAAAGTTTATCTTCAGGCCAAGAGCTCTGCGTCTGTGCTGGTGGATACCAGCGAACATGGGAACCTGGAAAGCAAAGAGCTCCTAGAAAACAGAGAACTTCACTTGCCTGTGTGAATAGCCTTGCCCGGAAAAAGCCAGGCCCCAGCAGCAGTCGGGGTGGGGTGGGGGCGAATCATGCTGTCTTAGACTATGCTCTTTCCTTGGTGCACCAAGCTCCCGCCTTTTCTCCTTTCCCTCCACTTTGTTTTCAGCAAAACTCTTTTTTGGAATCTGTTTTTCTTCCTCTTCTGATTTCTATCTTGGGGGAAGGGGTGCAAAATCCCCTTTGCTGGTGACATTGGTATTATACAATCTAGTAGAGGCCCAATGCACAAATTTGTGCACAGGTGGGATCTGATCAGGCCAGGGGGAGGGGCCTGGGGAGGTTGGCCATGAGGCCCCGCCCCCGATCGGGCAGGTTGGCCAGCTGCAGTGCACATCATAATAACTGGTGGTTCCAGTTGCTTGGCTTTTATATACATATAGATGGGTTTGGACAAATATATAATTGCATGTATCCATCATAATGGTATTATTCAGAGTATTTTCTTCCATTTGTTTATGTCTTCCTCTATCTCTTTTTTCAATGTCCTGTAGTTTTCTGAGTACAGGTCTTTCACATCCTTGGTTAAGTTTATTCTTAGGTATCTTAATTTTTTTGGTGCAATGGTAAATGGGATTGTTTTTTTCATTTCTCTTTCTGTGAGTTCATTATTGGTGTATAAAAAGGCCATAGCTCTAACCAGTTTGGCTCAGTGGATAGAGCATCAACCTGTGGACTGAAGGGTCCCAGGTTTGATTCCAGTCAAGGGCATGTACCTTGGTTGCGGGCATATCCCCAGTAGGGGGTGTGCAAGAGGCAGCTGATGGATGTTTCTCTCTCATCGATGTTTCTAACTCTCTATCTCTCTCCCTTCCTCTCTGTAAAAAATCAATAAAATATATTTTTAAAAAAAGTTTATTAAAAAAAAGGTTATAGATTTCTGGGTGTTAATTTTGTATCCTGCTACATTGCCAAATTCATTTATTAGGTCTCGTAGTTTTTTGATGAAGTCTTTGGGGTTTTCTATGTATAGTACCATGTTATCTGCAAATAAGGACAGTTTTACTTCTTTTCCAATTTGGATGCCTTTTATTTCTTCTTCTTGTCTGATCGCTATGGCTAGTACTTCTAGTACTATGTCGAACAGGAGTGGTGAAAGTGGGCATCCTTGTCTTGTTCCTGTTCTTGGGGAAATGGGTTTAGTTTTTGCCCATTGAGTATAATGTTGGCTGTAGGTTTGTCATATAGGGCTTTTATTATGTTGAGGTATGATTCCTCTATTCCCACTTTGCTGAGAGTTTTTATCAAGAAAGGGTGTTGGATTTTGTCAAATGCTTTTTTTTTTTTTCAAAATCCAAAGGAAATATTTTATTTTTTATTTTTTTTTAATTTTTCGCTAAAAGTATTACAAAGGGTATTACATAAGTGTCCTTTTTTCCCCCCCGCCCTTGACAAACCCCTGCCCTCCCTTACCCCCCAGTGTCTTATGTCCATTAGTTATGCTTATATGGATGCATACAAGTCCTTTGGTTGATCTCTTACTCCCCTCCCTCCTGTCCCCCAACCCTCCCTGGCCTTCCCACTGCAGTTTGACAATCAGTTTGAGGCAGCTCTGCCTCTGTATTTATTATTGTTCAAAAGTTTGTAATGGTCTTTATTATCCATGAATGAGTGAGATCATGTGGTATTTTTCCTTCATTGACTGACTTGTTTCACTTAGCGTAATGCTCTCCAGT
>NW_005871060.1:2280215-2283692 GCF_000147115.1 Myotis lucifugus | reverse complement strand
GGTACCTCATGGTGATTGGATTGGCATCCTCGGATGATAGGAGACTTGAGCAGGTCTTCATACGCTCTGGGCTTTCTGAATGTCCTCGTTGTGAACGTCGTCTATTTTAGATCCTGTGCCCATTTTTTGAATGGACTCGTTCTCTTCCTTCCGTTACGTTGTATGAGTTCCCTATAAATTTTGGAGATTAAGCCCTTATCAGATATGACGTTGGCGAATATGTTTTCCCACGAAGTGGGTTTTCTTGTTGTTTTGTTGATGGTTTCTTTTGCTGTGCAGAAGCTTTTTATTTTGATGTAGTCCCATTTGTTCATTTTCTCTTTAGTTTCAACTGCCCTAGGAGCTGTATCAGTGAAGAAATTGCTTTGGCATATGTCTGAGATTTTGTTGCCTTTGTATTCTTCTAGAATTTTTATGGTTTCCTGTCGTACATTTAAGTCCTTTATCCATTTTGAGTTTATTCTTGTGTATGGTGTAAGTTGGTGGTCTAGTTTCATTTTCTTGCATATATCTGTCCAATTTTCCCAACACCATTTATTGAAGAGACTATCTTGGCTCCATTGTATGTTCATGCCTCCTTTGTCAAAAATTAATTGAGCATATTGGTTCGGGTTAATTTCTGGACTCTCTATTCTATTCCACTGATCTATATGTCTGTTCTTGTGCCAGTACCAGGCAGTTTTGAGAACAGTGGCTTTGTAATACAGCTTGATATCTGGCATTGAGATCCCACCTACTTTGTTCTTTCTCAGGATCGCTGCAGCTATTCGGGGTCTTTTTTTATTCCAGATGAATTTTTGGAGAGTTCGTTCTAGATCTTTGAAGAAGGCCATTGGTATTTTAATGGGAAGTGCGTTGAATGTATAGATTGCTTTGGGTAGTATGGACATTTTAATGATGTTGATTCTACCAATCCAAGAACATGGTATGTTCTTCCATCTCTTTATGTCTTCCTCTATCTCTTTTTTCAACGTCCTGTAGTTTTCTGAGTAGAGGTCTTTTACCTCTTTAGTTAAGTTTATTCCTAGGTATCTTAATTTTTTTGGTGCGATGGTAAATGGGATTGTTTTTATAATCTCTCTTTCTGAAAGTTCACTATTGGTGTATAGAAATGCCTCGGATTTCTTGGGGTTAATTTTGTATCCTGCTACATTGCCAAATTCATGTATTAAGTCTAGTAGTTTTTTGATGGAGTCTCTAGGGTTTTGTATGTATAATATCATGTCGTCTGCAAATAAGGACAGTTTTACTTCTTTTCCAATTTGGATGCCTTTTATTTCTTCTTCTTGTCTGATCACTATGGCTAGTACTTCTAGTACTATGTCGAACAGGAGTGGTGAAAGTGGGCATCCTTGTCTTGTTCCTGTTCTTAGGGGAAATGGGTTTAGTTTTTGCCCATTGAGTATAATGTTGGCTGTAGGTTTGTCATATAGGGCTTTTATTATGTTGAGGTATGATGCCTCTATTCCCACTTTGCTGAGAGTTTTTATCAAGAAAGGGTGTTGGATTTTGTCAAATGCTTTTTCTGCATCAATTGATAAGATTATGTGATTTTTGTCTTTCCATTTGTTTATGTGATGTATCACATTTATTGATTTGTGGATATTGTACCATCCTTGCATCCCTGGAATAAATCCCACTTGGTCATGGTGTATAATCTTTCTAATGTATTGCTGAATCCGATTTGCTAGAATTTTGTTGAGGATTTTAGCATCTATGTTTATCAAGGATATTGGCTTGTAGTTCTCTTTTCTTTGTGGTGTCTTTATTTGGTTTTGGGAATAGGGTAAGGCTAGCTTCATAGAAAGAGCTTGGAAGTGTGCCTTCCTCTTGAATTTTTTGGAATAGTCTGAGGAGGATAGGTTTTAGTTCTTCTTTGAATGCTTGGTAGAACTCCCCTGTAAAGCTGTCCAGACCAGGGCTTTTGTTTGCTGGAAGATTTTTGATCGCTGTTTCAATTTCTTCGGTGGTTATCAGCCTATTCAGGTTTTTTGATTCTTCTTGGTTGAGTTTTGGGAGCTTGTATTTTTCTAAGAATATGTCCATTTCATCTAGGTTGTCCTTTTTGTTGAAATAGACTTGTTCATAGTATTTTTTCATAATCATTTGTATTTCTGTGGGATCAGTTGTTATTTCACCTCTTTCACTTATGATTTTGTTTATTTGGGTCCTCTCTCTTTGCTAGAGGTTCATCAATCTTGTTTATCCTTTCAAAGAACCAGCTCTTTGTTTTTTTGATCTTTTGTATTATTATTTTTTTGTCTCTATTTTGTTTATCTCCATTCTGATCTTTATTATTTCCTTCCTTCTGCATACGCTGGGATTTTCTTATTGCTCTCTTTCTAACTCTTTGAGTTGTAGGGTTAGGTAACTTATTACCATTGTTTCTTGTTTTTTGCAGTAGGCTTGTAGAGTTATGAACTTCCCTTTCAAGATTGCTTTCATTGTGTCCCATAGATTTTGGATTGTTGTGTTTTCATTGTCGTTTGTTGCCATGATGCTTTTTATTTCTTCTTTGATCTCTCTGGTAATGCAATCATTGTTTAATAGCATGCTATATAGCCTCCAGGTTTTTGATTATTTTTATTGTTTTTATTGTAGTTAATTTCTAGTTTTATGCCATTGTGATCTGAGAAGATACTTGTTATGATTTCTATCTTCTTGAATTTGAAGAGACTTTGCCTGTGACCCAATATATGGTCTATCTTTGAAAATGACCCATGTTCACTTGAGAAGAATGTATATTCTGTGGCTTTGGGCGTGAAATGTTCTGAACATGTCAATTAATTCCATCTGATCTAGTGAGTCATTTAAGATTGATGTTTATTTGCTGATTTTTTGTTTAGAGGATTTGTCCAATGGTGACAGTGGGGAATTAAAGTCCCCTACTATGACTGTATTGCTGTCAATCTCTCCCTTGATATCCTCCAGAAGGTTTTTATGTATTTAGGTGCTCCTGTATTGGGTGCATATATGTTTACCAGAGTTATTTCTTCTTGTTGGATTGCTCCCTTTAGTATTATGAAGTGGCCTTCCTTATCTCTTGTTATGTCCTTCACTTTGAGATCTAATTTGTCAGATATAAGTATTGCTACCCCAGCTTTTTTTTTTTTTCATTTCCATTTGCCTGAAAAACCTTTTTCCATCCCTTCACCATCAGTCTGTGTGAGTCCTTTATTCTGAGGTGGGTTTCCTGTAGACAGCAGATATATGGGTCGTGTTTTCTTATCCACTCAGCTACCCTATGTCTTTTGATTGGGGCATTGAATCCATTTACATTTAAAGTTATTATTGATAGGTACTTGTTTGTTGCCATTTTTATTCTTTATGCCTGTATTCCTTCTTTGCTTCCTATATCTTCTTTTTACAGCAGACTCTTTAGCATTTCTTGCATTGCTGGTTTCGTGGTAATAAACTCCCTTTGTCCTTTTTTGTCTGTGAAGCTCCTGATTGACCCCTCAATTTTGATTGATAGCC
>NW_005871060.1:2169586-2280115 GCF_000147115.1 Myotis lucifugus | reverse complement strand
ACAAATTAAATGGAACAAGGTCCCATTGCAGCTAATAAGCTCACTGTAACAAGTCCCTCAACTTTGCCTGGTCACAGTGCTCAGCAGGTCCGCCATATGTGGAACTAGATTGCAAGATTTGCAAGATAGAAATAACATTATTTTGTGCTTTCAAACCCGTACAACTCTATGTTGTCTTTTTGGAAATAAATTTTGTTTAATGGCCAGGGATCATCTCCTCTCTGGATGCTTTTAATATTCTTACTTTGTCGTTGGTGTTTGCCAGTCCTAGCTAATAAAAGAGTAATATGCAAATTGACCATCACTCCAACACACAAGATGGCCACCCCCATGTGGACACAAGATGGCCACCACAAGATGGCCGGCAGGGAGGGCAGTTGTGGGCAATCAGGCCAGCAGGGGAGGGCAGTTGTGGGAGATCAGGCCTGCAGGGGAGGGCAGCTGGGGGGAACCAGGCCTGCAGGGGAGGACAGTTAGGGTTGACCGGGCCAGCAGGGGAGGGCAGTTAGGGGCAATCGGGTTGGCAGGGGAGCAGTTAGGCATTGATCAGGCTGGCAGGGTAGTGGTTAGGGGGTTATCAGGCTGGCAGGGGAGGGCAGTTGGGGGTGATCGGGGAGGCAGGGGAGCAGTTAGGCATCAGTCAGGCTGGCTGGGGAGTGGTTAGGGGGTTATCAGGCTGGCAGGCAGAAGCAGTTAGTGGCAATCAGGCAGGCAGGCAGGTAGGCGAGTGGTTGGGAGCCAGCAGTCCTGGATTTAGGACCAATGGGATCGGGTCTAAACGGGCAGTCAGACATCCTCAAGGTTCCCAGATTGGAGAGGGTGCAGGCTAGGCTGAGGGACACATACACCCCTGTGCATGAATTTCGTGCACCAGGCTTCTAGTTTAATTATAATGTGCCTTGGCGTTGGTCTTTTGGGGTTCATTTTGTTTGGGACTCTGTGAGCTTCTTGGATTTGTGTGAAGTTTTTCTTCCCTATATCAGGGAAGTTTTCTGTCATTATTTCTTCAAACAGGTTTTCTATTCTTTGCTCAGTTTCCTCTCCTTCTGGCATCCCTACTATGTGGATGTTGTTTTGTTTTGTGTTGTCCCAAAGTTCCCTTAGGCTCTCCACCTGTTTTTTAAGTTTTTTTTCTAGATGCTGCTCTGCTTGGGTATTTTTTCCTACCTTGTCTTCTAGCTCACTGATGTGGTCCTCTGCTTCTTCTAGTTTACTTTTGATGTTCCATTGAGTTCTTTATAGCAGTGATGTCATTTGTCATTTCTTCTTGGTTCTTCTTCATTTCCTCTTGGTTCTTAAACATATTGTTGAATTTGTCTTCCATTCTTTCATCCACCTTATGACCATTTCTCTGAATCCTTTCTCTGACATATTGCTTGCCTCCTTTTCGTTTACTTCTTTTTCGGGTGCTGTTTCTTTGTCTTCCCATGATCTCTCTTCTCTGAGTGTCTGGGTTATGTAGCTCTCTCTCTCCTTTCTGTGAGGAGGAGCAGGGCTTGTCCGAGTCCACATATTCGCGCTGCTTGCGATCCGGTGTTCCTGGGTTTGTAGCTGGTCCTTGGGTGCCATGGTTGCAGGGTCCCTGGATGTATATGCTTCTGATAACAGCCACTCACCCCTTCAAGATGGTGCGGTCTCTACATTAATTAATTTTTAAATTTTGAACCAGCCTTGCATACCTGGAATAAATCTTACTTGGTTGTGGTGCATAATTATTTTTATACATTGTTGTATTTGATTTCTAATACTTGTTGAGGATTTTTATATGTATACTCATGAATGATATTGGTCTGTAGTTTTCTTTTCTTCTTATGTCTTTGTTTAGTTTGGGTATTAGGATAATCCTGGCCTCATAGAATGAATTAGAAAGTATTTCCTCTGCTTCTATCCTCTGAAGAGATTCTAGAGATTTGGTATCTTTCTTAAATGTTTGTTAGAATTTATCAGTGAGCCAATCTATACCTGATGCTTTCTGTTTTGGAAGGTTATCAATGATTGATTCAATATCATTAATAGATATAAGCCTAGTCATATTTTCTGTTTTTTCATGTGTGAATTTTGGCAAATTATGGGCACAGAGTTGTTCATAGTATTCCTTTATTATCATTTGAATGTCCATAGGATCTGCAGTGAAATCCTCTCTTTCATTACCAATATTAGTAATTTGCATCTGCTCTCTCTGTTTTTGTTTTTTTAGTAGTCTAGACAGAGGCTCATTGTTTTTATTGATCTTTTTACTAAACTATCTTTTGCGTTTGTTGATCTTCTTTATTGATTTCTTGTTATCAATCTCATTGATTTCTGCTCTAAATTCTCAGAATTTTTTCCTTTTGCTTACTTTGGATTTAATTTGCTCTTTTTTTTTATAGCTTTCTAGGTGAAAACATAGATTACTGACTTTAGAGTTTTTTCTTTTGTAATATATTAATCCAGTGCTATAAATTTCCACCTATGCACCATGTTTAATGCATCCCACACATTTTAATGTTTTATTTTTATTTAGTTCAAAATATTTTAAAATTACTCTTGAGATTTCTTCTTTGACTGATGTGTTATTTAGAAGTGTGTTGTTTATTCTCCATATATTCTGGGATATTCTAGTTATCTTTTCATAATTGATTTCTACATTGATTTCATTGTGGTCTGAGAGGATACATTGAATGATTTCTATTCTCTTTATTTTTTAAAAGCTTACAGACATTTTAATTCATATTAACTGTATAACACAACACTTTGCCTTGATAGGGTATTATTACTTAATAATAATAGGGTATTATTACTTAATAATAAAACCATAATTTTACTTTATTGTAAAAGATTCCTCTAGATAACAAATTGCCACATATATATATATATTTACTTTTTAAAATTTACACAAGATCTCATTTTTAAACTGCTTTTCATGGATATACCATTTCCTAAGAGCTCAATATGTTATGGCTAATGGAAATGTGTACTTTTTAATTGAACTTATTGGGGTTACATTGGCCAATAAAATTATATAGGTTTCAAGTGTACAATTCTGCAGTATATTATCTGAACAGTGCATTGTACACTCACCATTCAAAATCTAGCTTCCATTCATCACTGTTTATTCTCCATTTACCCTCTTTCAACTCCCTTCCTCCCCTTTCCTCTGGTAATTATTACCATACTATTTTCTGTGTCCATGAGTTGATTTTTTTTTCCTTTTGGCTTACTCCCTTCACCTATTTCACCCAGCCCCCTAGCTTCCTCCCCTCTGACAGCTGTCAGTCTGTTCTCTGTATCTATGAATCTGTTTCTACTTTGTTTATTAGATTTCACACATAAAGGAAATCATATGGTATTTTTCTTTCTCTGACTGGCTTATTTCACTTAGCATAATACCCTCTAAGTCTACCGATGGATGCTGTTGAAAAAGATAAGATTTCCTTTATTTTTACAGCTGAGTAGTATTCCATTGTATAATGTACTACAGCTTTTTTATCCAATCATCTATTGACAGGCATTTGGGTTACTTCCAAATCTTAGCTATTGTAAATAGTGTTGCAATGAACATAGAAGTGTATATATATTCTTTTGAATCAGTGTTTCAGTTTTCTTCAGATATATTCCCAGAAGTAGAATCCCTGGGTCATAAGGCAGTTCCATTTTTAATGGTTTGAGGAAATTCCATACTTTTTTCCATAGTGGCTACACCAATCGCATTCCCATCAACAATGCATAAGGATTCCGTTTTCTCCACATCCTTGCCAATACTTGTCATCTGTGGATTTATTGATGATGACCATTCTGACAGATATGAGGTGATATCTCATTGTGGTTTTAATTTGAATTTCTATGATGATTAATGACATTGACTTTCTTTTCATATGTCTATTGGCCATCTGTATGTCCTCTTTGGAGAAGTGTCTAATCAGGTCTTTTGCCCATTTTTTATTTGTATTGTTTGATTTTTGGTGTTCAGTTGCTTGAGTTCTTTATAAATTTTGGATATTAACTCCTTATCAGACGTATTATTGGTGAATATGTTATTCCATTCAGTGGGATGTATTTTTATTTTGTTGGTAGTTTCCTTTGCTGAGCTGGAGCTTTTTTTTTATGTAGTCCCATTTGTTTATTTTTTCATTTGTTTCCCTTGCCTGAGGAGATATATAAAATATATTGCTATGAGAAATGTCCAAGATTTTACTGCCTATTATTTGATTAATATTCTTTTAAATTTGTTAAATTTGATTTTTGGCCTAGCTTGGTGAATGTTCCATGTGAGCCTGAGAAGGATGTGATGCTGCTGTCACTGAATGAAGTAGTCTATCACTGTCTATTGATTGATGAAGTTGTTGAGTTCAACTATGTCCTTTCTGACTTTCTTCCTGCTACATCTGTCCATTTTGAATAGAGGGATACTGATGTCTCCAGTTGTAGTGGAAATGGTCATGGTAGGATTGTGGCTTCTACATAAGTCAGCTCTCCATGGTTTTATATAGTGCAAATATTAAACAATTTTAATCTCCCAAAGACCCAGAGGACTAGAAGCCAAAGACAATAGGTTATACTAAGCTGGAAGTGGAAACAAAATGGGTTAGAGCAGAAGAGTCTGAGATCAAACTTCATGATCTAAACTAAGGCCTGTCTGTTGCAAGAGAAGTAACAGTAGGAATTGAGGAAGCTTGGGCAATGTAGAGTGATTTGCATGTGCAGTGGTTGACTACTCAGAATCACAAGTATGAATATCCTCAGAATAAGTTATTCTCATGTGCTAGCAACACTTATTCATTTGCTCCGCAAATATTTGCATTTTTACACTGGCAATAATGAGATGGAGAGATAGAAGTTAGACCAGAGAAGGAGATTAGACTAGAAGCAAGAATATAAAATGTCAAGATTTAAAATAGGAAGATAAAAATTTTTTTTGGCAGCATTACAGGTCATTTAATCATAAAACATTTATTTATCCCCAATTTTCGACTTTTTGCTGTTTGCCTAATTTGTGGCTTATTTTTAAACAATCAGTTTTTGTCTTGGTTGATTATCCTACTGCATGTTTATTTTCCATTTCATTAATTTTTCTTATATGTTTTCTTTTCTTCTTTTCTTCTACTTTCTTTGAGCAGTTTTTAAAAATTAAAATAGATGCTCAGGTAATTCAATTTTAGCCTTGCTTTCTTTTGTATGTTCATTTAATGTTATAATCTCATCTTTAGCTGTATTCTACAAATTTTGATAAGTGGTATTTTTACTATTATTTATTTAAATATATTTTTAACTTCAAGGTTGTAATTTTTTTCTTTCACCCTTTGATTATTTAAAATTGCATTTATATTTTCAAATACAATTTGTGGGTGTTTTTATTATTGGTTTTACTTTATTTTCACTCTGGTTCTGCTTTGCACATACATTGTATGCAATTTCTATTAATGGCCCAACATATTGTCAGAGTCCTGTGGGCATCCAAAAATAATGTGTATTTTAAAGTTTTGGATGCAATGTCTGTTATATGACTACTAGAGGCCCGGTGCACAAATTCGTGCACTGGCGGGGTCCGGCCAGCCCAACCTGATTGGGCCAATTGGGCCTGGGCCAGCCAGGGGCAGGGGCCATGGGAGGTGGGCCAGCTGGTTCTGCCCCACGTCATAGTGACCGGTTGTTCCATTCACTTGGCTTTTTTATATATAGATAGGTTATATTTGTCAACTATATTGATAAAATCTTCCATATCTTTGCTAATCTTTTGTTTACTTATTCTATCAGTTTCTGAGAGAAGTATGTTATAATAATATTACTATGGTTGTAGATTTACTTATTTGTTCTTTAGATTCTCTCAATTTTTGTTTTCCATGTTTAGAATTGTTGTATCTTCCTGGTGAATTGAGTCTTTTATCATTATGAAATGACCTGTTGAACCCTAGTAATGCTTTTTGCCTTAAAATCTACTTGGTTTAATATTAATATAGCTATCCAAGCTTTATTTTGGTTAATATTTTGCAGTATATATAAGTTTTTCATTTATCATTTTATTTTTAATTGTTTCACTTGTAGGCAGAAAAAAGTTGAGTTTTGTTCTTTTATTCCTCTCTGACCAGTTTTTGTCTTTTAATTGGAACACTTAAGCCATTCATATTTAATGCTATTGCTGATATATTTGAATTTAAATCTACCATATTTCTATCTGCTTTCTATTAATCCCAAATCATTTACATTTTTCTTTTTATCTGTTTACTTTTTTTCCTTTGGATTGAGTCATTATTTTCTATTTTATTTTGTAAATTTCCTTTATTATCTTGGGAGTCATGAATCTTTTTTATTATTCTTTAAGTAATTGAACTAGAGATTAAGGCATGTGTCCTTAAATTTTCAAAGTAATGTAAATTACTATATTTGTATTTTTTAAAAAATATATTTTATTGATTTTTTACAGAGAGGAAGGTAGAGGGATAGAGAGTTAGAAACATCGATGAGAGAGAAACATTGATCAGCTGCTTCCTGCACACCTCCCACTGGGGATGTGCCTGCAACCGAGGTACATGCCCTTGACTGGAATTGAACCTGGGACCTTTCAGTCCGCAGGCTGACGCTCTATCCACTGAGCCAAACCGGTTAGGGCTATAATTGTATTTTTTTGATGCTACAAAGACCTTAGCACACTTTTAACTATGTTAACCCCCTCCCAATTTTATGCCATTGTAGTCATGTATTTTAATTCTTAGTAAATTGTTTAGTTTATAAGACATTATTGTTATATTTTATACAGTCAACATTTATATAGAATTGCACACATAATTACCAGTTTTGTGGTTGTTGTTTTTTTTTTAACTTCTATTTTGTTCTGAAATCCGAACTTCTATCTGGGATCATAGTTCCTCAGCTTGAAGGATATGCTTTAGACTTTACTTCAATGTGGGTTTGAAAACAGTTAATTCTCTGTTTATATTTGTCTTAAAATAATTTTATTTCTTCTTAGTTTTTGGAAGATATTTTCCCTCAGTGACAAATTCCAAGTTGGCAGTTATTTTCTTTTAGCAATTTGAAGTTATTCCATGGTCTTCTGGCTTCTGTCATTTCTATTCATCCTTCTCAGGTCTCTCTCTTCTTGCCTTCTTGGTTCTCAAGATACACATTAGTTTTTTCTTCAGTGAACCTTCCATATCTTTAATGTTTTTTTTCTATTTTCCATACTTTTGTCTCTTTATACTTTATCTGAATATTTTCCTCTGACTCACTTTCAAGTTCATTAATTATCTCTTTACCTTACTTATCTGCTCATAAACTCTTACATTGAGTTTCTAATTTGCATTATTGCATTTTTTTCCTTTCTAGACTGTGGTTTATTTAGCCCTCTATCAAAATTCTTTAACATTTCAAGCATAGTTATTTTAAAGTTACTGTTGACATCCTTGTGGCTCTCTCTTATCTGTATATATATATATATATATATAAACCGAAGAGATCGTTTGACTGTTTGGTAGCTATGATGCACACTGACCACCAGGGGGCAGACGCTCAATGCACAGGCATGGAAACATGGAACAGACTGATGAATCTTAGAGGGAATGGGGGAGGGGGAAGGGTGGGAAGAGATTAAGCAAAGATCTTATATGCATAATATGCATACTAGAGGCCGGGTGCACAGATTTGTGCACGGGGCCTCTAGTTTATTTAAATTTTCCTTAGGTTTGATGAGGTTGTTTTGTATTCTCTAGTCCTCTTTAATTTGGATTACATGTTTTACTTGGATATGGAACATTGTAAAGAAAATTTGAAGCCTAAGAGATAGCATCTTTCCTTAGAGAGATTTTGCGCTGGGTTCTCAGCTCTAGGGGCACTCTTCTATACCTTTAATTCAGTGAGGGATTGGGATACTGAAGATGGACTACAAAACACCTATTTTCCCTTCAGCCATCATTGACATTGCTCTAGTATTCTGAAAACAATACTTTAATCCTCTCTCTACCACCTTTCCCAAATGCTCAATGGCTATCCATTGTTCAGAGTTTAAGAGTCCAAAGTACAATGTTGGTAATTTACAGTTCTTTTAAAAATGACCTGTCTACTTTTTCATTCTTATCTTCCATTATTCCTCAAAACTTACTTCTATTTTATGAAATGAATTTATCTAGTGCACCAGGGATATACTCCTCCACTTTATCATTTCTGTGCCAGCATTTTTCTGCCCGGAATGCTTACATCTGTCTTCCAAATCATTATTTATTCCACCTTCTGGGCCTACTCCAGATTTTATCTTCTTTATGAAGCCACCTTTTACAACAAGCTCATAGCATTGTTTGCCTCACCTTTTATTTAGCAAGTATAATGCATTGATGATATAGGTTGACTTCCTTATTGTAGGTACTTTGGCTGTCTGATCTCATATCTACATCATCCAAAATTTTTTATATCTAATAGTTATATATATTTGTTGCTTGAACAATACAAATCTATTTTAAGCCTGCATTGTTTTCTTAAAATCTGGTAAGGCCATTAATCCTGGGTGCATATTTAGCCTGAAACAACCTTTATCATATTTACCTAATGTGGGGATTCCTTCTAAAAGGGCTATTTCAATCTTCAGGTGGAAGTTAACTTAACAATATACACTGGACTTCTCTTTTCTATTTGAACATATAGTTAAGAATCTTAAAATTCAGCTTGTGGCATCTTTATAAGTTTGAACTACATTTTAAATGCTTTTCAACCTTGTTGAATAACTGAAAGAGAAGTTGCAATGTTTGGACATTGATTAATAAAGTCATCAGAAGATGATCTTCTTCCAGAATTTCTAAAACTCCAGAAATTCTTCTAGTTTCTGAAATAGAACAAATATCTATTTTTCCCCATTTGTGTTGATGGAGTAGATGCTTTGGTTCTTTGTTCCATATCCCCTCTGTCCACTAATTTTAGCTGTTGCTCTCACATTTAGTTATGTGTGAGTTCCAACTCACCTCATGTTGAAATCATCTACTGTCCTGTGTCTTTCTACTTTCTTCCTCAGGACCTTCTCCAAAGCCATGGGAGTCTATTGGTGCTTCTTGGAAGTGTGGGGGTATTGATGCTCCTAGGATGGCCCTCAATCACAGAGCCCACAGATAAATGCTTCAACCTCCTATTTCTCAAGTGGACAGTTCTGCAAGTGTGCTGTGCACAGTGAAGAGGTTCGGGGCTTCTATCACCTAGAAAGCATCCTTCATTATGAAACCTTACATTATCTTTTTCTTCTTCCCTATTTCATTACCCCTTCTCCATTATTCCTGCTTCCAGGGCTCTTGTTCCAAATAAACTACAACAATCTAAGCCCTTGTCTGATCCTCTGTATTGGGGGAATCTAAATTAAGACAGTTAGCTAGTTCCTTTATGAGTTTAAGAATGGGCTACAACTATATTCATTTAAGAAATATATATTGAGACCTACATTGTTCCTGGCACCTTTCAGGGTTTTTCAAGTCTCAAAGTTTTTCCATAGAGAGTGAATCTGGATTAGGTTTGTAAAGAAGTAAAATAGATAAGTTTTGAGAGAAGACTGCAGAGAAAGATCCAGAACCGGAGGTAGAGGAGCTGGTGTTGATTCCTCATACATGGAGAAGCAGGAAGCCAATAGATACTTAGAGGGAGAGAGACATAGTTACAATTTATTAAAGTTTGAGACTGGAAGGGGCTAAACTCAAGCTTTGCCTATGTCACTATTTTTCAAAAGGATAAAGCCTAGTTAATAAATAGGTGCTTAATACATAATTTTTGATTTATGTACAAATTGAAGGTTAAGTACTAGTTCATTCTACTGCACACTTTGAACACCTAATTTAACCTCTCTGTACTGTTTTCTACATCTATAAATAAGGATGATAATAATAATGATCTCATAGGATTGTTGTGCATTGTAAACAAAGGACTATAAGTGAAAAATACAATTTAAATTAAAAAGCCAATATGAATATCAATGGTGGTGTCAGAAATGCAAAAGAGTGTATCTATAAAAGTCCAGGTTAGCACATGTTCCTTTAGATGCATATGCTAGAGAAGTGTAAAGTTCAATGGAAGGGTCTATGACTATTGAATCAGTTATATTTCCTTTTTTCCCCTCCACCATCATACAATTAGGTTTAAGCACTTCGATGGCCAAGCTATTTGTTAATTTTGACATGTGATACTGGTATTATCAGCTTTCTGTGGCTTATAGTCCCTGCCTAATTGTTAATAGTGCTGAGTTTTTTGTTGATAATGACACTGTAAATGTAAACATAAGTAAAGCAAGAAAACTGCCCTCTCAGGAACAGCCATATAAAAGTATTCTTTTCATCTGTAGACGTTGGAGGAAAAGCCTAAGCCTCATTGATGTTGAGCAGCATGGCTCCATCACCATGCACATTTCCTTTATATCCCTCCTGTGTGCTTGAGAATGCCAAATTAAAAAAGAAAGCAGCATCACGTGAGCCATTGTCCTCAGAACTATAGGCAAGCGAATGAGTATTTCATAGACTTAACGTGACAATGAATTACACATCCAGAACAGGTTGTGTGTGGTTTAGCAAAACAAAATTAAGAGTCATTCTAGGGAAGGACATTGCCACAGCTTTGGCATAATTAGGAATCATCATAATCAAATACAGGGAATTGGCACATCTGCTTTTCAGGCTGTTGATCCAACTGCGCGGCTGCCTGTGTGCACTGGAACAGGCGGTTCTGATGCAGCTCGATGTGCTCTGCATAGCTGTCTTTGCATAAATATTTACATAATTTTCTCCAAACACCACTAAAAGCAGTTTTTTTTAAAAAATCACTTTTTCTCCCTTGGTTATTATGTCTTTCCATCCCTATTCCTGGTGAAGGAGTGGTCCCTTGTTATTCTAAGTAAGGATTTTTCTTTCTTTAAGAGAAGTTTAGAGGAAAATCTTGGAACCTGCGAGTTTTATAAAATGATGAAGTGGTAGCAGTACCTTTCATTCGGTATATTTTTCTTAATATACAAAAAGAAGAACTAGACCCAAACCAGCTGTGGGGAATGCAAAGCAGAGGGGCAAGAGAGAAGTTGGAGACAGAATTCACTCCGGGTTTTAGATGAATAAAGAACAGAGCCGAGGTGGAGCAGCATGGCCCTGAAGAAGCACTCTACCATGCTTCCCATTTTCTTTAATTATTAAGGTTTAAATAGTCTTCTACGGAAGCAGTGGTTGAGGAGTTCTTTCACTTTTAGTCATTTAATAATTCTGATAGTTTCCTTTCTGTTAAAATGAGCTAAAGGATCTCTTTTGTCTCCTCCAGTTTTGATGTTTTGTTTTATATTGTTGAAACTACCAGTACAAGTGTCTTTTTTTTTTTTTGCTTAGACTTTTCTTTTAAAAAAAATATATTTATTGATTTCAGAGAAGAAGGGAGAGGGAAAGAGACATAGAAACATCAATGATGAGAGGGAATCATTGATTTGCTGCCTCCTGCACGCCCCCCACTAGGATCAAGCCCGCAAACCCAGGCATATGCCCTTAGCCAGAATCAAACCCGGGACCCTTCAGTTCATAGGCAGATGCTCTATCCACTGAGCCAAAACTACACATATTTTAAATGACATATATTTTATACTTTAAAAAATCCAATTAAAAAATATATCACCTACTCTATTTTTCATATTGGTCTGCTTACCAATGTGCACATGTCCTATTTTTATTAATGTAAGTTTTATTTATTTTTATTTTTTAAAAATATGTTTTTAATGATTTTTTTAGAGAGAGAGGATGGGAGAGGGAGAGAGAGAGAGAGAGAGAGAGAGAGAGAGAGGGAAATGTTCATGTGAGAGAGAAACATCGATTGGTTGCCTCCCACAGGCACCCCTATGGGGGATTGAGCCTGCAACCTGGGCATGTTACCTAACCGGGAATTGAACCAGCAACCTTTTAGTGCACGGGACAATGACTAGCCAACTGAGCCACACGAGCCGGTGCTATAAGTTTTATTAGTAGCAGTTAAATTGGGACAGATAAAGTATTTTATAATATTCTGAATATTTATAAGGACTTTTTGATGTGGAAGACATTTGTTCCATGTTAATGTTAGACCTTGGCCTTTGATGCAGCCTTACTGGCATTTCTAGTGAGCATGGAATTTGTACACTTGAGGGTGGTGTAGATATGTTTTTATAATAAAATAATTGAGGGGGGTTTACATGCGAAAGGTATGTTTATTTTTCTTCCCAAAGGCATTAGAAAAAAGCAACTTTTCAACAATTTGCAAATAAGAGAAAGGCTTCAAACTAGGAACATATAAGATAGCTCCTAATCAATTCTCCCACTTTGACTTACATTAATATACAGATTATGAATTATTGGCTATCAGTTGTGTGATTAATTATGTGTATATAGGAATGCTTGATTGAGTAGGGTTGTCTGTGTAAGGTGCTTATTTTAAACTTTTCAGTGAGCTTTACATAGTTTGATTAGAGTCCCTTCTTTTCAATGAATTCTTCTGTCATATTGGGTCATAAGAATAATTTCAACATGAAGAAATTAACATTAAAAAGGCCTGCTGATGAGTAAAAGAGATGTATTCTCAGTTGGAACTTATATTATTGGAAGAAGAGTCAATTTAAACAATCACAATAAATTATAAAAAGTCTCTATTAGGAAATGCATTGAGTACTAGGATACATAGAGGTACATTTATTTTTCTCCAGAGGGAGTCAGGGAAAAGTTCTTGGAGCAAATCCTATATAATAAAAGCCTAATATGCTAAGTGTTCAGTCAAGCGGTCAGCCGTTCAACCAATCAAAGCATAATATGCTAATGATATGCTAAGGCCACTCAACTGCTCGCTATGACATGCACTGACCACCGGGGAGCAGACTCTCCGACTGGTAGGTTAGCTTGCTGCTGGGGTCCAGTCAATAGGGACTGAGCGAGGGCCAGACACACCCTGGAGCCCTCCCAACTGGCCAACCTCCCACTCAGCTGGCTAACCTATCGTGTCTCTCCCTGCCAGATCGTGCACCGGTGGGGTCCCTCGGCCTGGCCTGCACCCTCTCATAATCTGGGACCCTTCAGGGGATGTCAGAGAGCCAGTTTCGGCCAGATCCCATAGGGGGAGCACTGCTCAGCCAGAAGCCACACTCACGGCTGGCGAGCACAGTGGCAGTGGCAGGAGCCTCTCCTGCCTCTCCCACCTCTGCAGCAGTGCTAAAGATATCCGACTGATGGCCTAGGGACTGACAGCTTAGGCCCGCTCCCTAGGCCATCAGTTGGACATCCCCCCAGGGGTTCCCAAATTGTGAGAGGGTGCAGGCTGGGCTGAAGAACCCCCTCCCCCTCGAGTGCACAAATTTTATGCACTGGGCTTCTAGTTATGTATAAGGTGAAAACCTGAAAACCGAGAATAATAATTAGCAGTAATTAACAAAATAAACTGATAAACAAAATAGGTCCAGAGGCATGGAAGCATGGCACAGACTGAACTCAGAGGGAGGAGGAATGGGGAAGGGTGGGAAGAGATTAACTGAAGAATTTATAAGCATACAGGGTGTCCTCGAAAAATGTATTCACACTTTAACACCTGATTGGCTTAATTTTGAAAATGCAATATATTTTAATAAACACTGCCTTTATAACTATTCAAAGTGTGTATATACATTTTTGGGGGGGGGCACCCTATATATATGCATAGCATATGGAGACAGACAATAGTGTGGTGAAAGCCTGGAGTGGGTTGGGAACCAGGTGAAGGGGAGCAATGGGGGAAACATGGGGGACATCTATAATACTCTCAACAATAAAGATAAATAAAAAGAAAAAAAGTAGCAGTGAAACAAAGAGGTGGAGCGGTATTTAAGATAGAAGTTTTCCTATAGTATAAAAATGCTATTATTGGGTCATTTTTAACTGTATTTATATGATATAATCATTGAGAAGATAGGATTGCTTACCTTTAGAAATATGGAACTTTGAGTTTGTCTGTAATGATAGATCCTTAATTATTTTTCATTTCCTGTTATATTTTTTCTTTGTCAAAAGCCCCTTTTGGGGCTTCTAGTTTAAAAAAGGAATATTTATTATTTGAGCTGCATCATTAAAATAATAGAATGTGGAGAACCAAGATGGTGGCATAAGGTATAAACCTGTGCGTGCTGCCCCCCACAACAACATCGAAACTACAACTATAAGACAAAACAGCTATCATCCAGAACCATGGGAAAACTGGCTGAGTGGAAGTTCTACAACTAGAAGGAAAGAAAGAAGTGCATTGAGACCAGGTAGGAGGTGCAGAGGTGCCAAGAACAGAGGTACAAAGGCACGCGTGAGGCGGGCTGCATCTGTATGCGTGGTTTTTTTCAATAGGAAGGAGATACAAGCTCTCGAACGCACTGAGCTCCTTTAAGGCAAGATTCTGGGGTCCCAGACTCCTACGGGGAGAAACTGGACTGTCTTGCAGCAGTTTGGAAAGTGAGGGGGGCTTTCTCGCAGAGCTGCTTGCAGGGATCATTGTTGCTGTGGGGGCGCGGGACTGCAGAGACGCGGAGTCGCGGAGACATGCAGAGTCACGGAGAAACTGACCTGACGAATGCCATTGCTGTTTGCTCCGCCCTGGTGATTCTCTGAGACCCCGCCCCACTCAAATTACATCCCCTCCCAAGCTGTGCTCAGCAACACAAAGGAATCACCTCGGCTTTTGCAGCCTAATCTAACTGCAGCTGGGTCAGAGAGCTCCAAAACTTCCAAATCCCCAACAAAGAGGAGAAACCTGCTGATATTGCTATAGCTCCTGCTGGGTGGACTCACACAGGGGTTGACTTGGAGATCCAGGAGCCAGGGTACCCCTGGTCAGATACCAGATTTCAACTCCTCACATCCATAAGGGACACACTCAAGAGGCAGACTCAGTGAGCACCAAAGCCCCACTGAAGCAAATCCTGCCCCATAAGGGTGTCTCCAGCACAGCAGTTATTCTTATAGACACAGTGGGTCCTCACAGTCAGCCAAAAATGCGAAGACAAAGAAACATGTCACAAATGAAAGAAATGGAAGAAAGCAAACTAATGGAGGACATAGAGTTCAGAACCACAGTTATAAGATTACTCAAGAATCTTCTACGTGCCTCAGAGGAACTTAGTGAGAACTTCAAGGATCTTAATGAGAATGCCAAAAAAGTGGAAAAGGACCAGTCAGAAATTAAACATACACTGACTGAAATAAAGAATAATATACAGAGATCCAACAGCAGACGAGAGGATCCCAAGAACCAAGTCAAAGATTTGAAATATGAAGAAGCAAAAAACACCCACCCAGAAAAGCAAAACGGAAAAAGAATCCAAAAATATGAAGATAGTGTAAGAAGCCTCTGGGACAACTTCAAATGTACCAACATCTGAATTATCGGATGAAGAGAGAAAGCAAGATACTGAAAGCCTATTAGAAGAAATCATGACAGAAAACTTCCCCTACCTGATGAAAGAAATAGACTTACAAGTCCAGGAAGCGAAGAGAACCCCAAACAAGAGGAATCCAAAGAGGACCACACCAAGACACATCATAATTAAAATGCCAAGAGCAAAAGACAAAGAGAGAATCTTAAAAGCAGCGAGAGAAAAACAGTTAGTTACCTACAAGGGAATACCCATACGACTGTCAGCTGATTTCTCAACAGAAACCACGCAGGCCAGAAGGGAGTGGCAAGAAATATTCAAAGTGATGAATAGCAAGAACCTACAACCAAGATTACTCTACCTAGCAAAGCTATCATGTAGAAGTGAAGGTCAGATAGAGAGCTTCACAGACAAGAAAAAGCTAAAGGAGTTCATCACCACCAAACCAGGATTATATGAAATGCTGAAGGATAGTCTTTAAGAACAGGAAGAAGAAGAAGAAAAAGGTAAAGATAAAATCTATGAACAATAAAGTGACAACAAATAAATACCTATCAACAAGTGAACCTAAAAATTAAGTCAGAATAAACTGGTGAATATAATAGAAGCAGGGGCATAGAAAGGGAGTGAACTGACAATTCTTGTGGGGAAGGGGGTGTGGGGGGTGCGGGAAGAGATTGGACAAAAATCTTACACCTATGGATGAGGACAGTGGCAGGAGGTAAGGGCATGGGGTGGGGTGGGAACCAGGTGGAGGGGAGCTATGGGGGAAAAAAGAGGAACATCTGTAATAATCTGAATAAAGATTTATTAATTAAAAAATAAATAAATAAAATAATAGAATGTTCTAGCTAGAAAGAATCTGCAAATTTATTCAGTCCAGCCTTCTTATTTTAAAGAATGTTTCTTTAAGGTATAGAGATTAAGGAACACATTTACTAAGTTCTCATAGCTGGTTAGTGGTGGAGTTTGTACTAAATGTAGTTTCTGATCCTGGTTTTGTGATGGTTCAGGTATCTCAGCTGTCTTTTCATAACATGAGGATAAAGAAATGTATGTTTCCATAGTATTTTATACTCAAGTACCAGGAGAAGAAAATTGAAAGAAAAAAAAAGGAATAGATGCAGAAATGGAATGGGATCAACTTCTTTCTTTATTTTGTTTTGTTTTTAATGTTCTAGTTTGTGGTTTCACCATTGCGATAGTTATAAATGTGCTTCTAAAATTTACAAAATGGACATATTTATTGTTGCTTTCTTCAGAATACATTTTGATTTTAATTATATATCTGTGCTAGTATTTTAATTGAGAAATAAAAAGTGTTTTAACCTAGTACAGCTAATATGAGTCTGTATTTCTGTTTTTCCTAATGACACTGAATTTTCTGGTACTATCTTTTTAAAAAAAATCTTTATTGTTGAAAGTATTACATATGTTCCCTCCTCCCCTCCCTGCCATTGACCCCTTCCAGACTGGGGCTCTTCCACCTTTCCCCTGCCCCAGGCCTTCACCACCCCATTGTCTGTGCCCATGGGTTATACATATATGCATACAAGGTCTTTGGTTGATTACCTCTCACCCACCCACCCTCCCCCACCTTCCCTCCAAGATTCTACACTGTTCCATGCTTCCATATCTCTGGATCCACTCTGTTCATCAATTTATTTTGTTAATTAGATTCCATATATGAGTGGGATCATGTGGTACTTGTCTTTCTCTGACTGACTTATTTCACTTAGCATGATACTCTCCAGGTCCCTCCATGGTACTATCCTTTAAGTTACAGATTAATTTAAAATTCTTATGTCAGTTTGGTTGGCTGAATATGATAGTGGTTAAGAGTTAAGGTGCTGGTATGATTCTTGGTTAATTCTGGACTCAGTATTTACAAATTTTGTGACTTTAGACAAGTAATGTGACTCCTCTCTATAATTCTATGATGAGGATTTAGTGAGATAGTTTATTTAAATCATTTAGCCTAACCTTAGAAAAGGGTTCACTGTGTGTCAGTTGTTATTATTGTTATGAGTCATAAAAAGTCAAGTTCTCAGTAAAAATAATAGTTGTTGGTGGTCTCCAGAAATTACAGGAATATTTGTCAAAGCCAATAAAAAAAAAAACATTTTTACATTTGTGGAATGGCCCAAACCAGTTTTGATATTGTTGTTACCACTGCTGTTGCTAGAAACCAGATTTAGTTTATGGGTCTTGGCTGTCAGATGAATGGAGCCGAGAGCCAGTTTTGTATAAGCGGGGCCCAGGATTCCTGGGAGTGTCCGGAATGTGAGGAGGTTGCAATGTGCGTTAATGTTGCAAATCTCTCTTCCTGCCAGGAGTGACATGATCTGGATAGCTTGGCCTAGCCTGGGTATCCCACCCTATTGGAAGCAGGACAACTGTGAGACAGAAACAAACAGCCTGGGCCTGGTGAAATAAACCACTGGGGGAGTGTGGGAGGGGGGTGCAGAGAGCTTGAACAAGGAAGAAGTTCGGTCAGAGAAATATTAAAATAAACACTGGAGTAGATCAATCACATGGGATTCCAACTGGAGAAGATGGGATAACATTTTTGAGATATGAATCCATTTTTTCCTGACATTTTTCATTCTCACTATCCTTCCTCCTGAGCTCATCCTCCACCCCTGCCCCCTTTGCAGACTGAACCTGGTTGGCACATGTGCGGACAGATGACACTGAGAACCAGATTTTACCACCCTTCCCCCCACTTTGGTACTGAAGAGCTTCTCTGATTGGAGATGCACCCTGGAAAAGGGAGTGGGAGTCACTGGGCTAGGCTGAGATTGCTTAATTACTTCAGGGACTTTCTACTCGAGTTGAAATTTAGTTGTTAGAACAAAAGAAATAATATTAAATTCTTGAACATCTGAGCTTGCAGATAAGATTAAAATGTAAAACATACATATGTTATATATTTTTCCAGTTGAATTTCTCACTTCTATCCAAATTAGATATTAGGTAGAATATTTTAAGAAATATTCTTATTCTTGCAATACTTGTGAATAAGGAAGTACAATGAAGAGTTTGCTGCTGTTCTCCATAATCATAAAACCAGTATTGATACCATATAGCTCTGTTTGAAAACAATAAACCCTAACATTTTCTCACTGAGCTAAACTAAATCTCTGCCTGAGGGATAGACCTTTGTATTTATTCTTTCAACAAACATTTATTGAGCACCCATTATATGTCAGGCAGCATGCCTCACACTGGGAATAGACTGACAAGAAGCATACATAGTCCAGGGGGAGGGACTGTATGCAAGCAGACAAGCTAAGATTCTATGTGAAATAGGACCGATGGGAATATGGTTCTTACAAGTAATTTTCACATAAGTTTACTTGATCATAGATTCAAGTGGAAATTAAATTACCTGTAATATCAGGATACTGAGAGCACCGCGGACAAGTGAGTTCTCATGGGTTGATCTGGTTTGCTAAGTCAACGTATAAGATCTCACCTCTCAATTACTTACTCAACATTCCAGTACATTTATGGAACCATGGGTAGTTTTAGAAGCTGCCAAGCAGATGGATGAATGGTAACTGACTTAGGAGACCTAGGAAAGTTGAAATGCAAGCTAACTAAGACTGCTGCATCCTGGAAATGCTCTCAGGTTGAAACCACAAGCTGCTTCCGGAGGTGAGAGTGTAGCGTGGGGCTGGAAGCAGGAGAATAGGCTGACAGTGTTGCTGGAGGAGCTCCCACTCCCCTTACTCTCATTCTGCCCCAAGCAGAAGCCTGGAGGTGAACTGGTTGAACCAAAAATGTTCTGTTCGTGGAGATACCGGATCCAGTTAAGAGCAGTTACGGAGGTATCATCATAAAAATGAGATGTGCAAGTCTACATCCTGAAAAATGAGATCCTGAGAACCCTTTTCCATGGGGTTCTTAATATCCGGAATACTGCAGGTCCAAGTTATATTCGTCATGCAAGAGATTGTAGGAGTCTTCTCTGGAGAAACATGGGCCATAAATGAGGACCTATAGATATGGTCAGTCATATAGCTCTTCTTGGGAAGATGGGGGGAAGGAAATGTCTGCATGTGAGGCAATGGTATAAGGGAGTTAAATCCTATACTTTTTTAGCATGTAGTCATTTAGTGAGAAATCAAGATATATCACAATAAGCATATTGATTTTTTAAAATATATTTTTATTGATTTCAGAGATGGAGAGAGAGAGA
The DNA here is from genome assembly GCF_000147115.1 of Myotis lucifugus. Classification (NCBI taxonomy): domain Eukaryota; kingdom Metazoa; phylum Chordata; class Mammalia; order Chiroptera; family Vespertilionidae; genus Myotis; species Myotis lucifugus. Next base: position 2,260,595 of record NW_005871060.1, on the reverse strand, counting down.
CAGAAACATCAATGATGAGAGAAAATCATGGATCGGCTACCTCCTGTACACCCCCAACTGAGCACCAAGCCCGCAACCCAGGCATGTGCCTCTGACCAGGAATCAAACCTAGAACTCTTCAGTCCACAGTTGGACACTCCATTCACCGAGCCAAACCACCTAGGGCATGTTAATTGTTTTTAGAAAGTATTAGAAATATAGAGATAACTCCAGAAGATACTGCTAAAGTATTTGAAAATGGATTTATCTATTTTGCTCCTCCTAACAAGGTTTAGGAGTGCAGCAAGAAATGTATTACTTTATAAAAATAAGAAAATATATAAAGACAATCAATATAGTGCCATGGAGTCAGACATATCTGGATCCACCTTTTCTACCTGTGAGCTCTGTGACCTTGGTCACGTTGCTTAAATGTTCTGAAACTCAGTTCTCTCCTTGGTGAATGAGTCGGGGGGTGGGGTGGGGTGGGGGACCAAGCACATAGCAAGCATTCAGTAAATAATATCTTAGGGTTATTTTGAATATTAAATGAAATAATATATTTAAATACTTAGCATATTACTCAATAAAGCCTAACTAATACTATTATGACAATGCTTTGTGAAAGATGGGAAGAAAATCAACTCAGAGTAAGAACAGGAATAAATATTTGACTGCGAATACACACACGTAGGCACAGACATGCACACACACACAGAGTATATAAACAGAAGGAGGAGTGAATGAGGGATAAGCTCATTATAAGGGACAGTTCTATTTGTCCTTGATGTTTAAGTTAAAAGAACCAGATTCAAAGGAACAGCCAATTCTAGTTAGAAAGATGTAGGGAGATAAGTTCCTAAATAATCTTCTGTTGACTCACCTTAACTCTGCTTTGTGGAACAAGGTGACATAGTAAAGGATTTACTGAGTACTTAAAATGTGCAAAGTACGGGTACTAATTTCAATTATAAAATTATATAGTCATTATACTTAGTAAAAGTACTTTCGCTTTTATGCTTTCACTTTATTTTTATAATTGCCTTGTAAAATAGTCAGGGTAACACTTTACAGTTGGCTTTCTTAGGAGGTAGGAATTGGGAAGAGTGGTGAAAATAAAAGGAAACTATAGAAGTTGCTAAATATTAGCATAGTTATAGAAGCAAAATAGAGAGAATAACTTTGTTATAGGTGCCTGTTTTATAACTCAGTGTGCCAATTTGTTTGTTAAATTTCAGTGAGAAGTACAACTGCCAAATGAATCAAAATACTGATATCACCTGGTGAGCACAGTCTCCCCCCTATAAAAAATATTTCCATGGAAACTCAAATTGGTTAGTAGAAATGCAATCAAAACATACTTAGGGAATTATCTTAAGGGCTGATATAATCAAATTATGACAGCTGATGTCCCCCAATATGCCGTAAGTCTGTATTTCCCAAGCCACCAGAATGTCCATGTTAGCTGGCCAAGTCATCTTCATCTCTGGGTGGTGCTGAGAGTATGCTGACAGAATTGTATTCTTTGACTTCATGTAGATCATCTGGTGATACTTACTCTCTGGATATATTTCAGTACAGCTGGGTAGGTTAAAGCCTTCTTTTATATCAAGTCACATTCCAGGCATGTCTTCTTGATGAATATTACATATTTTAAATTACAATGTGAAAGCCCAGATTCTGTAGGGATTAAAAATGAGTAACATAGCCATATGGCTTTTTAAAATATTCTTATAAGTGCATTAAAAATAAACCCCCAAATTAACTAAAATGAACTTGAGTTCATTTTGATAAGAATGAAGCTAAAGATGATTTATCTATTGGATTAAATAAATATAGTATTGGAAGCATAGGTGCCAGTGTCAGAATATAGACTGCGCAGTCTGTGTAACTCTTTATGTTGTGTGTACATTTAAGATACTATCAAACTCTTTTTTTTTCAATCCTTACCTGAGGATATGTTTTCCATTGATTTTCAGAGAGTGTGGAAAGGAGAGAGAGAGAGATGTGAGAGAGAAGGGCAGAGGGTAGGAGAGAGAAACATGAATGTGAGAGAAACTCATGGATTGGTTGCCTCCCGCAGGTGCCCTAACTGGGGTGGGGATCGAACCTGCAACCCAGGTACATGCCCTCAACTGGAATCAAGCCCTCCACCCTTTGGTGCACAGGCTGATGCTCTAACCACTGAGAAGCCGGCCATGGCAATCAAACTCTTTTAATCACTATCCTTATGTTAGAAGCTTTGTTTGTCTTAGCTAGTGAAATGTCACTTCAACAAAACCAAAAGAACTTAAAAAAAATACCCACATGCTTAGAAAGCAGAAAATAGCAAAATGTGGGAAGGAAATCATCTTTGTAAAGAAAGGTCAGCACAAACATATGGATCCCAAGTGAAATTAAAATAAGGTTTCTGTACAGACTAGATACTGCGGCAGATAACGGTGCCACAGGCCAGACAGAAGGTTGCCAAGGCCCCAGGCTGCTTTCTTCTTTCTGCTAGGCTCAAGACTTTATCCAACATGATTTTGGTGATAACACTTGTTATATATCCTCTGGATCCTCAGATGCTAAATCATGCTGTAATAGACTTTATCCAGGAAACCTAAAGGCCAGCCATATTTCATCATTTCTTAAGTTTCAGTGATTATAAAACAGCCATCTGTACATGTCTGGAAGCATATTTTTATTTGGGTTATTATTTGATAATGTACAGACAATCCAATTACCAATCCTCTTTAATGTGTCTATTTTTTTTAAAAGTCCATAGGAAAATTTTAAATGGTTATATTTTTAAAATTTGTATTTTATTTAATTGAAATGTACATAAGACTTCTTGAATTGATATTAAACCAGAAGATAAGTATTTACACAGAATACCAAAAATATGTTAATTGAAAAATATTTGACTATATTATTTCTTTGAGTTTTTTGTTTGTTTTTTCAGTTAAGCAAACTGCCCATGTGCTTAGAGTTGGAGGTCATACATAAGCATCCAGAATAGAAAACCCTTTTGGAACTTTCCATTCGAGTACATTCTTTTACTATTGTTTAACATTACCTATCAAATGTTTATCTATTAGGTGCTTTTATCACCAACCAGATTCAAAGTAAAAGGTGAGTTAGGTGCTTTAAAAGTAGCTTTGAAATTCAGCTCTCGCAACACTCCCTCCCCTTAACTGCAGACCTTTGAGCCAACATGGTTAAAAACACCTGACCCTAAGCCACCTGCAACAGATGCCTGGCATTCTGCCATTACATGTTTATTCTTTGAGATTAAGGCACATATGCAAATTCTGCTGGTCAGCTTGGAGTTGGAGTATTAGGAAAGGTAATGCATTAAATATTTATTAGTGATGCATATATTAGTGTGAATTTTTTTCAGACTGTTCTCTTTTTATGAGGAACACTTGAAGAGCTTGTTTGTCTAGACAAGAAATGGAAGAATGTACTTTAATGGGAGCAAGGGAGAGAGTAGTTGAGATGGAGCGTGGTAGAAATGGGAAGTGGGATTGGAAGTCAGTAGAGAGTAGGAGGATGCTGTTTAGGGGCCGGCCGTACCAATCAGGTTTCCAGCAGGAAACAGATGGAAAACATTCGAATTGCATAACCTAATGGAGGGATGATTTATAAAGGACGAGGTAGGAATAGGGCAGGAAGGAGTAGATTCTAGCAGCAGAGAGCTGTGCAGAGAGGGCTGTCTCATAGAAGCCATGCCCTCGGATGGGAAGGTCCTGCAGACCAAGGACCAAGGCATAGTGGAAAGAAAACTGCGCTGGCATATGTCAGGAGACTTGAATCTCTGTGCCTGGGTTTTCTCATCCAGAAGATATAATATGTTTTCCAGAAAGCAACTGTGTGTCAGACTGTACTATTTATATGAAAACTCCAAAGAGAGCCCTACAGAGAAGGAAGGTCAGAAGGAAAAAAAAGAATGTTTAATTTTAAGAGGATGCAGAAATTAAAAGCGCAGACAAAATAAAAGGAAGATTTCTTTACCTGAGGCAGGTCCTAAGGCTAGTACATGGGAGGTGTTTATATATATGTGCTCATAGATAAATGTTTTAGAGACATATGTGTATAAATATTGGATCAACTAAGTTAGCACTGTTAGGAAGAAGAGGAAGAAGGAGGGAAAGTGCCCCACCACATCCAAAATATTTGCCTGAATCATTAGGATAAAGAATTTTAAATATCTGTTTTGCTAGTGGAGGTCTGACTAAAGAGACAGCCAGTGATGCAGACACAATTACAGGGGCTGTCCTGGTCATACTGGACATGGAATAGCTTGTGGTTGTTTAGCAAAAGGGTGATTTTTGTCATCTTTCTTCAGAAATTTATTTTATACTAACATGTACATTTTTAGTCTCCATTGTTAACTTATTAAGCCACAGCAAAGAGATTTAAAAAGACTACTTTTTTTTTCCTTGTTCCCTATGGAACTAGCTTTCAGTGTAAATCCCAGCATGCAGTAATGTATGAAGAATGTCAATACACTTTATCTCGTACAAGATACTCTTGTAAGAAAAATTGCTAGTTAACAGGGATGACACACTTCTTAAGAGTGCATCAGGGAAAAGAGAAATTATTTGTTTGATGTCATGCGTTTAGTAGCGTGTTATGATACCATCTAACATGAATGCAGTTTAAAATCCTGTGTGAAGTCCCTCTATTTTGACTGTCAAAATCAGGGTGGAAAACCATTTTGTTAGAAGTGTCAAGGATATATGAATGGTGAAGATATCAACTTTGTTAGCTTATTTTTTTGACTGCCACATGATTCTTCTTGTACGATATCATGTATGAACAAAAAAAGGGCATTAATTCAAAGACCAGAAATGCAATGAGTTTTAAACTAATCACCTCAAGGTGCAATGAATTTATCTGCAGTGTTCTTTATATATTGATGTTTGTGTCTACGTTGCTCCCTTGGCTTATATTCAATATTTGTGCCACAGAAAGGAAATCATTAAAGAATGCCTTTAAAATGAAAATTTGTCAAGGTCAGCGTTTCAAAAACAGAAGCTTGTGTTAACCATTCACTGCATTTTATTTCTCTTTAATAGTTGGTTAGCTCCTCAATCAAACGACTATAATTGTTAAAAATCTTATATAATAAAAGCCTAATATGCTAAGTGTCTAGTTATCTGGTTGGCCATTCAAACAATCAAAGCATAATATGCTAATGATATGCTAAGGCCACTCAACTGCTCACTATGATGTGCACTGACCACCAGGGGGCAGATGCTCTGATCAGTAGGTTAGCTTGCTGCTGGGATCTGGCCGATCAGGACTGAGCGAGATAGGCCAGACACGCTCTGGAGCCCTGCCATGGTCCCTCCCTGGCTGGCCAATCTCCTGCGCCCCTCCCTTCCCCAATCGTGCACCAGTGGGGGCCCTCGGCCTGGCCTGCACCCTCTCGAAATCTGGGACCCTTCAGGGAATGTCGGAGAGCCAGTTTCAGCCGGACCGCAAAAGGACCAGTTGCTATGATATGCACTGACCACCAGGGGGCAGATGGTCAATACAGGAGCTGTCCCCTGGTGGTCAGTTCGCTCCCACAGGGGGAGCATTGCTCAGCCAGAAGCTGGGCTCACTGCTAGCAAGTGCTGTGGCAACAGCGGGAACCTCTCCCACCTCCGAGCCAGCACTAAGGATGCCAACTGACATCCTTAAAGGACATCTCCTGAGGGCTCCCAGATTGTGAGAGGGCTCAGGCCTGGCTGAGGGACCCCCCTGCCCAGCACATGAATTTCATGCACCAGGCCTCTAGTTAATTTATAAAAGCCATTATCAGCCTTATCTTTGTCTAGTTGAGCTTCATGTAAGGGTAAAATCTTTTGGACAGAAAGGAGATGAGAATATGATCAATATAAACAATATACATATTGCACTCTATGGAACTGAGGTATCCCCCAGAGAACTTGGGTGTAAGTAGAATTTTTGAAAGTGAATCTTGCTCCTTTGAGGACTCTCTTTATAAAAGATGGGCTACATGTCTTGTGGAAGATACCTTTGGATAGCCCCCCATCTCTAGGAAATGTCCTCTCACCACCAAGGGTGAGGCCCTGTCTGCCATGTTTTGATTACACGTTCATGCCTCTGAACTTGAGCTGCAATCAAGGGTGGACACCCGATCCAAACTAGATCAATACAATAGAATCTCCTTTCCTGGGAATTTGAAATTGGGACCTGGACCTTTCAGGTTAGACTCTGGTCTCACCCATAGGCTCCATTACAGTCCTCCCCTTGGTTTCTGTGATACACTCTGGAGCTTCCTTTTGTCTTTACCTCATTCACATTGGTACCTGTTACTATGACCAGATTTACATCTTTCTTGGAGTGAACCCAATGGATTGAATTGAAGACTTTAGTTTGGAAATGCAGGCTTATTATTGTCAAAACCTTCTGGGACCCTATTCCAACAATGAGATATCCCATAGGCTGTTTCCTTTGAGCCTTCTCTCCCACAGTCTCATGCACAGGTGCCCAATCTCCAACTTTTCTCCTGGCATCTCTTACCTTCGGAATACATGTATTTCTCGGAGGCCCTTACCTTCCCACCCCTAGGAGTGCCTTTCTTCTGATTTACTGTTAAATTTACAGTTTTGAATCAATCTAGACTTTAATATTTCATGGAACACAAGATAAAAAGCAATACAATAATAGTAAGTTTTATCTATTTTGAAAATAGTTGTTTTTTAATATATTTTATTGATTTTTTACAGAGAGGAAGGGAGAGGGATAGAGAGTTAGAAACATCGATCAGCTGCCTCCTGCACACCCCCGACTGGGGATATGCCCACAACCAAGGTACATGCCCTTGACCGGAACCGAACCTGGGACCCTTTAGTCTGCAGGCCGACACTCTATCCACTGAGCCAAACCGATTAGGCCGCAGTGGTTCTCAACCTTCTGGCCCTTTAAATACAGTTCCTCATGTTGTGACCCAACCATAAAATTATTTTCGTTGCTACTTCATAACTGTAATGTTGCTACTGTTATGAATCGTAATGTAAATATCTGATATGCAGGATGGTCTTAGGCGACCCCTGTGAAAGGATCGTTCGACTGCCAAAGGGGTCGGGACCCACAGGTTGAGAACCGCTGGGTTAGGGCATTGAAAATAGTTTTAAGGGCTCTCAGCTTCTCGGCATCTTTCCTCTCCGATTTATTTTGCCACAGCACCTGGTTATCCTTCTAAAAGTGTAGCACTATTGAAGCCCTCTGACGTTTAAATTTATTATTGTCTCCATTTCGTCTATCGAAAATGTTCACACTAAAAGGTATTTTTCAGGCAAAGTCTGGCAAACCTTGTCATTAAAGGTGAGGTAGTAAATATTTTAGGTCTGTGGACCATATGGCTTCTGTCTCAACTATTCAACTTTGCTGTGGTAACAGAAATGGTCACAGGTAATATTCAAGCAAATGGACATGGCTGTGTCGGACAAAACTTTATCCACAAAACAGATCGTATGTGGGATTGACCTAAAGCCTTCTTCATATTGGATCTCAACCAGCTCTGTCCCTTGGCTTTCTACCCCATCCCTTCACACACTTGGGGCTCAACTGACATTAAATTTCTTTCTGTGCCCCTGAGGTACTCCGTTCATTCACTACTCAATGCTTCTGTCCCCTTGGATGAGGGCAGGGGTGAGGCATAGGGAGACAGTTGTTTCTCCAAGCCCATTTTCCATAGGAGGTGCCTTTGCATAAACTTTAAGGTAACATATAGTCTTATTGCTGGTTAAGGGGATGATGACAATATTCTGAAGATAGCATGATAAAATATATGATTAAAACTCAGTGCTAATACCAGGATACAGGTAATACTATGAAATAGGTAAAGAGGTAGTCATAGATTTGTGCCTTTTTTTTGGTTACTCCTTACCTGAGGATATTTTTCCATTGATTTTTTAGAGAGAGTGGAAGGGAGAGGGAGCGAGAAACATCGATGTGATAGGGACACATCAATTGGTTGCCTACTGCATGCACCCCAACCAGGGCCAGGGAACCTGCAACTGAGGTATGTGCCTTTGACCAGAATTGAACTAGGGACCCTTCAATCCACCCACCTATGCTCTATCCACTGAGCCAAACTGGCTAGGGCCTATTTTTTTTTTAATATGCGTACTCTTCTCCCCATCTTCATTAATGATGCCAGACCCTACCCTCAGATATAGAAGCTGGCTATGCCTTTCTTTCTTCAATTTTCTTTTTCAAGTTGCAGGTTAAATGTTCTGTCCTTTATCAACTCTGATCTCTCCAACTAGCAGTAATTTCTCTCTCTTTGGGATTCCTGTTACACCCCATCACATCACATATGGTTAAAAAATAACCATAATCCTGTATCATGGTTATTTTTTAAAGTGTTTTAGTTTAATGACTAGACTATCTATTAGTGTCTCTGGGAATGGACTGGATGCAGTGGTCGGCAAACTCATTAGTCAACAGAGCCAAATATCAACAGTACAACGATTGAAATTTCTTTTGAGAGCCACATTTTTTAAGCTTAAACTATATAGGTAGGTACATTGCTATTAACTTAATTAGGGTACTCCGAAGCTGGCCTTTGCTAAAAACGTCCTCAATCTGATTGAGGTACGTTCGCTGAGGTCGACCCCTTCCAACTTTCCCATCCACACTGGTCTTGTATACTTGTTTCATCTATCTCCTTTCGTCCATCCTCTCTATATGTCCAAACCATCTCAACATACCTTTCTCAATCCTCGACACTACATCTTCTTTCACTCCACAACGTTCCCTAAAATTAACTTAATAAACTTTACTTTTGTCACCCGCGCACGATTTGCGGACTCGACTAGCACTAACCACTGCACATGAGACTGCTGACTGACTGGCTCACTCAACTGCATGAATCCCCGGCGCCTCCCCCACTCTGAGTATCCCGCAGCCCGCCTGGGCCGAGTCTCCCGTCGCCCGACCGACACCCCCCACTTCTTCTAAGGCCACTTCTTCAAAATAGACTCGCCCAGGCCGAAAACCGACTTCTGCGCATGGGCCACGAAGTTTCAATTGCACTGTATGTGTGCGCTCGCACGTGGTATTTTGTGGCAGAGCCACACTCAAGGGGCCAAAGAGCCACATGTGGCTCTCGAGCCGCGGTTTGCCAACCACTGGTGTATCCTAAAGACCACAGATCAGTGCTTTGCAGAGAGTAGGCATTAGAAAGTTATTGGATTAATAGATTTTTAATACTTTATAAAGATGGATTTCTTCACATTGAAGTTCCCTTTGTTTGATGAAGAAGTGTTAACTCTGTATAAAGATCAAGGTCAAAAGCAAACCTTTGGTTCACTAATCTTTAAAAAATATCCTCAGGCACTGTGGTCCAGTGCTGCTGAACTGCAGTTGGCACTTTTGCTAGCCAAATTCGCTCCATATGAAGCCCACTGGCCATTTGGGGATTGACAACTCTCCTACTGCTCCTTTCAAAGAACTTCTTAAGGAAACTGGGATAGATAATCTATGTGCCATATGTGCTGTTAAAATAAAGTTGGATATGCACTAATCAAGCGGTTTCCATGAGAAACGCAAGGCCTCCAAAATATGAAAAATCGTTTTAATTGTAGGACTTATGGTAAGCACTCCAAATAGCAAAATTACATTTCAAACTTTTTTGTCTAAGAAACTAGTTTGTACCAAAGCTTAAATATCCTGGAGCAGAAACACTGTGGCTGTTTAAAATGTTATAAAACAAGTTTGAAGCAAGCAAAAGAAAGTTTTCTCTTTCATGTTGCCTGCAAAGTCTTTAAATTAGTGCTTAGCTTAAAATATATATATATATATATATTTTTGAGAATGGTGGAGACTCAGGTATAGGGTTCCCCTTTCTCTCGCATAGCAGACATAGCAGACTGCAGGCAAGAGAGTGAGAATAGCCAAATCAAAGTCCCTTAGCTGAAAGCAGTGGCTGAGAACATCCTGATTTCGGTGTCAGACCCAGGAGAAGCCAGTTTTTTTGTTTGTTTCTTTTGAGGAAAGTGATAGTTAAGGAGGAATTGAGATGGAATACTGTTAATTTTTAATGCACCCAGTGTTTAAAGCCAGCTGATTGTCAACTAAAAGTGTTTTTTTTTAATCAAAAAGACAATGTAGACAGAAGCACTAAAATCTATAACTTGCCATCCAAATTGGTTTCTATTGTTATTTTTAAGTTTTATGTTATTACAACATATTATAAAATAAAGATTACAATAGTAATTTAAATTCTTCTAAGTTATTATACATTGTAATCTCTTAGAAGTCAGTATAAATATGCCACTTATTTGTTTAAAATAATTTGGGAGTGGCAGATTGAAAGATTACTTATGTCCTTTGCAATTTTTAAATTGAATTTATTGGGTTGACATTGTTTCAGAAAGCGATGCAGGTTTCAAGTGCTTGCTGCAACTTGCTTCATTTCCCTTCTGAATTGTCTGCTTCTATTTATATTCACTCCTAGGTTTTGAATTTTGTTATTTATAATTTCTACCTCTGATTCTGTAGATGGCTTAAAGGATTTGTACTTGTCTTGCAGTATTCTCAAAGAAGGAGATTGGATCTACTTTTATTAAATCTATTTCTCTTTTTCCTAGGGTATCTATGTTTCCCTCAGAGGAGGAATAATATCAAATGAGTGCGATGGATAATTTAAAACTTCCCAATTTTTTATCTTTTTTTTATGTATAACCTTTTAATTATAAATGCCAACAAAATGACTAATTTAAGGTTTATAGAGATGATAAAATGTTAGGACTTGTCAATGGCTTTGAAAACAGAATCTGCTCTAGCGACTTTAAACGAAAGGGCCGTATTAAGGGTGTAAATAGCTTCCAGAGGCATTTGGCTAGCTGAAGAAGGAGAGGGAAGGCTGAGCTCCCAGGAACAACTCCCAGAGCACACTCGGGCACGGAGCTGCAAGGGGGCTGCTCTCTGCTGGGATCAGGGAAGAGATGAACCCCAGATCCACCGAATGGGCCCCCAACTGCTGCCTCCTGCGCGCTGCCTCTGTCAGGACCCACGCCAGCAAAAAGGACACCCCATGTCCTGCCTCTCTCCCCATGGGCCTCAGTTCTGATTCAGAGTCTGGCCTAAGCCTGTATGGCCAGATTCTAAATCATGAGGAAACCCGCCCATAGGGAGTCCAGGAGATGTCTCTTTTAAGCTTTTCCTAATGTGCAGAAGGACGTGTTAAAGGGGAGTTGGGTCAGTGTTGGGTTTACCCACAGGGTCCACCATGCCAGGCAACTTTTATTTTCTCTTTTCTTTGATTCCCACCTCTCCCCCGGGTGGGATGCTGATAAACAGCAAAATGATTAGAATTTGAAAGCTGGTTTAGGAATCAAGTTGTGTCAACATGCATCAAAGACCAATGAGGAAAATAACTATTTTCCCATTTCCTTACGTGTACCTTCCTTCTCTGATGGTGAAAACATGGCTCCCACGATCTATACTTACTGAATTTATCAACCTCCCCTGTCTGGAACAATTTCTCCTCACCACTGTGAGCCTCAAGCTGCAGGAACTCTGACACCACCACCAGCCTGCACCGCCACCCAGGCTGTCAAACTCCCCACGTGGCTGCCACTCTGCCAGGGCACTTTCTACAGCCCATCCCCAGATTTCCTGACAATTTATGGGGGAAAGTGATCCCTGAAAAGAATCTCCCCATGGAGATTACATGGGTTTTCATCTCCCATGCTTGGCTGCTCCTTGTTCTGAACTTCTTTCCCCCTGCTTGCCCCACTCCTGCTCCACATTATGGACAGCTCATCTTCTAGGCTCTCTCCCTTCCTGTTCATGCTCTGACACCCTGCACTGGGGTGACACCCCTGCACAGAAGTCCATGCTGGTGCTCCAACAACTCCAAGCTGAGCTTCCCCCATAAAGAAGTCCTCCTCCCCTCACGTAGGCTCAGAAACCACACATTGGGCAGTGCTGCCTCTACATACATGTCACACACACGCATAACCTCCTCACCTGGCTTGTTCTTTGACTCTTCATGTTGGGCCACTGCCTTCGCATGTGGACATCTCTCTTACCCTTCTTGGGCTCCAATACCCCATGCCAGGATGCCCCTCTCTGCATCAGGGGACACTCCTCCATCTGCTTGGCCTCGGATACCCTGTGCAGGACCACGATAGCTTCTCTTTTCCGTGACACCATTTCTTGCCCCTACCTAGTGGCTTTTGACCTGAATTGTTCATTAAGGGAAGGGAAGAGCAGATAAATAGGAGGAACGTGGTATCAGAGAAATGGGGGTACAAAATGAGGTAAGACCAAAGGTATAACTGTGTATGTATATGAGGGACACAGAGTACATAAGGGGACTTATTAGCGGTGATAATAGAGCTAATTTGTGATGCTATTGTGGAGGGCCTTAAATTGTCAGGGAATGAGATTTCTTTGGCAGTTTTAAGTGATTGGCTTTTATACTTCAGAAATAAATCACATTGCAGTGTAAAAGGTATGGGAGACAGAATACTATTAGAATAATTCCACTGAGAATTGAGAAACTGACCTGAACCAGGTCTATGAGAAAGGGCATGAGAGGAAGGGATGCAGTTACACTGAGGTGGCCAGATTATTATGACCGGCCAGATTACTATGACCACCCCATCAGTACTTCGTTGGGCCACCTTTTGCCTTCAATACTGCGGCGATTCTTCTTGGCATTGACTCCACGAGATGTTGAAAGGTGATGTGAGGAATCTGACACCATGCCTGATGAATAGCACTGTCCAGTTCTGTGAGATTTGATGGTTGTGTAACCAGCTGCCTGACGGCTCTTTTAACTTCGTCCCACAAATGCTCAATTGGATTGAGATCTGGTGATTGTGGGGGCCACCTAAGCAAGGTAAAGTCTCCCTCATGTTCTTGAAACCACTCCTGCACAATACGAGCACCGTGGCATGGCGCATTGTCTTGTTGGAAGAAGCCATCTCCATGGGGATACGCTATCAACATGATAGGATGAACTCGATCAGCAACTATACTTAGGTATGTTGTGCTATTCAGATGTTTATAATGATCTGGCTCTCTAGCAACTTCAGCATGAAATTATAGCTAATTTGCCTACAAACATCAGGCAGTCATAATAATCTGTGTATAGTGCAGTTATAGATTTTATCCTTCCAGAATGCCATTCTGAGCCTGACCTGGTTTGTGAAGGTCTGACATTGCACGTGAGATGTGACTTTCATCAAACAAGCTGCCAGGTGTCTTGGATTTTCGTGGGTGTTCTAGATGCTATAGTTGCATCACCTGGATTCCTTCATCGGAGGCACTCCTTCCCCAAAGCCAGGAGTTTGGCTGCTGACAGCTCACCGTTGAGTTCCTCCTTAAAATTGCCTTGAGCCAAAGGAAGCTGCCTTGTCCCCGGTTATGCTCCCTCTACAGGGGCAGCCACATTTAATGAATGGTCTGGAGGGGACACAAAACCTTGGCCTCATTGCGTCACTGAAATCAGGACACCTATGAAAGACCATTTCAACTCCAGGAGCTACCCCTGAAGGTGGCCGAGGCCTCCTTTGCAACTTCATCATGTTCAACTTTCCCTCTGAACATTCCTGCTTCTCGCACCTGTCATAGTGTTTGCTCCTGAGAGCACGCTCCAAAATACCTCCTGCATGCAAAGCTCAGAGTCTCGGGTCTGTTTCTGGAAACTGGATTTAAAACGCATTCAATCCCAAACGCAGATGTTGGTAATCATTCTGTCATTGGTTGACATCCTCTGTTGTCATACACGGAGATATTAACGTTGAGGTAGAATCATTTTGTTCCCTTTCAGGAACTAGTTCAGACATTGGGGAAGTCTAGCTCTTTCATGACTGTACCTGATAAAAGTTTAAACAAGCTTTGTCACCTATGGGTCCTGAGGATTTATTTTCTGTCTCTGAATCACTGGAGCTGTGTAATGAATCACTGCATGTGATGTGACTATGATTCACTTCCAGTGTGGTTCTTCCCTTCCAGGAGAGTCGTGTTTGTTGATTCGGATGTAACACAAAGGTATCTACTTGTAAATAATATAGATCTCATGATTTTTTTACTCAGAAATGATACATTTATTTTATTTTCGTATGTGTATTATTGTTGCTTATTTGTCCCTGCTGTTTATTATTTGTCTGGGTGGGAGACATAGAAATAAATTAATGATAGGGTGTTGGAAAGGTGAATTCCTGAGAGGAGTGGGTATATAATATGTGCTTAGAACATTGCCAGGTACATAGTAGGTATCAAATATTTGTTAAATAAAAGTTAGTAAAGAAATAATTAAATAAAATTGAACAAGAAGTCCATGGGAGCTCTGAAGGTGGCAGAGGGCCTAGTGAATATTTCCACTTCAAGCTACTCTAAGTCTGTACAACTGGGTTTAAAAGGGTTTCATATTCAGTAGCATATTTTTTTATAATGAGGTGATAAATTCTAACATTGAATTTGAAGTTTGGTTTGATACCAAGAATAATTTTCAAAGAGTAGGGTCTTGTATGGATTGTGAAGCAAAATACTTCAGCAGAAATCTAGATATGATAAAAAATATTTTAGATTTATTTATCTAAATAATTCAGTCTAGCCCCTTGTCTCTCTCTTCCTCTCTGCTTTCCCTATCTAATATCCCCTTTCATTTTCTGTCTCTCTGCTTAAAAATCTGCATTTCCTGTCCCATTCTTGATTTAAAACTGAAAGTTAAACAGAGTCCCTTAACTTGGCTAAGGTCTAGCTGTCACAATGCTCCAGTCCTCTCACCTGGTAGAGGAAAAGAGAAGTTGTTGCTATTGTTACTGCTCCTTCTTCGTGGCTTGGTGAGATCCCAAGTCTGCCCTCATTATTGTTTGGGAATTCGGAGACCAACAGCCTCCTTCACCAAGGACTATATCAGGAACTACCCCAGTTTTAGCACTGAGAGTCTCCTGTCCCTAGACACCCCTCATCTGGAACAGATCAGGACAGTTGTTTGCCCAGTAACTAATGCATTTTCCACCGATTTTTACTAGGTGAAAGTGATTCTGATAATTATATGATTATCGATTAATTATTGGTTTGTGCCAGGAGAGGCCACTTCCCTGCTTTGCTGAGACTCTTATATGTGCCAATGAATACAATGAAAAGAGTTCCAGAACTGGGCTGAACTGATTACCCAAACAAACAAAAGAATGGTGACAAACTTTAGTATATCAATCACCTCTACTGGCTTTGTAGTCAGGAAAGAGGAACTGAGTGGGAGGACTTGACTAGGGCCTGGGAACTGGAGGAAGAACAAATTTTAAGGTATTCTGTTTTACTGTGGGCCTAAAACAAGATGGTTTCTGAGATCAGTTTGTGGAGTCCCAGAGATGAGCAAAGAGTCAAGAAGCTAGGGGAAAAGAAAGCCAATAAATGTGAGTTTAAAATACTTCATCATGAGGATATGTCGCAGGCAGATAGTCATTATTCAATGCAGCTGGTCCTGAGGTCAGCCCTGGAGTCTCACCATTTATCTGGTTTTGCTGCTTCTCTGGGCCTAAAGCTGAAATACAACTGAGGCCTAGATGCTATCTCTAGGGAGGAAAGGTCACACTGGGGATGAGATCCCATCTTACAATTGTCCTTTGCTAGGCACCCAGGGCTTTCTACCCCAGTGATCTTTTGTACTTGGCCCATTGTCCTTGCTCTGCTCATATCTGCCTTCCAGCCTACCATAGCCCCATCAATACCTTCCCCAACCCACCAATTAAGAAGTGGTGGATCCAGCGGATGGTATTAGAATTTCCGTCTCCAAGTGGCAGATATTGCAAAACAGGGTCCATCTGTATTTATTAAAGCTCTTATCCATTCATTTTTCTTGGTTAAGCTGCTGTAGGATGATATAGTCTCCTAACTGGTCTCCTTCCTTTCATTCTTGTTCCTCCAAGTCCATTGTATCATATCAACACGAATAATCTTTGAAAAACATAGATCTTATTACTTTATCCCCTATCCCACCCTCTGGGTTAAAATCATCTAATGGGTTCTTATCACACCTAATATACAGTATCTGAAATCTTCATCACAGTTTACAAAGCATCACTAATGTGGCCTCTGCCTACCTCTCTTCATCTTACCCACACAGCTCCAGCCACATGATTGTCTTTCTGCTTCTTGAATGTGCTCAGTGACATGTCTATGGAGAGTTGCAGGAGCTGGGAATGTGTCCTCTTTCAGCTCCTGGATTAACTGCCTTCTTTTGGTTAGTCATCTGGTCAGTTATTCTCTATTAAAATATTTTAAATCTCTGCGAACCACCTTTTAATATGGACATGATTTATTTATTTTTGTCTGCTTTTCTTCCCTGATCACACCGTAAGCTTGGTGAAAGCAGGTGCTTGTCACCTTGTTCTGTGCATTAACTGTTAAGTACTAATAGATAATTGATAGCAAATCTTTGTCAAAGTGACTGGTTTCTATTTGCAAAATGCTTATAAACAAATCCGTTTGTATATAAAATATAACTTAAATGAAAAGTTATATACACATGACAACAAACTGGAGAAATAGTAAAAGGCAATATGTAATTAAGTACTATGTGAACTTTTTATCACAAAGCCTTGCTTTAGTTAAAACACAAAGGAGGAGGTGACACATCATATTACTGTCAATCATTATAAGTTCTAAAAGCCAGTTTCAACCAGGAGAAGGCAGAAGACTTAGGTGGAAGTGGTGGAAAGGAGAAAGGAGGGGGCGGGGAGTGTAGTTGGCCTACACAGAGAGTTTGAATGCAGCAAACTTCAGCTCCTGCACTAGTTTGGTAAGGGCAGCCTGGCTTGCCCCAAGATGAAATTCTTAGTATTTGGAGCTTGGGGTAAATGACAATGGGAAAAAATATTTTGAAGTACAATTTTACATTCAGAAAGATCCCCCCGACCCCCCCCCCCCCCCCCCCCCCCCCGCCACACACACACACACACACACACCCCTTTCCTGGCTTGGCGAGATGAAACTACAAAGGTTTATAATAGAAAAAGAAGAAGTTGCCTTCCTAGGTGGAGAGTTGGGAAAGTAAAAAGAGTGTGTGTGCTTGTGGGAGTGGGGGTGGGGCGGAATAGCCTATCGCCCCCCTTGGAATTGTTAGTCTTCGGTCTTCGATCCCAGCGACTCCAGCTGCTGAAATGGACCAGGCCTGCAGGGTGTATGGGTGTGCAGCTGCTACAGGACATTTGCTTTTCTAAACTCCTCCTCTTCCCCCAATTTGGCAAGCGTTAGTCATTTTCAACTCGGCAAGAACCCACAAGTGTGCGTGTGTGGCTGCGGGCTTCGGATCAGGCCCCGCCCACCCTGAGCGGGGACTTGGCCCGGCTGCGCGCTGGGCTCTGGTTGGAGTGGCCGGTCCGAGCCGCTCGCCCCGGGCCGCTCAGCCTCCTCCCCTAAAGGGGACCGCCCGGCCGCGCCGCGCCAGGGCCGCCGAGCACAAGGAAGAAAGTTTGCCGCGCCCGGACGAGTCGGGCCGCCGGAGGAAGGGAAGGAGCCGGAGGACCGGGACCTCCGCTCTGAGTTTGTGCAGCCGTCGTGGCGTCCGGGGGGCGGCTGCCCGCCGCGCACTGCAGCCGCCGGGCTTCGGGCCACCCCGCGGAATGGGGCGCGGGGTCCGGTCCTAGGCGGGAGCCGCAGGCTGGTCTGGAGGCCGGGGAGGAACTTCTTCCGCGCGCGGCCGCCTGGGCCCTGGCTGCCGGCAGAGACTCTCCGGATCCGCGGGGGAAGGACTGACTGCTCTCCGCCGGGATTCGCCTGGGTTCCGGCGGCGGCAGCAGCTGCGGCTGCGGCTGCAGCGTCTCCCTTTGTCCTCTGTGGACCTCCCTCCCGCCCCTTCTCCCTCCCGCTGTCAGGGAGTGGGTTCCGCTGCTCCAGGCGCCGGCGCCCTCGCAGCTCGTCGCCCCAGGGTCCTGGGGGACTCCTACCCCCGCCGCCGCGTCCCGGGGAGCCCCGCCGAGGGGGCCGGGAGCTGACGGAGGCGCAGGCCCCCCGCAGGATGGTGGCGCGGCTGTCGCTGGCCCGCAGTCCGGGGAGCTGGCTGGTCCCGGGGCTGTGGCTGCTGGCCCTCGGCGGTCCCGGGGGGCTGCTGAGCGCCCAGGAGCAGCCCAGCTGCAGAGGCGCCTTTGATCTCTACTTCGTCCTGGACAAGTGAGTGCCAAGGGGGTCCAGTGTCTTGTGGTGCGGGTGGCGTGGGGTGAGTTGTGGCCGGGAGGCAAAGATGTGTGCGCGCCCTGGGGAGGGGAGTGAGAAACCCGTGGATGGCTACCTTGTTGCTCTTTCCGGGCACAGGGCCAGCGCTTTGGGATATTTGCGGGCTGGGGGTGGTGATAGGAGCCAGTCCTGAGGTGCAGGACTCTCTGGGAAAGTGGGGTAGTCCCTGCTTGCAGTCCAAGGGCTTTCTGGGAAATGGAAATGCGGCCACTGGGGGTAGCCTTCTGTGCCCCTGGAACCCAGACCAGACTGTTGGTCAGCCTCCCTGTCCTCACCCCGTCACTCTGGCTAAAGTTTGCTTGGTTTTATCCTAGGAAAGGCCCAGGGTTAACAAACCCTGCGTAGTTTGCATGTCCTGGGAAGAAGGCTGTGTTTATTTTAAAGAGCTGGGGTCCCGCTCCCAACTATTCGCAGGCAGGGGGTCCCCAAAGATGGGTTGACTTTCTCAGTTCTTGCAACACCTAAGTTTCATGGCTGGTGTTGTTACTTTGATTCTAGCAGCGGCCCCATGTACATGTTTGTTTTTCTGATCAGTTCTATTTCTTTTTCTTTTTTTTCAGGTCTTGGAGTGTGGCCAATAACTGGCTTGAAATTTACGATTTTGTCAAGCAACTTACAGAACGATTTGTGAGGTATTTCTCCCACTTTACTTTTCTAGCGACTGGAGTGTGAAGTTGAGGGAAGTAGACCAACATGCAGGGTATTCCCCCGCTTTTTTGGAAACCTTTTGCAGGAAAAGCCTTCAGTGAAATGTGGATGTGAAAGAGCCTCAGGATCATTATTACACACATGCTCTTATTAGGACAGACCTTCACTTGTTGAGGGCTTATGTCATCTGGACCCCAGAAACTTGGCTCAGGCCCCAGGGAAGCATCTTCAAATGCTATTCCACATGTCTTTTCCTTTTTGAATTTTCATCTGTTATGAATTTCAGTTATGCTTTCTCATAATTTATCACATTAAAATTTTTATGCTAATAGTATCCATCATATATTTTCCTTTCCACACGATTCTTAGCATTGTAGAGGTCCTCATTAAAAAAAAAAAGTGTTGGTAAACTTCAAATGAACATGTGTTAATAACCTACTACCAGAAAAGGCACTTGTGTGGTTGTTTAAAGAAATGACTTGTGTTTACAAAATGTGTGGGTGGGTGTGTGGTGCGTTTAAAATTTAACTGTTCTATATATGCAATGAGCCTTACTACGAAAGACTGGTTTCTTCTCCTATAAAAAGCATAACTACTATGCAGTCCAGCTCACCCTCTTATTTAGAGGTAACTAGGGATTAGTGGCATCCCTACTTAAACATAGCCCCCAGACACCAGGCTTTTGAGGCTTTTTTCCCCTTTCATTTTTCTTTTTTAAAGAAAAACATGCAATGAGCAAATGCAAGTTTATCAAGATAATGGAAAGGACACAAAAAGGAGCTGTATCATTAAATATTGCTTCTTTCAGTCTTGTTAGCCCAAATGTTGTCTGTAAAACAGGCTTGGATGATCAAAACATTTTGAAAGTCATGTTGCAAGTAACTTCAACAATCTGTAGAGGCCTAGGCAATCCTTGCTTTCAGTTATTGGCAGCCGTGAAGTTATCCCTATAAAAATGTATGCTTGTCCATGTTCCATCATGTCTCCTGCTTCAGAAATCAAGTATGACACTCATTTCTGGGCGGGGTCAGAGGTAAAACTGTCTAAGAAAGAAAAATAAACAGGGCCCTATGTCCTTTAATGTCAAAGACAGAAGAGAGTTCTTGATAAGTTTTCTGATTTAATCCAGGAGTATGCAGAGAGTTTTCACATAGATTTTGATTGAGAGCAATGGATCATTTCAATACAACATTTCCAAGAAGGGAGGTTCTTATTTATTTGGTCTGCTTTGCAAGTTGGACTTCTGTAATACACAGTTCTCTGGCTCAAGTTTGGTTGCTCCGTTACTAAGGATACAGCGTAGGAAGTGAATACAGGGTGACTACTGAAGAGAGTAACTTTCAAAATATGCATGGGACATCGTTCTGATCTTGCGGTCTGTAGGTCTTAGCTTCATACCTTCAGTTTCCAATCTGAGTAATGGTTGCAAAGAGTGTCTTAGAAACAGGAACCATTCTGTGGTATAAATGCCGAAAGCTTAAAAGACGCAGCTCACTGGGGCAGTGGTTGACTACGGCAATATGACCGTTGAGACTTGGAAAATTGAAGATGACTAATCAAAACGGGATTTGTTGGTCTCTTTCACATTGCCCATGGCATTCTTTAAGTATTCTAAAGTATTCAGGATAACTTTTTATGAAATTCATAATGTAGTGGTAATTAAGTCAAACTGGCTACTCCCCAACCCTCAATATTGCTAGCCATAGTCTCTCTGCAGGGTTTGGTCTCCTTTAAGGAGATAGGATAGAACATCAAGTAGTTTCTCAAAAGAATTGTTCATGGACCTAGAATTTATCTTTCTAGTAAATCTCTTCCTAAACGGCCCCAAGGGTCATGGAGGAGTGCTTGAGTGCTGAGAAGCACTGCCTGAATCCAAAATGACTTGTGCAGTAACATTAAGCAGAGTTAGTGTATCTATTAGGGGGTTCCATTGGAAAGAAGCCTGGGCTATTCAGTGAGACGGATTTTAAACGAGACTCCCTAGCTGTATATCTGCATTGTATCACTATTTCCTTTAAACATGTTTTAACGGCCTCTCTTCTTATTTTGCAGCCCTCGCATGAGAGTATCTTTCATTGTGTTTTCTTCTCAAGCAACCACTATTTTGCCATTAACTGGAGACAGGTTAGTGCATTATCATGTCGCTGCAGGCTTTTAGCAGAGACTAATCTTAAAAGAATGATTGATATTCCAAGTGGTGGTTCAGGCCTCTCAGTGGAATCAAGCAAATGCACAGACAATTGGGTTCTCTTCACTAATAGAGGGGAAAGGAGGTATGAGTAATATAAAAGAGTGGATAATCTGAAAATCAATATCATTCATATTGGGTGTGGAATGTACAGTGAAACCCAGAACTCTGCCTAGTTGTATATTCACTACCTCCCACCATTTCCCTTCTCTGTTACTATAAGTAGTTCTACATCTTTCTTGTTTAGATGTAATATATTAATCAATTAGGAATTTGAAGAACATTAGGGAGGGAAGGCTATGGATCTATTTGGATAATTCACTAGATTCAGCAGACATCCTGGATCTCTAGTCTTACTCTAAGGTGCACTGGTGCTGAATATGTTTATTTTTGTAAAGGAACTTGCTTTATATTATATTAGTATGTATATGTATATATATATAACGTACATATAAAATGCATCTATATAGCTCACATTTTTATCAGACATGTGTAATATATAAGTATGTGTCTCTACACACAGATACACACACACAAGACACACACACACAAATACATAAATCTTTTGTAAAAGGTATGGCTTTTTCCAAGCCAATGTCACCGTATTTCATATGACCATTTCTATGTCATTTGAACTCACTGTGGCAAGTTGGAAATAGTCATCGCCGTATTTTAAAGAATGGCTAGTTTCCATGGGATCAGTTTTGCTTACTAGACTCTGAGTTCTTTGTTTTTATATCTACTTTATTTAATACCAGGTATGCATGATAGCTCTTGCTCAGTACTTGTTGAATCAATGAATGAGTTAGCATTATTTTGAAATCAAACTGTAGTTTTAGCAGGGGAGGCTGGTGGAGTTTGTTTTGCATAATATGTGGATTTCCCAGGAGTTATGTGTGAATACAGGTTTCTTTTATAAATTATTTTTCTTTGAGAAATGTCAAGAAAGCATAGTATTTAAAAGGATTCAGGGAGAGAACTTATATAAACTTTAAATTTATTTGTGCTTTAAGTATTACTTTTCCTGGAGAGGAAGTCTGTAGATGGGTGGGGCGGGGGGGGGGGCGCGGTCTGGCTTACAACCTCAGTCTTCTCATGGATACTTCCCTTCCATCTTTTTTTACGTGCACCTGGGTTTCTTCAAGGCCAGAACAATAGCAGCCCCTTATAACCCATACACAACATCTTTCTACATTCAGTGATGTGGCAGTCCTTGCCTTCATGGGAATACATTTTATTCACCGCCCAGCCTCATTTCCAAAGACACGGATTTGGACCTAGCCTATCCTCTAGGAGAAAATAAAAGCATGATGGTGACATTTATGGAGTGCATAAGTAGAGAAAAGCGCTTAGCATAATGCCAGACATATAGTAGACTCTCAGTAATTGTCACCTGCGTATTCTGTGCCAGGTGCTCCGTCAGACTCTTTACATATGGGTCCTCCAGCCCTTTGAGGATGAAGTGTAATCAGTGGTCTCCAAGTGGATATTGCTTAGACATGCACATGAGGAGTTTGAATCATTAATTTAAATGAGAGGTTCTTCCCTTCTCTTGGTTGAATCTCATAGGGGAGAGATTGGAATGGGATAAAGAGGCTTCTATTTGAAGAGACAGCGTAACATTGTTGTTAAGAGCCACTGAACTGGTATCTAGCTAAACGGTCATGGGCAAGTTACTTAACCTCTTTTTACTTAAAATATTTTTTTATTGATTTTTAGAGAAAGAGGAAGGGAGAGGGAGAGAGACAGAAACATTGATGTGAGAGCCAAACAGAGACAGGCTGCCTCCTGCACACCCTGCCTGGGAATCAAGCTTACAACCCGGGCATGTGCCCTGACCAGGAATCAACACTGCAAACTTTCAGTGCAGGGGATGACGCCCAACCAACTGAGCCACATTGGCCAGGACACTTAACCTTTTTATGCCTCCTTTTCCCCCTCTGCATACTGACGGCAAAGATGATGATAACAGTAACTACCTCATAAGATTGTTGTAAGAATTGAAATCAGTGAGTGAGGAGAATATACGACAGAATCTGGCATGTATGTATTCAAAAGGTGAAAGCTCTGTTGTTACCTGGAGCTAGGGAATATGTAGTATTTAATGATCAGGGAAGAATTGTGTTTATATAAAGAGATTATTGTCCTTTTGAAAGGATTTATAATACTCCAGGCAGAATTTTTTTTTAAATATATCTTATTGATTTTTTACAGAGAGGAAGGGAGAGGGAGAGGGATACAGAGTTAGAAACATTGATGAGAGAGAAACATCGATTCAGCTGCCTCTTG
Organism: Myotis lucifugus; assembly: GCF_000147115.1. Taxonomy (NCBI): domain Eukaryota; kingdom Metazoa; phylum Chordata; class Mammalia; order Chiroptera; family Vespertilionidae; genus Myotis; species Myotis lucifugus. The sequence continues at coordinate 2,237,293 of NW_005871060.1, read as the reverse complement.
CATGCCCCCTACTGGGGATGTGCCCACAACCCAGGTACATGCCCTTGGTCGGAATCGAACCTGGGACCCTTCAGTCTGCAGGCCAAAGCTCTATCCGCTGAGCCAAACCGGTTAGGGCTCCAGTCAGAATTTTAATAATGCTACTTGCAAGTTATTTTGCTTGCCTGTCTCTTGGAAATAAAGATACATTTATTTTTATTGAATTTAACTATTTGTAGCATGTTGAACTAGTTTGGGATGGCAGAAAGAACACTAAGAAGGTCTGGGTTAGAGTTCTGGTTTTGCTACTTTCTGACTTGGAGAATTGGACCAAGTATATACTCAGTGTGTTGCTTTTTATATGTATAAATCACAGACATAAACTATCAAGTTTTCTTAAGAGAGATGTTATGAAGATCAAAATAAGATAATGCATAGAAAAGTACTTTGTATATCACAGAATAGTCTCCAGTAAAGGATATTATTTTCTGCTTCTAGTTATTCTTATACTAACTTTATTTAATTAAGTGAGTAACTTTTTAAATTTCTATGGCCCTCTATATTTGGATATAAGATCATTTTTCATCCATTACATACTGTCAAGTGTGTAGAAACAATTTGCATATTTAGATGCAAGATCACTGAACAAATGTTTCCACAACTATTGTGGATCTTTGAGTCAAAGCCTAGAAATTGGTATTCTACATATCAACTTTCTTGATGGCGTGTATCAGACTGACAAACAGATCTGCATGCCTGAGCAACACAAAAGTTAAGCACAGCAGGTTTCACAATTTTGGTTCTATCACTCATAATTCTCCAGTTCTGTGGTAAATATGAGAAGTACCTCTTTCGTGTTTCTCAGGGTGTTGCTAAATACTTTCAGTAGAGATGAAGCAAGATTGGAGAGCAGTACGTCCTTATGGTCGGGCAGTGTCTTCTGTTAGGGTTTCAGCATAACATCTAGTGCTATGTAAATGCACGAATAGCATAATGGCAAGAAATGACCAGTTATACATTTCATATACTCATCACTTAGAAACTTCATTCTTTTCAATATTTCAATTGAAAACACTCCCTTCTATTCTCTTGTTCTCATGATTTTTATCCTCCATATATCTGATAGTCCATTTTTTCTACCTACCTGCATGCCTTCCTTATAAGATTTATTGAGTATTGTGGGTTCTGGGAGTAACACAAAGATGTATAATCTAGTGTGTGTGAAAATAAGGGGTGTGCACATACACATCAGTAGTTCAGGGCTGAATTACAGGATCAGGTAAGAAGGAAGTGCTGAGTGTTTTTCAATATGGAAATATCCAGCCTTTTAATATTAGAGAATTTGAAACAGGACTAATTTTAAAGGATATTTTTAGTCTTTGTGGTACATACTTGGGGATAGTGAATTATGCTCAGTTGTGTTTAATATGGTCTTAATGATATGAAAGTGATTTAGTTGAAATCATTTACTGAACAATTATTAGGTGCTAGGCAGTGTGCAAAATGCTTCCCATTCATTACCTCATTGAATCCTCCTATCAACTCCATGTAATACATACTATTATTATCTCATCTTTACAAATGAGGAAACTGAAGCTAAGAAAGGTAATGTAGCTTGTCCAAGGATACTTAGTTAATAAGTGGTGATCAGTATATCAGCCAGAATGGTATCTTAATGTATAAAGTAGATCATGCCACTCTCATGCCGAATACAGTCTAATGGCTTGGAATAGAAGAACACGTCTCCCCGTGGCCTGAAGCTCCTACCTGATTGCCTCACACAATCCTCTGTTACAACATTGGATGCCATAGCTAGCCCACTGGCTGCCTTTCCATTCCCTAAAAAGGCCAAGCTTGTTTCCACATTAGGACATTTGCTCTTTCTCGGCCCCAGGTCTTGTCCAGGCCAGGTCATTCTTGTCATTTTGGCCTTATCCCATGTGTCACTTCCTCTGAGAGGCCTTGCTTGGCCATCAAGTCTGAGGGAACCCTGACCTGCCTCCTCAGTAAATTCTCACAATACTCTATCTGGTTATCACGTTTTGAAATTATTCTATTAATTAATCAATTTATTTTTATCTCCATGACTCTAATGTAAAGTACATGAGAGCAGAGGGGTCTTCTTTGTCTTGTTCACCCATATATCCAACACCTAGAACAGAGCGTGGCACACAGTGGATGCTCAGTAGATATGTGTTGAGTGAATGGTTGAGTTTGCCTGACTGTAGAACCTTAGTTATTAATTGTTCTAATGTTTTTTCTCTCTTTGAAAAATGATAAATGATGACATAGTTCCCAATTTTCTCATTCCCATTCTTATAGATCAGTTATAAATATTTTCAATTCTGTTTTCAATATACTTGTCCCAAGATTTAAAAGGTTATGTTTATTTGATCTGAACACAATTACACATTACGTAGGAAAAAATATTCCTTGGCCTGACTTGTTGGAAATTGAAGAGAAGTCATTAAGTTTAGATAATATACACATTTCTATTATTTGAAAGAATTTATTCTAATTCCTTATCATCTGAATTAAAAATGTACTTGTGACAAGATAGTCCTTTTAAGGGACATATGACAGTCTCTGTAAATGTTTAGAAGGTTCCTATTAGCAGTTCTCCTTTTTAGGGACGATGTCTCACTGAGATACTAGCACCAGAGTGCAAAGATAGGCATGTGCAAAATTAGACGTTGCAGCTTTGTCCATAATAGTGAAAAACTGTATTCAATCCTAATGCCTATAAATTGATACTGTACTTAGAGAATATTCATAGAACAGATACTATGCAGCCATTAAAAGAATTGGAAAATTCATATAGATTGACATGAAAATATATCTAAGATATATTAATTGAGGAAGGAAAGTTGCCGAACACTCTGTTAATTATGATTTTATTTTTTAAAATAAAAACAAAATATTTAACTGTTTCTATAGTTTTTTTTGTGTGTGTGTGTGTGTGTGTGTGTGTGTGTGTGTGTGGAAGAGAGAGAGAGAGAGAGAGAGAGAGAGAGAGAGAGAGAGAGAGAGAGAGATATTATAGAAAAAAGGCTGGAAGATAGGCAGCAAACTGTTAACAATGTTACTGTGAGACTCAATGTTGGGAAAGTCTTTGTGTTTTAATTTCCATGCATGTAGGTTATTCAGTTTTATTTTGACAATAATGTATCATGTAAAAATTAAAAAGAATTGTTACTGACTTTTCTGTAGCTAGAGATGGCTATCTTGAAATCAGAATGAACCCAGGGGTTTGAAAGAGTAAGCGCTAGGAATAGAGCATATCCAGCTCTTCTACTGGAGGGTCCTGAAGTCTTCTTGTTAAAATGAAAACGCCAGGACTACACCTTGGGTAAATAACATGGGAGCTATACACTAGCTGTGTGACTTTGGACAAGTCACTTTGTCTCTTGTTGCCCAATCCCCTTGCCTGCTAAAAGGAGCTTATCATCCCTGCCATATAGTGATGCTGGGACAATAAACACATGTAATGTGTGAGAAGGCCTCCTTGATGACTGGGTGGGAAGGAGGCTGATGTGGAAATGAGATTTGGAGGTTATCAGTGTACGCCATTATTATCATTGCCAACATGCTGTGCCAGGATGATAACTGAAGTGATTTGCTCAAGGTGACACCCTGCCGCACTGCCTGAGACTGTGTTCCCCCTTCACCAGCTTTCACAATTAGTCAGAATTCCTGAGACTGTGTTCCCCCTTCACCAGCTTTCACAATTAGTCAGAATTTGTCATAACTCAAAGACATAGTCATCCTCTGAATTTATTATATTATGATGAGAGGAAGTGACTATAGGGTTTAAAAAAACTCTAATAGGGAAGTAATGACTCCTGTTGCTCAGATCCTGGTCCTGGATATGTTAATACTTACTTTCAGTGAAATTCTACATCTGTTTTGTGTGTTCTAGAAAGTTAATATGTTAATACTTACTTTCAGTGAAATTCTACATCTGTTTTGTGTGTTCTAGAAAGTTAAATGCACTGTTACTCATGCCTGTGAGGCAGCTCTGGCCCCCTGAAGTGGTAGAAGGCAGAGGTCCGCTTCTCATGGCCCAGGAAGGCATCTAATGGGGAAATGGAATAAAAATGTACAAAATGCAGTTATGGACTCCAGGTGTGATCTCTGTGCCACACTTTGGTTAGGGTAGAATAAATTGGAGAGCAATCTTTCACAAAACCCGGATTGTGTGGAGCATTTTGTAAGCAGAGACTTTTGAGTCAGGACTGCTACCTTGGGGTCACTGGTTTGGACTGGAGCACAGAGGCTTGGGCATATGTTAGCCTTAGAGTGACATGTTAAATAAACAATAAGCAAGTTTGTATATAAAGAGATAACTAAACTTAGATAATAGAATACATTAGCAATGTTTGTGTTTAGAAAATAATCTTTCACTGTTTGGAAACCTTAAAACATTTTTTTAAGTTGAAGAGCAAATAAGAAAACAATTACTTTTCTGAAATTTATCACTCATGCAGTATGTAGTATAGCAGAATATAACACAATTAAGTAGATAATTGGAGGAGGTATATGTGAATGAATGAACAGGTTTCCTCTCATATTGTTTTTTAAATTTCTGTCAGTCTGGTGAATATTGTGGCTTATTAATAGAATAAAACAATAAAAATAGATAACGTTCATTGAACACTTACTATGTATCAGACATTTTGTTAAATGCTTTATATACACCTAGAGGCCTGATGCATGAAATTCATGCAAGAGTAGGCCTTTCCCTAGCTGCCGTCACTGGCTACACTCTGGCACCTGGGGCCCGGGCTTCCCTCTGGCCTCTGGCAGGCACCCGGGACCGGGGTTTCCCTTGCAGCCCCTGCTTCATCCGGAAGGTCGTCTCTTCTACTCAGCATATTACACTTTTATTAACTAGAGGCCCGATGCACGAAAATTCTTGCAAGAGTAGGCCTTCCTTCCCCCGGCTGCTGGCACCGGCTTCCCTCAGGCACCGGGACCCGAGCTGGCTTTCCCCAGGCCGCCTGCAGGCACCCAGGACCCAGGCTGGCCTCCCTCTGGCCCCAGCTTCATCAAGAAAGACGTCTGGTCTAATTAGCATATTACCCTTTTATTATTTTATTATAGATAATTCAGGTAAAGTACAGTGCTAAGTGAATCATTAGTAATTTTTTACAGACACAATTTTGAGAATATTGTTTTGTTTCATATTCTACTCTACTAAGGTCTACTTATAAAATAAAAATTTTATTATATTATGTAAATGGGTTATTATGATAAAATTCTCAGGTATTGCCATGTTTTGTTTGCAGTTACCATTTATTTTAAAGACTAATGCCCCTGACTAATAACATCTTAAGGATAAATAACAGAATCAATGTATGATATAAACATCTATACATTTATGCTTATGCAGTTATCCAAATTGGCATTTGGTAGCATAGATGCCTGGAGCTTTTAGGTTTTGTGGTAGATTGTTCTTTTGTGACCTCCAATGAAGCACAGCATACATACATACATACATACATATGTGTATATGATCATATGTGTAATATGTGTAATATATAAAGTACATGTATATATGAAATAAATATATTCATTTAACTATATAATTTTAAAAATCTGGGCTGGCCCTATTGCTTGCTTTAATCAAGATTGTGACAGACATAAACACGAAACATGAAACTTTACCAGTGTCAGGTCTGAGACTTAATAAGGCGCGGGCGTTTCCTCTTCTTGTGGTCTTGGTAGCCAGCTGCCATATGAAAACTTTGACAACCATGAGACCACCATGGTAGGAGGAAACCTCGCTGAGCCACATGGACAAGTCACATGTAGAAGAATAAAGACGCTGGTCAGCAGTCCTGGCTGGGCTCAAAGGCAGTAGCCAGCACCAGCACCAGCATCAACTTGCCAACCGTGTGATGGAGATCATTTCTACTCTCCTAGCCATTCCAGCCTCCCAGCTCACAACCTGTGAAGTATAACTGCCCATTCAGTGCACAGTATTATGAGAAACAATAAAATGTGTTTATACCACCAATTTCGGTTATTACACAGCAGTAGACAAGCACAATAGAAATTGTGGGAAGCTGAGTGACCTTGAGGAGACTGAGAGTAAAAACTGGAAGAGCAGAGACAAGTTGTTATTGGAGATGACCATTTTATGTTAACGGAGTGAACAAAATCCTACTAACGGGACTGATGTCAACAAAGTAGCTACAATTTAGTCTGCACTTATTATGTGCCATTTAATCCTCACAATGCCCCCACAGGGTGGATATCTTCATCCCTATTTTATAGATGAGGAGACAAGGCTTAGAATAAATCTCTGTTCTCTCTGGCTATATGCCATACTATCTCAGAAACTGTACTTTACAGTTTAAAAGAATATCCTTGTCACTCCCAAACCCCTTCAGTAGGACTGACTGGCAAAACAGGTAAGGAAAAGAGCATTCCAACAACATGGAAAAGTTTTTAAATTAGATTAGACCAGAGGTTCTTAGTTATTATTTCCAAAAAGTAACCCATCCCTATTACAAAGCAATTAGAGTTAGAGTAACCCATCCCTATTACAAAGCAATTAGAATTAGAATATTTAGGTAAATAAGGTAAATTCGTTAGGTGATTACAGGGCACAGCCAGAGCTGTGATTTTTTTAAAAAGTCCGTTAGGTGATTACAGGGCACAGTGGAGAACTACACTGCACCTGTAAAGAGGTATGTGGGAATAGCCATGGTCTATGTGTGAGCTGTTCTCACATCAGAATCACAGTGTTAATGGGGGGTGTGTGTGCAACAGATGTGTGTAGGTTGGTTGATTGACATCTGGAAAGAGCTTTGAGATCTGGAACATTAAGATAATGTGCATTGAAAAGTTCAAGTACTATAGAGATAAATTGTATACTAGTAAATGTACATCCTCAGCGTAAGTAGAAAGTACTTAAAATTGTGCCTTAATTATGTTAGTTGGGAAATTTAGAATTCTCTGCCAACCATTTTTTATGCCACTATTTGTAAAAATACATCTTTGTTTTAGTTATGACATCATGAACATCTTTCACAATTCAAAGTGTTATAGGGATGGAGAAAAGCCATTGACGTCACACAGTGCATGGTAGCTGTTGTTGCTGTTTCCTTCCCTTCCATTCTTTCTCTTGTCTTTTTATTCTTCCCTTCCCTTTTTATTTTTTTTAAATATATTTTTATTGATTTCAGAGATGAAGGGAGAGGGAGAGAGAGATAGAAACGGCAATGATGAGAGGGAATCATTGATTGGCTGCCTCCTGCACGCCCCCTATGGGGGATCCAGCCGCAACCCGGGCACGTGCCCTTGACAGGGAATCAATCCTGGGACCCTTCAGTCCACAGGTCGATGCTCTATCCACTGAGCAAAACTGACTATGGCCCCATCCCTTTTTAATCTCTTCCTTTCCCTACTCAGCAGAGAAATTTGAGAGGTAGTAATAGAGATGGAAGTGTTAATTTTATAGATTAAAAAAGGGTCAATTCTTATAGTTGATTATAGAGTTTGGTCTCCAGTTCTCATAAAAACAAAAACAAAAAAACACCGGTTAAATATACCATTTGTTTAAATTTTTCCTCTTTCCAAAAAGTATCTGAAGCTGCACAGAACATTGCAGAAAATTAACAACATATAAAAATAAAAGTGGCCATAGCTGGTTTGGCTCAGTGGATAGAGCGTCTGCCTGTGGACTGAAGGGTCCCAGGTTTGATTCTGGTCAAGGGCACATGCCTGGGTTGTGGGCTAGGTCCCTGGTGGAGGGTGTGCAGGAGGCAGCCAAATCAATGACTCTCATCATCGATGTTTCTATCCTTCTCTCCCTCTCTCTTCCTCTCTGAAAGCAATGAAAAAAACAACAACAAAATAAAAAATAAATAAAAGTAAAGTAAATATCTTGGAAAGAAGATGCAGCATTATAATAACCATAGGAGCTTCGCAGGATTTTGTGAATGAGTAAGAAATTTACTGTGGGCTCCCCAATAAGAGGAGAAGGAAGTTTACATAATGTAGTTAGCAAAAAGGAGGAAGTGTGTAGCAATTACTCAGGGATGACAAGAAACTTCTGCTTTGGGACCTTCTAGGTGACATTGTGTGTCAGGAAAGCAGCACACGCCCTTGACTACAGCTTCATAGCAAGTAGTTTCAATCTTGCTGTTCCTTGTAGTTGAAGACATAATGTTAAAGCCCAGCTCAATAAGGTTGATCTTCTAAGGTTGAGATGTTGGAGTTTAGCTGATCTTTACAACGTATCCATTTTTTTCTATGTTGACTTTTATCATTTCCTCCTTGCTTTTCTTTAGAGATTTCTTTAAGTCATTGGTTCTCAACCTTCCTAATGCCTCGACCCTTTGGTGTAGTTCCTCATGTTTTGGTGACCCCCAACCATAAAAATATTTTCGTTGCTACTTCATAACTGTAATGTTGCTACTGTTATGAATCGTAATGTAAATATCTGATATGCAGGATGGTCATAGGTGACCCCTGTGAAAGGTTCGTTCGACCGCCAAAGGGGTCTCGACCCACAGGTGAGAACTGCTGGCTTAGAGTCTTCTGCTGGTGTTGTCTGGTCCTCAGGGGTGATGGGGAGCTGAATCTGAACTGAATGGAGAAAGCTATTTTTGCCAGTCAGAATCTGTTGGGGTAAACTTGAATTTCAGTTGTCTTTTTCATTTTCTTTTTGACAGCAAACATTAATGCTTGAGGACACGCAGCCACTCATTTCTGGAAAGCACCAAGTATTTGTTTTTTATCTGTGAGACTCAGACAGAATCAGTTTCAAGTTGTTTCTGTAGATATTAAAGATAAATATTTAGATTAAAAAAGTTTATAAATTATGTAATTTACTCCATCATCTGTGGAATTATGAATTTTTTCCTAGGGTAGATTGAAAAATTTATTGAACACTTACTTTGTAAAAGACATTACAATGAGTAATAGGTGCAGAGTAGGGGGATACATTATACATACCAGACATGGGGTAGCCCACTGTAAACTTCCAGTCTTGTTGAGAAGTGAAAATATTACGTGAAATTAATATTTTAAATTATTTTAAAGTAGAATGTTTTTAAGAGACAGTTATTTATTGTAGTGAAAGCTAAACATTCATTTCTTTGGGGTACTGTAGAAAGAGAGTATAATGAAGTTAGAGATAGGTTCAGAATAGGTAGATTTTAAACCAAGTATCAAAAGAGACAGCATCTGTTATTAGAGATAACTAAATCAGGAAGGAGAAAGATTAAGATCATATTTTGAAAGTTGTCTTGTGTTTTGGGGAAACTTCTTGAGAGGGAGAACTTATTTAATAATAATTTGCATTACAATATTATCAATAACTTTTAAAATGTGAGTGAGGCTCTTGTGAATGACTCATTTATTGCAAGTATTTGAAACACAACATTGCAGCATGAAAAAATAATAATTAATTTTTTTATTATTTCTGGCATGTGTTTTAATAGTATATGAAGTATAGATAGTATATATACATATTGTGTATGACCCCAGTAAATTCCTTGATTTTCAGATAATATGAAACTTGAATTTCAGTTCTCTTATCTGCCATCTATCATCCTCATGCGTAGTGTGACTGCTCTTCATGATTTATTGAAAGCATTATATTTAAGTTTAATATTTCAAGACTTTTATTTAGAAAGGTATTTTTCTTTGCTTCTGTTTTAAAACTAAAATACCCAAAGCAATATATTAAGATCTCTCTCTTGTTCTTTTAAGTTTAAAATTTTAAAAATTAGTTTTGAGTTTATTTCAAGTTATTTTGCAACATTGAAGTATTTATCTCTTAAGATTCTTGAAGTGTGTCCCCCCCCCTCTTTTTCTTTTTAAAAAAGTCTTTGGAATCTGTATTAAAAAACTGAAAAATGTGTCTTCTCTTACTCATACACACAAAATACCTCTTACTATTATAGTCATACTTTATTTCAATGTACTCCATTGGGACAACTAATTAGTCATGATGAAAAAAATATTCTATGGTTCTTTCTCTTTTTAATTCATACTATTCTTCTGAATAATCTATTGTCATCCATCCATCCATTTATTTTTTATTTGTTCATCTCCATTTATTCTTTTATTTGTTCACCAAATACATGTTAAATATCCATAACATTCAAGAGAATGAACTGGTGTCTGGATGGATGAGAAGGTGCTATAAAATTGCCTACATCATGAGACATGACTCTGGGAGACAAAAGTAGAAAATGTTAATTTTCATAAGTAACATCATTAAGTAACACACTTTAGGAATTTGCAGATAACAAGGAAAATTTCCAACTCATAGGGAGGTGGGTTAAGTGCTTCAGAAATATTTTTTCAGTTAAGCTGAACTACTCAGTCCTTGGTGGCTTTTCTTTTTCTTTTTTTTTTTTTTTATGAAGTAACATATTTTACTCCTTAGCATTTAGTAAAATAAATATGATTGAAGGTAGATGTTCTCAACTCAAAATTACTAGTTTATGCTTAGATTTTCAAGATATTTCACATTGTTAATACTTTTATTTTTTGTAGTTAAAACACAGATATTATTATATACTCATTAACATGACAGAAAGTATGAAGCACTATCTGCCCTCAAAGCTCATGCTCTTTCCTTTTCTTACTGAAGAAAGCTTAGTTGCAATGCAGCCATGTGTTTTGAGAAGTGCTTATTGTGATCTTTGCTAATTTTTGTTTAATATTATAAAACATTATTTTCAGAGGCAAAATCAATCAAGGCTTGAAGGACTTAAAAGATGTTGTTCCAGTAGGAGAGACATTCATCCATGAAGGACTAAAGAAAGTAAGTTTTTTGACATTTATGCATACGGGAGAGAATGTTTTCCTATGCTGTGATGAAATAATTTATAGCTCTCTAGTCAAAATGAAAACCCTATTACATATCTATTTAGAAAAAAATCTAAATTCATTTAGTTGTTTTAGGAATGAGGCTGATAGAAAACATTACTTATCATGATAAGAAAAATTTGGATGGTATTTTGCCTTTTAAAATTATTTTATTTTATTTTCTCTTTGGTAGCTAACCAAAGCTAAAAATCTATGTCATTTAAACCCAATAGTAACTACTCTATAAAGTAAATATATGTATATTTCAATAACATAGTTAACACAAATACTGTATTTTAAAAGCCAGTCCATAATATCTTGATTTTGTCACACTTATAAATTCAGTTTGAATAGAACATGCTGGTTCAAAGTTAAGATTAAATTGTGAGTTAGATCATTATTCTTCATTTTTAGGCAAATGAACAAATTGAGAAAGCAGGAGGCTTAAAAACCTCCAGTATCATAATTGCTCTGACTGATGGAAAGTTGGAAGGTCTGGTGCCATCATATGCAGAGAAAGAGGTGAGTATTGAACTGAAACTGTTCTTTATACCCCAGTGTATTCATCGATAGCCTGATATTTGAGTAATTAACTTCTCTCTCTGTCTCTCTCTCTATCTCTACCTCTATCTCTATTTCTCTCCATAGGCAAAATTAGCCAGGTCATTTGGGGCTAGAGTTTATTGTGTTGGTGTCCTTGACTTTGAACAAGGTCAGGTGAGTAGAGCAGATATGCAAACTTTAACCTAAATCATAATTGTCTTAAGGCTAGTTTATTAAATTCCTTTCACTGATGCTAAAGATTTTCTATAAAAATGAGCATATTCTTGAATGTCTTGATTAATAATGTCTGATCTTAACAGGTTTTATTACTGAAAAACAAAACTCAAAATTTATTGAACATTTTTTGGTTTGGAAGAACTCAGGACAAACATTTAGGTTAAAATAATATAAGTACTTCCGTTCTTTAACTCAACTGACAAGATTATTATGACAGTCTTATTTAAGTGTTTTATTTTGATTTAAAACTAGACCCTTAGGAATTCAGGGATTTAGGAAGTTTGCTTATGAGAAATCTTTAATAATTTTCTTTAAAAAAACTTTTTTTCATGAAGTTTTAAGGTTTTATATATTTAAAATGTTTTTTGCACTCACAAAATGATTTTGCATTTAAATTTTTGGTTGAGCATGACTAATTAGGACTCCTGTCTCTGGTGACATTTACAGCTAGTAGAGTTCTGTACTGTTCTGAAATTGAAACTTGAGGCCAACGTAAAGCTGATCTCAGTTCATTTCATTGTGATGCATTTAGAGTATCCCTAGTGCAGTTTCTGACAGGCTACAGTAGGGGATAAATCTTGTGGTGTAATTCTTCAGAAGAACATAATTAAAATGTAATGAAGTTTATAAAGTGTTATATGTCTCAACCACCTCTTAATTAAATTTTTCTCCTCTTTCTAAAGCTCGAAAGAATTGCTGATTCCAAGGAACAAGTTTTTCCTGTCAAAGGTGGATTTCAAGCTCTTAAAGGAATAATTAATTCTGTGAGTATTTCTCTGGGGGCAGGAAAGGCTCATAATTTTAGATACATTTTAAACTGTAAGAAGTAATCCTGAGATCCAGTTCAGGTGGTCATTATCTTGAAGAAAGAGGTTAAGGAGGAAGGTTGTTCAGCATGGCAAGCGCCATGTAATTCTAAAGATCTAGATTTTGTTTGTCAGATTTGGTATTAATTTTTGCAAATTGAGCTCTGTGAGATTGGGTTTGTGATTTCAAGTTTAAGATTTTCATAAACATTCTTAGACACTTCTACCCTTTGAGCATGGTGTTCCTCAGCATCTTGATAGCTGGAGAGTTTTATAGGCTTTATAGAAGCAATGTCAAATAAAAATTTGGATTGGAATGTGTGATTACTCTCTTTCCAATATGGTATTTCCTAGCTATCAGTCAGGCAACTTGAAGCACCGGCTGAATATTTGACTGCTCTTGTTGTTCTTTCCATTTTAATGATTAATAGTTTCACTGGAACTCATAATATTTCTGTTTCAAATTCAGCAGAGCTGTCTCTGGTGATCATTAGAATCTGGGCTATCCTAAACAGGGTATGGGGAAGTGGAGTGATGAAATGCAAAGCAAAACTCCCAGGCTTTCACAGCTGAGGTTTATGTTTCATTTTACTGCCTTTTGCTAGAAGCACTAGGAACAGTTGCTATTAAGTATTTATGATATTTTGGTAAACATCATCCTAAAATGGAAGTGAATAATATGATATTCTCTAAGTCAAAGCTTTTCCTTTAATCTCTAGGTATTTATTGAAGGGGTAAATAATGTAGTTTCTTCTGACATTGGGCTCTGGCTTTTAAAATTTTTCTTTAAAGATCATGTTTTTCAGAAACAGAGTGATATTTATTGAATTTGGTTTTAGTATCATGTAAGCTCTTTTTCCTATTTAATTAATGGAGCTTTTCAGAGAAGACATGTAATTTGGCCTTATCACATATTAGTGCTTCTAGTGGACAGGCAAAATGTAAATGCAGAATGGAACAGAGATTTAAATATTTTAGGAGTTTACATACATTAGTAGTTTTTATGAAAAATTGTTTTTATAGCTGGATACAAGATAAGTACTTTACAACTGTGATTTGCTTTAAAATATAGGAATATGGGTGGACATTGCAAAATAGAGGATAATTTGACCCAATCAATCAATCAATGGATTGTATTTTAAATAGAATTTTATTGTGCTTGGGAATTTATAATTATTTTAATAATTATACTGGCAGAGAGAAAAGACCTTACTGAGTTATTCCCTTTGGAATATTTTTTTCTCTATATGAAAAATTTAATTCAAAATTCTCCACATGACTAATTTCCTTTTCAAAACTCTTTATGGGTTATGATTACAGATTTCTCCTTCAAGAAATTAATAGTTAACTACCAGAGGAGATAATATTGTTGCTATTGCTTTGTTATATTTATTTGTTAAATTTTGTTTTTAAAAATTTGTATTAGGGAAACTTTAGAATGGAATTTCTAAATATAGTCTTTCTTTCCTGAAGTTCTTGATGCACTTATCTTGAGTAAATTGTGTTGAAAGACTTAGCATATGTTGGAGCAGATGTGGAGAAAAAGGAACCCTCATTCACTTCTGGTGGGAATGTAAACAGCCACTATGGAAAGCAGTATGGAGATGCCTCAAAAAATTATGAATAGAGCCTCCATCTTACCTAGGAATCCTTCTTCTAGGTATCTACTTAAATAAGACAAATTATCTTCTCTGAAGGGACTTGAAAATAATGATAAATTGAGTTTTGGAATATGGTGATCCCCTGCAAGAATTATGAAGTGTGGGGATTTGGAGGTGGGAAATTTCAGTGAGCCACCCTATGTGGTAAAAAGAATCCTATAATGTAATTTATGTTAAAATGACAATATGGCTACAGTAGAGTTGCCAGAAGGATGGGTTAAGTTTGATATGTGAAGTCATGGAAGCTTTTTGTGGTAGGGATTGGATTGTGCTGTGATAATTGGAGTAGATTGAATTAGAAACAAAGAACATAGACTTTTAGGAACAGCTTGGGCTGAGTGGCTGAGGCACAGGAGGGAGTGTGGCTTGGCCTGGATCAGGGAGGGATATGGGAGATAAACATTGACCTGTAGGCTGGGCCCAGATTATGGAGGCCTTCAGATGCTTGGATGGAGACTTTGCACTTATTTCATAAATAATTGGGGAATCATGAAAGATTAGAGTATGAAATGTATATGATAGCAGTGAATGTTTAGAAAGAATACTTTTATGATAATGTAGAGCAGGGGTCCTCAAACTTTTTAAACAGGGAGCCAGTTCACTGTCCCTCAGACCGTTGGAGGGCCGGACTATAGTTAAAAAAAAACTATGAACAAATTCCTATGCACACTGCACATATCTTATTTTGAAGTAAAAAAACAAAATGGGAACAAATACAATATTTGTATTTGCATGTGGCCCGCGGGCCGTAGTTTGAGGACCCCTGATGTAGAGGATGATTTGGAAGATGGAAAGGTGTATTCTAAGTGTCTTGCAGTAATGTTTGTGAGACACGGTAAAAGGAAACTTAATATAGTGGAGACAATATGGTTGGGAATAGAATGACCTGACTGAGCTCCAATCATACCACTGCCCTGTGGCCTGTATGTGTTCTCTAATGTAACCTGAGTTTTAAAATTCTCATCAGCCCAATGGGGATATTAACATCTGTTTCATTGGGTTGTTTTGTGAATTAAATGAGATGATGATTAAGAATGATCTAACTCAGAAGGGCTGGTAGGAAGCGAGGAATGGCGTGAAGCTGGGACTGTGTAGGAGAAGAGTCCCCTGAGACAGACGCCAGCATTCTAAACAATCAACGATTTAGTCCTAAAAGGGCATGGCATTGATATGTGAGAGGATCAAATCTAGCAAGTGGGTCTTAATAACAAAGAGTGCTAGATGATGTTGTTACCCATAGTCAAGTATCTGGCCAGGCCTTAGTTCTAAATCCTAAGGCCATGGGACTAGGGAACCAGTCAATAACTGGGGAAGGGGATTCAGTCTCCCCAAGACAAAAACGATGTGGAATTTCAGGACCCTGCATTCAGAAAAGAGCCACCATTCTCATGGGGAACCCTGTAGTGCAAATTAGTGATGCAGAGCAGAAACCTAGTTTTTAAGGAGGAAACAGCATCCCTGATGGACCATACTTCCTCAGGAATTATTTCAGGCACCGGGATGCTAGGTCTTTTGCAATAAAACTAGGTCGAGAACCTCAAGGGAAATGACTAATAAACTCTGCCCTGTCAGAATCTTATCAATAGACAGGGTCAGACTGCACTCTAGGTATGAAATGTTTTTCTTTCTGAGTCAGGCTCTGGAGGCTCTGGCAAATATTCGCTGGCAGCTGTTCATTGCTGTTGTTACTGTCATGGCAGTGAAACTGGAAAGAAAAAGGTAAACTTGGTAAGCTTTAAAAAGTTAATAGGACTTGAGAGCTCACTGGATATACGATGAAAAGGACAGAGAGGGGCTCACATGCCCCCTTGGGCATTCTCCCCCTGACTAAGACGACTAACTAGAAACAGTGAGAATGAAAGCTCTTTTTAGAAAGTGTTAGGGTAGGAGGAGGAGTTGGGTAGGAGGGCAGAGAGAGATGTTGAATTGGGCCTCAGGAGAAATCCTAGTGGGAGATGTCCCTTCAGGAAGTGAAGGTCCAGTGAAATGTTCAAGTGGGAAAACTTTAGAATTTCAGTCATTGTTCCTCCTCTTGTTCTTTCCTCTCTCCCATTGCCCACAAACACAAGGGTATAATTCTTCTATTTTCCACTTTAGGTTGCCATTAACATCTTAGAATGTTTAACATTTATTTTTGGTTTCTTGGAAAAGTGAGTGCAGGACTTTTATTTAAAAGTGGAATATTTAAACGAGTATAAGTCAGACTGACATGTGAGTACCACGTGGTTTCTGGTTTAGTGTTTCATAATGCAGTGCTGTGGAAGAAAACATTAAAACTTTTGAAAATCTAGGATTGCTGAAAAATATGGAAATAATAAAAATCAAAATGCTCTGTGGAAGACCCCCCTCCTTTTTATCCCCCCCCTAAAAAGACCATGGGATGTTTTTCTCTTTGCAATTAGTTCCATAATTTTTTTTTGATAGAGTACCTCAGAAAGTAGTAAACAGAAGAGATGAATCACTTGTGAAGCTGGTTGTATAAATAGCCCTCATCGGGAAGAATTAAGAACTCTGCATCCTGGGTGATGGCAGATACTGTCCCAGTTCCTAAGTCCCTAATGGGAAAGTACAGGAAGGTAAATAGGAAGGAAATGATTGTTCACACGTGTAGGAAATTTAAATAAAACTGTTATGCATTCTTTATAAAGTGAAAAAAAGTGCAACATACATTTAAAAAGTAACTTCATTCCTAGTGCTGAAAATAGAAGCTTCGTTGGACCTTTAGAGCTAAATTATTTCAGTAATGTCTATTATTGTTGTTAGGTGTTTTTGTTTTTTCTTTAAAAATATCTAAGAAAGGTGTATAAACTATGTTTTAATGGAATGATAAAACATTGCAAAATCATTTTCTCTTCATGTAAAACATTTCCATAGAAGAGGGTACATAATAAACATTCTGATAAGACCTTAGCTTAAGTGATTTTAGCAGGTTCTACTATGAATGTTGACTGGTTAGTTGTGGAAATCTTTATTTATAAAATCATGGTTGGATAAAAAGCCTAAAGTCTGAGCTAACTATAAAGATATATTCACAGGGGGAAAAACGAAACTGGCAGGACTTATTCACGATTGGAAATCAGTGTCTACAACTCTTTTTAAAAAGGACTGGCTATAGTGTAAGGCTCACTATAAATCAGATTCTTCTGCGCTTAATAGAGATGAGGAGTCTCATCAGGACATCTTTCATATTAATTGTAGGAAGGTTGGGACTATATTTTCCTCCTCCTTTTTATGCCTAGTGTCTAATATAGCATTGAGTAAGCAGTCATTACTTAATTCAAATTTATAAATGTTCAAATTTTATTGAACAAGTCAATAAAATTTATGCCTCCTAAATTATTTTTATATTTTTATAACATAGTTATGGTGTATTTAAGCATAAAGAAAAGCAAAAACTTTTTTGTCCAGAAAATGCTTAAATTTGTTGCCAGAAAATGCTTTATTCTGGTTCCATATAACTTAGATTTCATCCTCTTATATATATTCCACTCTATTAAGATTTTCGGTTACAACTGATAAAATCCAAGTTCATAATAGCTTAAAGGAAATAAAGAAAGTTATTGGAATATTACAGGGTGCTCCTGAGGAGGAAATTGCCTCAGTTGCGGTTGGATCCAGTGAATTGATCAATTCTCATTCTTAGGGTTTTCTTTCTTTGTAAATTTTGTCAGTTATTCTATTTGCCTCATTCTCTTCTTGCTCAGATGAAGGTAATTGTCAAAGGTGTCAGGCTTACAGGGTCTTCAGTTAGCAAATCTGTTGAAAAGAAAGAGCTATTGTCTCTGGGCATCAGTATATTTGGTTGCAGATAAAGACTCTGATGGATTCAGTTGGGTCAAGTGCTCATTCTGTACTGATTACCTTGTGGACGGTATGTGGACTAGCCCGGATAGCCTGCCTGTTTCCGTAGGGGTTGGGAGCAAGGTGGAGAGGGAGAAGGCATCCTGATCCATAGCCTCACCAGGACACATGCAGTGGAGAACAGTTTCCCCAATAGAAACAGGAACACTGTTCATAGACATGTTAAAGATGAGAAAGTGTTCTTAGGTAGAAAAAAAAGTCAATAGCTATTACAGTCCAATATATTCAAATAAATTTAAAATTTTTTGACGTATATTCTAATAAGGCACTCCATTTCTTCTAAATTCCAATGAACTAAAAAAATACAAATATAAAATTTGCTTTAAATTATACATTTTATTTACTGAAATTTTACAATGTTATCTTGATATTCATTGTCCAGTGCCCTATTTCCATTTGCACACTCATTTTACTTAATACTAACATTAGTCATTTCTTTTTCTTTAGTTTGTTGGGATCGTAGGTTAAGGAAATCAAATTACTTTGAATAAATAATTACAGCTTTGTGATATTTTGTGAGTAAACTAAACTGGTAACATGGGTTTGCATCGCCAAAATTAGCGCCCAGTGTTTATTTCTTAGCAGTTATCTGTTGGGCTACAAAAGGAGACGACAGTTAGAGGCTTACCTATTCTTGAAAAAGCAGATTCAATTCAGTAGAAGGCCATTGAAAAAGAGGAAACAATGGTTACGACTTATGACTAACTGTATCATCAGTGTAAATTGTAAATTGTAATGGGTGAAATGCATGATTTCTCAGTTATATCTTATTTTCCCCCAATGTTGTAATTCCTAATTCATTCAGAAGCACTTATTGAATATCTACTATGTTCAAGGTACTTTTCTGGGTGTTGAGTTACAAACATGGATATGGTACCCCTGACTTTTCTGAGCTCACAATTTTTAGGCATATGTGTTTGATTGTAACATTAATAGAAAAACGGATAAAGCTTTTTTTTCTATTCTTGTTGGACAATAAATATTTTATATGTCAATCCAGATTTTGAAAAATCAAATTGGAACAAGTGTAGAGTTAGAATGCCTGGCAGATCTATTTCATGTTTCAGTTAATAAAACAAGAGAATGGGCAAATAGGACTAATATGAAATAATATATGCAGCAGAGTGAGAAACATGCTGGGATGCAATTTCTTTAGATTCTTAAATAGATGGTACATTTATTATTACTTTATCCCATAATTTCCATGAGCTTTTTGTGGAAAGTCTTCACCCTGTAAGCAAACATTAAGTGATTGTTCTGAGTTTGTGCTGGTCAAAAGAAAAGAAAAACAAAAAGTAGAGACAAACTCTTGTTTCTAATCAGTTCATTTTTAGCATATTTCTATGATATAGACATATTTTCACCAGCAGTATAATCAGCACTCTGCATGTGTTGTGTTTGGAGCTGAGGAGAGTAAAAGGCAATGATTATAACTTACATTCCTCCCTAGATTTCTTCGGGTAAAAGTGTGTTTAGAAATTTGTCACTTGTGCTTGTACTACCCGCTCACATGCAGAGGAAGGGAGACTCCATATTTAGAAATGGTCGGTGCAGAACACGCTGTATTGAGCAACTGGTGTTTTGAATCTTCAAGCATTTTTTTTTAAATGAACTCAACCAAAACATGTGATTACAAATTACAATTGCTTTTCATTGAACTATTGCCTCTTAGATAAAAATATATTTGATAGCCAGAGAGGAAATAAAAAGTATAAATCTGTATATTGAGAGGTAAAAGGCAAACAAGAAACATCTTTCCAGTTGTCTTAACTGCTTATTTTATGCACAAATATGACTAATTACTAAAGCTTTATTCTTTTGGGAACTTTAGAACTAATGCTGTTCAGTGACTTTTTTCTTATGAGATTTAAAATTGGAATCCTTTATACTTGAGATGAGCTCCTATAGTGCTCAGTGAGTCAGAAAAAAAGCATGCTTTTTTGACTTTATTATTATCCTTACTGACATTTTCTGACATGCTACATGTCATAGAAATTAGCAATTTCTATCTGTTAAAAAGGCACACATAGGGTGCTTGTAAACTACCTGCAATGTTCTGTTGTAGGTGGTGTTATACGCCCAGCGTCAATGTTAGAAAATGATTGCTATGGTGAATATTTTGAATTTTAATAAAGTTTTAAAATGTTGGAGATGTTTAGGTGTCATTGAATTTAAGTATGAGGAAATATTTGGCTTTTAACTTTCTTGTGTTACTATATGGCAGGCTTTTCATCATACATTTTAAAGGAAGCTTTCAAGACACATACATTTTTAAATAGGACAGAAAGTTTTTTTGTTTTTTTTTTTTTTAATATATTTTATTGATTTTTTACAGAGAGGAAGGGAGAGAGATAGAGAGTTAGAAACATCGATGAGAGAGAAACATCGACCAGCTGCCTCCTGCACATCCCCCACTGGGGACGTGCCCGCAACCCAGGTACATGCCCTTGACCGGAATCGAACCCGGGACCTTTCAGTCCGCAGGCCGACGCTCTATCCACTGAGCCAAACCGGTTCCGGCAGGACAGAAAGTTTTGATGAGGAGGACAGTGACTGTTATTACAGAGAGTAAACATATAAAACCATCTTTATGCATTTTATTCACAGTTTGCAACAACATGCTGGAATTTCTAATTTTTACACATAGTACCAAAACTTAGAATTCTATGTATTTTAACATCTTTTCTATTATAGATTTATATTTACTAGCTTATAAACACAAATTTTGCAGATGGTCTTGTGTACACCAATAGCTACTCTGTCTAGACCTCTTTCTCGTGGAAGTCCACACCTTTAGCTTCTACCCAACCTGCGCCCTATGTGTGCAACTGCAGGTGAAAAAGGTTTAAAGACCCTGCGGTTCAAACACATAGGAGGGGAAGAAACTAAAAAAAAAGAACAACAGAGGACAGACCTTCTTCAGGCACACATGTAGGCAGACCGTGTTTTCCAATGTTGGCATTCCATTTCAGAAAACATTTTCCCTCACGCTGCTTGCATTTCTTGCCTTACTCATGGTTCTGCTGCCTGGATTTCCATGTTTAGGGTTTTTATGGCTAAAAAAATCCTCTTCATTTTTCCTAGGTATAATCCTGTCTAGTTGTTTGAAGGATAATCAGTTCACATATTCAGATGTACGTACAGGAGGTTGACAGTTATTTGTATGGAAAATAATATAATAAGTAATAATACAAGTACAAACTCTGTTTCCTGTACTGACAACTTTAGACCTACTTTTGCCTGACTTGTATTAGTATGAATGAGTTTATGCAGTGAGAACAGCTACATTGAAATGGAATATTTTAGGAGGCAAGGCAAACTCCGTAGTGATTGTGTTTAGAAAATAAGTGTCTATGTGAGACAGTGGTGTGGGAAGAGACAAAGACAAACTTATTTTATATCAATAATTTGCCTGAACTCAGTTCCACATCCAGAAAAAAATAGAGAAAAACAAAAGAAAATTGAAACCCCATGCCTTCTAGCGCTGAATACCCTTTCTTTTTCCAGGACTCAGGTGAGTTCTACAGTTTTTGAACTATGAAACCTAAATACTATTGATGCCATTACTTTTATGAAAAAAAAGAAAAAGAAAAAAAAGGTGGTTTGGTTCAGTGGATAGAGTGTCGGCCTGTAGACTGAAGGGTCCCAGGTTTGATTTTGGTCAAGGGCATGTACCTCAGTTGCAGGCTTGATCCCTGGCCCTGGTCGGGATGTGTGAGGAAGGCAACCAATTGATGTGTTTCTCTTACATGGATGTTTCTGTCTCTCAGTCTCTCCCCTTCCTTTCCACTCTGTCTAAAAATCAATGGGAAAATATTCTTGGGTGAGGATTAACAACAAAAACAACAAAAAGTCTTCTTAGATCAAATAACAAATTAATTTTTCTAAACAGTTTCATTTTAGTTTTCCAAATGCTTGCTATGTCCCCAAACTTGAGTCAGGACCTCTGGTAACCTGTCTTTTAGGTTCTGGATGATGCTGAGAAGTAAAAAATATGTGTTTTATCTGTATAACACAAGTTTGCAATAGAAAGCAGTAAAAGACAATAGAGAAAAACTAAATAAAAAGAAAGCAAGCCCTATGAATTTGGGTATCCTATATATTATTAATTCAGAGGATGATCTAAAATTTTTATTTATTCAAAGTCAGTGGTATTGGGAATTTTAAAACAGACCTGTAAAATCCCCAACAAATGAAAGTCAAAGTTTAGTGACATTCATTTGAAGATAGGAAAGAAACCAGATTTTAGATTGTTTTTGATAACATAAAAGGGGTCCAGGAAAACAGGCAACTAAATTTCACTAGTTTGTTAGATATTAGGTTTTATAATGGTTAGACTGTCAAAATGGGTAGTAGAGTGCACTGGTTAGAAGAATGGGCTTTGGACTCAATCAGACATGAATCTGGCTCTACTCTTTCAAAGTTAGTTATTCAGGGCAGCTTTTAAAAATCTCTGTAAGCCCCAGTTTTCTCATCTGTAAAATGGTTATAAAAATAGTATGTATTCATAAGACTTGGGAGGATTAACTGAAGAAATTCAGTAAAGTGCCTAGCACAGTTTCTGGAACATAATGATTGTGCAACCAAAAAAAAAGTGATAATTATGATTATCATTGTTAGTAATTTGTTTGAATTTTTGACTAGTTATATTTGTATTCAATTTAGAAAGTTGACTGTTGTCATCCATATTAATATTTGAGGATTTAAAAGTAGGGATTAGGTAATGATATAAATAGTACATGCATTTGTAAATATTCCTTAATACTAATATCACTTTTTAAGTGAACTGATGCTTTTGATGCAGGAGTATACTTTTCATGATGAACATTAAGTTCATTGTCAATTTATATATATTTTATATTCCAAAATCTCAAATGGTGCAATTTTGCATGTAGTGTGTGCAAGACTTCAAGTGCCCTGATTTTATTAATGGTATTTGGCTTGTTTTTAAATTTGGTTGATGGTGCTATTGGCTCTCTCTGATGTCAACCTTTATTTGAAACTGTTTTCTGTTTCTATTGAGATATAATGAAGACAGATAGAAACACATATTTGAAGAAATATCCTTACAAGAAATCTGTTGTACAAATCATGGAAGTACAGAGTATGAAAGATAATGTATCAGTTATGACAATTGGGACACCTGGTCCAATGTTCAATCAATCAATAAAAGTATTTGATTTGATAAAAATTAACCAGAGTGTTTAAAATATTTGTCCCTCTCTGTCCATTGTCATTTAGTGATGACAATTTTAATAATAGACTCATTTTGAAATCTTGAACATTTGATCTTGTGCAATTACTTGGTGAGAATAGGTTATGAACTATTTTGTATTTATCTAACTGATTATTTAAAAAATGCAATGATGTAAACTTTTGCACACAAACATTAAATTAGTTCAACTTCTGGTTGTTTTCTTAAAAATAGGAATATGGTAAACTCCAGATAGAAAAACCAAAGTTAGGATAAATATTATTTTCTAAGAATTTATATACTTTCATCTTTCTCTTTTTTCCCTGCCACATTCTCTCTTTGTCTTTGGTTATTTTTCATTTGGAAATGGTTTTGGTGAACTTAGTTACAAATTATGGGTTCCTGGCTTTCCAGCATTCACAATTGATTGGAAGGGGAGATGCTTTTTCACATAAATTAACTTTATTTTGCCTTATGTTAGTCCTAATATGATTGTTGCTTTGCTTATTAGATAGACGTTTTTAATACATAGTCTCATTACTTCATGCATTCAGTCTTTGTTCTGTCAGTGTTTCTTGGTTGTACTGCATGTAAAAACCAATGTGCCAGTCCAGAAAGGGTTGAGAAGTGTGTGATTCTATTTCTATACTCAGAGTTTGTCTTCTGAACAAGGAAGTGATTCATCCACTCAAATAATATGATATAAAGTCCCAATACATTTTAAAAAATGAAAATATACTTTAGAGAAAGGCAGGTTGGTCTGTGGTAAATTCAAATGCATTGTGTATTCCTGTGTATAAATATGTATTTTTACAAGTTACTGCAAGATATGACCAACCTTTAAATATTCATCCCTGCTTGATGTAACTTGATTTTTTTTTAAATTTCAGATCTGAGCACAACACAAATTGCTAAATGATCCTGAACTCTTTGTTTAAAATCAAATACTTTACAGGGCATTAAAAGAGTCTAGTTTCAGAGATATAGACCATCAGTGGTACTTGAAGGTATTTAATCTTCAGTGTAAGGAGAGCTCTATAAGAATTGTTCATTTAATCTTGTTATTGAAACTGTCATTTAAAAAATGCTTTGATAAATTACACCAAATAAAGGTGGAAGTCAACATGCACATTTGTCTTAAATATTACAAGATCTGGTTTAATTGTGGTCAATTTGGTAGGAGAGAGAAAACCAACATAATTTCAGAAATTCGCACAGGTCATTCTGGGGTACATATTCTTTGACATGGCCTTTGTAAAATCTCTTTACAACTTTTTGATTTACCTTGTTCTAAGAAATATTTTTTTAATAAATGTCTATTTCAATAGATTAAATCTTTAAACTACTCTCATACTTCTCCTTGATGCTTGAAACGTTTTTCAGTGAGTCTAACAGAGGTGTGGCTAAAAACCAATAAAGAAATTGTAAACTTGGTGAAGTCCATAATAAGATCTGTTTTAAAATAAGTTCTTACAGAACTGCTGGCAGAGAACACAGATTTGAGGGCTTTGTGTTTTTCTTTGACCTTCCATTTTGGTGGCTCAATGTTCTCACTTTCATTTCAGATCCACCAAAGCTAAAGCTATAATGTGTTTTGTTTTGTTTTTTAAGTTGGAACATTTTTAGCTCTGTATTCCTTTAGCAAAACTTTATATTTTGTTTCCTTTATAGTCTTGTTATCTGGATTATGTCAAAATATTTAAAGATATTAGTGATTTAAGATACTTCCCATACTAGAGTGCACATTAACCTTTGACAATAGTCTTCAATTCTTAATTCTTTTAAAAAAATATTTTTATTGACTTCAGAGAGGAAGGGAGAGGGAGAGAGAAATATAAACATCAAAGATGGGAGAGAATCATTGATTGGCTGCCTTCTGCCTGCCCCACACTGAGGATCGACCCTGCAATCTGGGCATGTGCCCTGACCAGGAATTGAACCGCGACCTCCTGGTTCATAGGTCAATGCTCAACCACTGAACCATGCTGGCCGGGCTTAACTCAATTCTTAATCAAACAATGGAACTCCCTCCTCAGTGGATAAGATAAAATAGCAGACCCAGAGGAGGTATTTGGGTGTGGAAAGTTTTTGGGGTGCTCTGGAATCTCTTTGGTCAATCTCTTTCTGCATTTAAATAGACCTCATCTAGAATTTCTCAGATATAAAAATTTACTACATATGTTTCCTAATCACTAGGTGAAAAGTGGCTTCACTGGGAAACTGTCTAAAAACAGTTGCCCCCATTCAGAGATGCATAGTCAGCAACAAAATTCCCTCAGTTGAACCAGCTGATTTTTAGAGTCTGACAGTTTATATTTTCACTGTTGTTAAAGAAAGCACTGAAAATGTTATTTCCTGCTACAGTCCTTCCTTCCTGTTCTAGTTCTGAGCAGGAGATGCTAGAAACCACTGTACGTGCATTATCTGTTTTCAACTCCCGTCAAGAAAGGAATGCTGTGCAAAGATCATCTGGAGTTTGTCTGACTTTGATAATGTAGTGCAGAGCAGTTCTAAAAATAAAGACAGGATTGTTGTGTCCATTAAGAACGGCCTATTTCATCATTGTTGTTTTTCACTTGTAGCCTTGTGCCTTGTATGGCAGTTTCTATTTTTCAGGACAAGCTAAGAAGAGCCATTCTGTGTCTTTGCCCTGGGAATGCGGCGCACAGAGTCTGTGTTTCTGAGAATAATATTTGGCTCATACAAGGAGCCTGTGTTCTGCAAGTGTCATGTCTGATACATATAAGCAGTATCAGCATTCATACGAATTGAGGCTTTACAAAATAAAGCCTTAGAATACATACTGAAAAACAATACAGATTTCTAAGAGCTTGGTAACTGTGTATGTGATAGTTAATAGATTTTTCTCTGTCATCTGGTGAAGTTAAGGGGAGGACTCAAGATTATTAGCAGTCTTATAATTCACTTCACATGTTAAAATTTCATTCTATATCTTGGTCTTCTCTGTTTCCTTTTTAGATACTAGCTCGGTCATGCACTGAAATCCTGGAATTGCATCCCTCAAGTGTATGCGTAGGGGGTAAGTGGTTAGAATTTAAAAATACCATGGGAGAAAATGTGTTTTTTTCCTAGTTAAAATATATGATTTGAAACGCATGTTGGAAAGAGAATAGCAAAATTAACTTTTTTGGCATCTTTGTCTGTAAGAATTTTTAAATAATTCCTTGAAATATTTCTATTTTAAATTCAAATTTTTAAGACTGGAGTGTTATTTTAAATAATGAACATATTGTGTGACAGGCTTTTAGAGTCTTCTGTATATTTAGTTCATGGTTGAGACCTTTCCTATGACAAGTAAAATAAAATATGAAATTTTGTCTTTTATCTGATTATACAGACAGTCATGGATCTGTAGAGTTTGAGCTCCATGCTTTGATAACCAGGCCAAAGGCCAGTATCCACCAGCTCAGGGCACATAGGAAGTGACGTAGGGCTTGATGGCAGGAAGGAAGCAGGTGGCTTCTTTAGCTGGTGCTAAGTACAGACTCAGGTTTTAACACATCAAAGCCTTCCTTACCCAGAGCATGAGTCTCTTTGGCCTTTTCTATTTCTCATTCATGTCTGGCCTGGAGTTCATTTTAATCTGACTTTACTTAGGAAAGGAAAAATAATTTGTCTGGTGGGGGAGGAAATGTGCTGTGAAGTTGACCATCGGCCTCCCAACTGCAGGACATGGTGTTGAGTTCTGTACCTTCTAGTCTCCTTAGCTAATGATTACTGAGATGTTTAGGAGGAATAGTGCATTGGGCCATCCCAGCAGTTTTATAATTCCTGATTCACAGATGGGGAAACTGAGGCAGAGAAAAATTACTATTTGCTATTAGTAATTGTCTTATTAGACCCCTTTGTCTGACTGACTCTAAAGCCCATGTTCCCTTTCTACTGAGTCATATTTTAATTATTACCTGCATTTTATTTTAACTTATGAGTAAAATTCCTTTTATAACACACTTAATGGCCAGTGACATGGCAGTATTTTCTTCCATAGTTACTTATTATGTATGTGTTAGATTATGTGTTAGATAGGAGGTGTCTGAGGGGATTGAGAGCCAAACACTATTTAAACAGTTATAATATATCATCTTGCAGCTAAGCAGCACACATTTATTTGCCAATCAAGATTTTAGATGTTAACTTTTTTTTCTAGCATGTTATTTCACTCTCTAATGTTAAGTGACTGCTCCTGTTTATATACATAGAGTACAATAAGTTAAGTCAACTTTCTTTAGTGACTGGCCATAGGTTATCTGTAGTTCAAAATACTTTACCTCCAGTGAGTTATAAATTTGTATGCAACAAAAAATGAATGTGGGATTAGTAATGTGAAGAAGCTGTTAAAGAACTCTGTATGGTGTGTCATACATAAATTAAAGAAAACACAACACATGACAGTTCTAAGAACCAAAGCGCAGCAATCATTGATGTTCTTTACATTCCCATAACCTCAGTACCTGAAAACAGAGAAAAACAAAGAGGTTTTATTTCTTCTCATATTTTCCTAAGGAGAGAATGGGGGGAAGTTTGTGTGGTAGATAATATCTCCACTTTTCCCCTAAAGGGTCTAAGAAAGCACAGAGTTGGAAATAGAGCCATGTCTTCTTTGTTATCAGTTGGCTGAATAGTGTGAAGAAATTCATTCTTTCTACCTTGATTTTTCAAATTATATCTTTTTTTTGTAAAGCAGTGATTAAAATGTTTATTTTTCTTTTTACTTCTAGAGGAATTTCAAATCGTTTTGAATGGAAGAGGACTCAACTTGGGCAGTCGCAATGGCGATGTTCTCTGTACCTACACAGTAAATGACACCTACACCAAGAGTAGGTCCCCATAACCTGTGTTGCTTTAATACCTGCTGAGCAAGTCAGCCTCAGATGTTTTCCTCTTTTCTCAACTGAAACCAACTGTCCTATATTTTTTAACAAAGGAAAGGGAAATGAAGTCCCATGATAATAGAAATAGTAATAATTATGTAATTGTTATTTAATGAAGGCAATGTTTGTTCATAGCTTAAATGTTGGATGCTGTTCTGAGTAGCCTCATTACACAGACAATGGTCTTGTGGCTGAAAGAGTCAAATAACTTGCCTGTGGCGACACAGTCAATAATGGGCAGAGCTGAGAGTTAAACCCAGTTTTCCTGTCTGTACTCTGTGATGACTGCATCAACTGCCTGATTAACTGCATCTTTTTCTAGATTTATTTCTTATCACTCTTGCTTGAAAATCTCATTCACTTGGACTACTCTACTACTTATTGTCACTTGTTTTCTTTATCCAATTTCTCAATAATTTGTCAATTAGGTTTTTGAGACAGGCTTTTTGTCTTATATTTTATGTCTCTAGTGCCCACCCAGCATAGTGTTTATTGATTATAATCATATTTATGGAATTAGGTTCTATTTTTCCTAGCTTGGCTTTTAAAAAAGCAGATGAGTATAATGTTTTTATCTTCATTCTGAGAAATACTCCACTTACATGATCTTAGTATTCTGAGCATTTTGGGTTTCTGTTAAGACATTTTTCCCTCATTGATTATAGTGTCTTCTAAAATTTATACAGGAAGGCATATGCTACAACTCTGAACTCTGGTAGAATTATTTCTTGAGAGGTTCATCTGCAATTTTGCTGTTTATCTGATGGTACTAAACACTTCAATTAGCATAGCTTTGGTTACACACAGAGTAACTAAGTGTTCAATATGTGTTTGTTGAATTAAAGTGGTGATGATCTCAGCATGATAAATGTCATAATGAATTCCTTTCTTTTCTATTAAGATTATCATTTTGGTAAGGCAAGACAATAACATTTTTTAACAAATTCTCTTCGTCGTAGGTCCCAAAATTGAAGAGGACAAATGATTTTATTTTTATTCAGTAGTCTTCTGTACCTAAGCATTAGCTTTATCTAATTCCTTTTGATTACATAGCTGAATTGATTTTACTATAAACATATTTTATACTTGGCTACTTAAGATTAAGTTTATTAAAGTAAGTATTCAAATAAATAAGTAGAGATAGATTGTATTTTCATCATTCCCATTCTAGGATTATCCATTTGATCATGTAATGTGTGAATATTTATAGTCTAGATAATTTCCTCACATATTATTAAAATTACAAGGGAAACTTAAGCATGCAGCTTTATAAAATATAGATTTTATATTATAGACACAACTGTTTTATTAAACTCTTGAAATAAATTCATTCTCTTTTGGACATTCATCTTCGTTTTCCCATCATTTCTAAATTCTGCTTTTAAATATTTATACCATTTAAAAAATCTAAGGTATTTGACAAATTGGGGGGGGGGGATGATAATTTCATAGGGTCTACAAATGTATGTGAACTTAGTCTAAGTAAAAATGTCATGATTTATAATTTATCAATACTATGTATCAATGAAATATATAACTTCTATTTTTCATTCCTTTTTTCTTCTCCTTTTTCTATAGATGAGTGTCTGTTTTTTCATGCTAGTATATCTAACATTCCATACTTGAACTCTGATTGTCTTTGTCTTTCATATTATTAATAAACTGAGATTCATAAAACCCTTTACCAAGTCTATGGCATTTTATTTTCCAGGTGTAAAGCCAGTAAGTGTGGAGGGGAATTCTGTGCTTTGTCCTGCACCTAGTCTGAATAAAGTTGGAGAGTAAGTACTTCATTAAAAACATTTAAAAACATTTTAGCTACCGATTATTAGGGAATGGTGACAGATATACATTATTTGTTTTATTATATTTTTTGTATAGTTTGAACATGAAATAGTAAACCCTAAACAAACCACTCTGATTAGTACTTCACCTATACTCTTAGTTTAGTAAAGTCTGTTATATCTTATTTCTTAACTATTGATTAAAAAGCTATAAATATTTATCTGGGTGGGTTTGAGAACTATTGTTAGAGCCTTTAAAAAAATCAGAGCCACAGCCATTATTTTGAACTTCAGAGTATTTAATTTACACACACACACACATACACACACACACACACACACACACACGGTCCAAAGTGAGATTTTGACTAATTTGACTAATTGCTATAGTTTTTAAATATTAAGATTAAAGATAAAAATGAAAATGGCTCAATAAGGCACACCTCAGACTAGGAAATACTTTTGCTTTAATTTGTTTCTCAGTCCTGTCAAAGTCTATATTCTTATGTTCTTCAGTTAAAAAAAGGGATATTTAGTTTGGGAGAAGACCTTTATTTGAATGACCATACACAAGTAATTTTACTAGTAATTTATTATTTCCATTTATGATTTTTTATATCTTCTCTATTAAGAAGGAAATGATTGGAAACATTTAAAATATTCCCTAGCCCAATAGTAGTGGATACAATATGCTTATGATAATGAATAGGATACAGTTTTGTTTTTTTAGGATCACTTTCAACAGATCTTGAACCTAAAGTAGAGGACAATAAAATATACAAGGCCCCAACCCAAATTCTGGATTAGTGTTCAAATAACGAAGATTATATTTTTCTCGATGGAACCCAAGAGAATCAATCATGTTAGTAGTTTGAAGTTTACTTGAGCACTTATCTTCAGTGGATGCATAAATATTCAAGATATCTACTGAACATCACTTCGGGTCACCTAAGTAAATTCAGGCAGTATCAGCTGTCTATTTTAAATTGATTGAAGGAGTGCAAGACTTATTTTCTTTCTATAAAAATATTTATTTTGTGTTATGTAATAATCTAGTTTTATTGATAACATGCTCATGGCTGTATCAGGCTGTGTCTTGGAATTTGAAGCAGATCCATTTTGCCTAGAGCCAGCTTAGCCCCAAGTGCACAGTGAGACTCCACGACTTTCTGAGTAATCACTTCTGTGTTAGCAGTGATAAATCTATGGACTTGATGTTTGGTTCTATTTTAACAAATCTATAATTCCATATTGATCCTCCTGATCATTCTCTTCCATCTGCTCCTGTGGCTGTCTTTTCTGTCTTAGTCATTGGCAGCTCCACCTTTTTTGTGGTTCAGGTCAGAAACCTTTGATTCATTAATGATTTCTCTTTCATGCAGGCCATCAAAGAACCTCATTAGCTCTACTTTCAAAATATGTTCAGAATCCAATCCTTCCCCACCACCTCTACTGATACCATCCTAGACCAAGCTACTGTCATCTCTTGCTTGGCTTATTAGTCTCTCCACTGGTTTTTCTGCTTCTGTTCTTGGCAGGAGTGATCCTGTTAAAGCACTTAAAATTGTCCATAATGAGTTCCCCATTCCACTCACAGTTAAAGTCGAGTCACTGCAATGTTTTACAAGGTTCTACAGGATCTGGCCCCTCCTATGTCTCAGACTTCACTTTCCTTTTGCCCTTCCCATTATGGTCACACTGGCCTCTTTGCTATTACTTAACCACGTCAGCTTACTCCCGTACCAGTACTTTTACACTTGCTGTTCCCTCAGCTTGAAATGCTCTTCCCCTCATGGTTCACTCACTCACCTTCTTCGTCTTATTCAGAGGTCTTCTTCTTAGTAAGCTCTTCTTGGTCACCTCGTGTAATTATACAGTCTTATTGTGTCTCCTTCTTGCTAGGGTGGATTTTGTTTGCCTTGTTTCTCGCTTATCTCTAGCACCTTACACATGCCTAACCTACAGTAGATTCGCTAAATGTTTGTTACCTGAAGGATGAATACATTTTTCTCCAATACTTTGGTTTACTAGTTATATAAACAGTTAAAGGAGCGCATTTGGTTGCTGGGGGCAGGGCCTATATCAGGTCAGAGAAAAATGATCAGATTCCTATTTTGGAAGGAATGCCATTTAAGAAAGCAGAAAACTATCTTGGATTTTTTTTGAATATTTATATCCATTTATTTGGGAGCTTGCTTTGCCTGTAAACTCACGACCGTAAGGCACATTGTTGCAAGATCATGGGGGCTGAGGGAGAGAGACCAATATGAGGATCCTGGTAAAGGACAAAGTGAGAAAACTTCCTGTTTCTTCCTCCCTCCCCCGACTCCAGGAGCAAAGAGCCACAGGTTTCCAAGTCCAGGTGGCCTCCTCTTCACCCCCACCCTTGTTATCAAGCTTCCTTTAAAACAACACATCTTTAAATATTAAGTTCTGTTTTTGTTTTGTGCATTTTTTTTATCATACGAGTCCAAAAAAAACAATGCTTGGGAATTCATTCTCAAGAATTTATGTAGAACAGGTGGCCTAGATTAAAGCCTTGGCAAGATTCTTGGCCAAGCTGAATCCACAAACCAGCAGATCATGCACAAAGGCAATAGTTCTGATGAGAAATGATGAGTTACTCCTGTCAGGTACAGGATCCTAGAGTTGGTCAGTTTAGGAACCAAGGGCCTTCTGTCCTTGAAAGTATGAAACCAGGTCTGTGCCAATTCAATACTGCTGCTCTAGGAAGCAACAACAGCTACAGATAATAGAAACACGCAGCACAAGAAAAAAACCCTGTTTATATTTTATTGAGTAACAAGGAGCTCAGAATAGTCTGTTGTATTTATTTGCCTCCTGCCAAGCCCAGAGCTGCCTCGGGAGAGGATGCCGATTGACCTTTTCCAGAGTGCCTCTTTTGCAAAGTGGTAGGCTGTAGCGACAGGTGTTTCTTCTGTTCTTTTTTTGTGGATGACCTACCTCTTCCAGAAACCAAGGGAAAGAAGCTGACAAACTGCTTAGAACGTCTGTGTACAGTTCAAGTGCATAGTGATTTCTGCGCTGCTCTTTGTGTTCAGACACACCGAGTTTACCATATATGTCAGGTTTCCTCTTGGTTGCCTGGCCTGACAATGAAGCTGATTGCAGACAGATGATTAAATACGAATTGAGCACACTCTGTATGCCATGGATACGCCGTGGAGGCACTCTCATCCCTCTGGACAGTGCAGGGCCCTTGACTCGCCTGAACCAAACGACCATCAGCACATTTTCTAACCTGTGCTTTCTGTGTGGGAATCCCTTCTCCCTCCTGCTAGGAGAATGGATGCAGTACCCCCGGATATTAGCCAGTGTGCCTTCTGAATGTTTTTCAATTTGTTATTTGCCGAGAATAACTGAGGAATAATATTTTATGTTTTAATTCTAAGAGGGAAACTAGGTTTGGGGTTTCTTTCTTGTGTTGTGTTTCGGTTATCTTGGATTTTTAATAGTAGTGTCTACTTAAGGAAGACACCTTGCTTTCTTCTCCAAAGTAATTATAAAATGCAACATGCCTGGTCTGTCCCAGACACTGAATGTGCTTTCTTTAGAATTTGCCTTTGGGCGTAGTCTCCTTTTGAAGAGACTACCATAGAGACTGCTGGTAGTCTTTAGTGACTTGTAGATAGGCTACATTCATGAGATGTGATTTTTAAAGATCATATAGAGCGTAATAAATATCAGATATGACACCCTCTGTTTGGCTTGTGACACTAATATTTCACCTACAAGCAAACTGAGATTGTTTGGGGAAGGAGCTTAGTCTAAAGTCATTACTTTTGATCTTTTTATTTTTTGAAATCAAGTACATTATGCCACTGAGGCAAAACTTGAGAAGATTTTCTTAGTGTATGAGGTATTTAGGGACATCATTATTTTTTCTACTAAGTATGTTGCAAGTAATTTGGAGCTTTCCTTTGCCTTGACTTTTCTTCAGATGCTTTTGTAGCTCTCTTCTGAGATTGGATTAAAATCAACACAGCCGAAACACTTTAGCCTTGTAAGGTGACGGATGCTTAATATGCTTGCTTAATTATCTTTTGGCTAAGGTTTCAAACCCATTAAGTAGCTAGTTAGTCTATATTTCAAATGAACACATCTGGCCCAGCAACGAATGAAGGTTTTTCCTGTGTGAGAGTGACAGATGTGACGATGGTTCCCCCTGTTCCCTCACTTAAATAATTAACAACAGGCTGGTGAAGTAGCCTTAGACAGACAGTCTCAAAGCCAGATGTGTAGTCTTAGAGCTGGATCCATGGGCATGTGCCTCATCTCATTAGCCTACTCTAACAGTTCCTTTCTCATCTTTATGTTATATTTCCTGAATTACATTTGTTTGAGGATTCTTTCTTGAAAACCCAGAGCTCATGAATTTTGGGTTGAAAGAGGGTTAACATGAAATTGTTGACTTGGCGATGAGAACGAAGGATGTAGCAGAGTAGTTAGGACATAGATTTGCATTCGGAAATTGATATGGAGTAAACAAAAGTTAAAACCACCTGGGCAACTCTTATGCAGGTATATCACCAGTTAGCCTTGTTGAAGTGGTTCTTCAAAGTACTTTCTTTGAGAAAAATCTTTCATTAAATTTCTTTATTTGATAGAGATTTTTAGAATAAGTTGAACAAATTCTTAATATTTAAACAGAAGGTATGTAAAGGTGGTAGTAGTGAGGTTGTTCTTTTCGATTTCTTTCATTGGACAGAGTTTAATTTTAAAATGTCACACGATTAAACAAATTGTCTTACCAAGAAAACACAGTAGATAGTTTGGAAGCTTTTTTCTGCTAATGGTTCATTTGCACCAAACTGTCTTAAGTTTGAATAGAAAGGACTCTGTGAAGGCCTTTGAATCCTCCCCATTCCAGGGCAGGCGCCTCGTGGTGTACAGTGCAGGTGTTAGCCGTATTTTCAGGATGGGTTTATTCTCTGACCCTTGTTTAGTGAGACAGCAGCAATAACACAGCTGCTCTGCAATAGTTGAGATCTCAAACCTGTAATTTGGCAGGAAGAACAGAGCAAATTGGGTAAATATACATAAACACATTGTGAAGAAAGAAAAACAGAACAGAATGAACCGGAGCCTTATCCTACAGTTTGTTTGATAGAGATTATTTAAGGAGGCATATGGTATAGTTAAATGTGCTTTCAAAAATGTTGGCCAGAATCTTCTGGCAAATATGAAATAAATATCTAAATCAGATGAAACTGATAGTATTAGTTCTCTTAAAAGGCACTGTGGGAAGACACTTGACAGAGTGTTTTTAGTAAGAAGTGGAGGAATATCAGCGAATGTGGAAAATTTTTATCATCTGGTGCTGATGGGTCATTGAGATGAATGGTGTGGTAGACTTGGGATTAGTGCCTGAGTTGATAATAGAATCTTTTTTAAATTTTCCTCCACATTGTTATGTTTCTAATATAATCCATTTTCCTGGAATAAATTGATTAATTTCATTACTCTTTCTTGGTTGGACAAATTCTGCCTTTAACCTAGCTTCTTACATGAACACTTCTTTTCAATATACCTATGTATGTACACCTATACAATCTCTCATTCCATTGTCTTAGTAGGTGGTAATACAGTCACAACTTAATTCTTCTGTTTTCTCTGATGAATGAGACTTTTATTTACTTATTTTTATCATGGATACCAGGACGTTCTTTATGTCTTTATTTTGGATATAAACATTGATGTGTTAAGGCTGAGGACACTCTCTGTTTCTCTATTTCGGTACCTGCCCTTCAGTGGTGGAACTTTTATCTTTCACATGGTGTATTGCTTTCTGATTACATATAAAAATGTGATAAGTTTACCTAATCTGCATTTTATTTCTATTTTAAATATTATGTTCTGTTCTGGAAATAATTAATTTAAGCCAATCTATGGGTGGCCAACAAGATGTTGCCGAGTATGGAAATATTAATTAGGATGAACTTTAAAATTCTGGCAGAGTTGGATTCAGGAGTGACACATCAGCTCTGTGCAAACATCAGGCCTGGTCTGTCTTGTAAGAGATAGATTTGACTTATTCTCTATTGCCCCAAGTAAAGGAGAGAGAAAGAGTGGAAGGTAAAAGGAGACACATTTCAGTTCAATATTGGGAAATCTTTCTAACAATTAGAATTATTTAGAGAGTGCTTGGTAACGAAAAGTGTTCAAAGAGGGACAGCTATGTGATGAGGTAGAAGATATCCTTAAATATGTATGTAAAACCTCTTATTATCTGCTTCTAAGTTTTATATTATTGAAGCTTCTGCTATTACTAAGACACTTGACATTTTTAGATGAAAGGCACCAAAAATTGAGTGATTATTTCTAAGTGCCTTTTTTGTATTTTATTAAAATATACAAATCAGTTAAAAAAAGAGGTTATTTTCAGTGTAATACTGAAAACATTTACTATACAACATAGCTGTTATGTGCTGTACATCTCTGAATATAGCTTTGTTTTTCTTCTGAAAACTAGCAGTCTTCCTGACTGTAATCTTTGTTTTAGTTATACATATATTTTGAGATATCTCAAAAATAAATTACTTTATTTAAAAATCTTTTAACCATATTGAAGAAAATATTTTAGACAAAACATTAATTTATATAAATTTATAACTAGAAGTGAATTCTTCAAAGTATTCACAAATATGAAACTTCATTTTTCAACTTGTAATCTTTATTATGCATAAAGCTAACTTTTAAAAAGCTCTGCAGAGTATTTAATAGTAGCACTTAATTTCAAAATATCTTAAGTCACCTTAATTTTAATAACTTTCTGAGTAGTTGCCAGTTTAATTTTCAGTATGTGCAAATTGGAGGTAAATTATTTATTACTTCCAGCAAATGTCTTTCACAATTTTATTAAATTTTTTCACCATTTTTAATGGATCATAAAATGGCAGTCTTTTATTGGATATTCATAAAGTCAGTAGCAAATGAATACCTTGCAGATAGGTTACTATAGATTGAAATGTCAATCATATTTCATGGAGTATGAAATTTCTCAGATCAGAGTAGCTCTGACATATGGCACTGAACTATTCCCCTGTTTTGGAATTGTCATACATCTTTAAAAATTAAATAAAAGCACTTTGACCATTAGGCCTTCTTACATTTTATTTAATGAATTACATATCACAATACTATTTAATATTTTCTCAAATGGAATAAATTTAGTTTTATCACAATTAATTGAGTACCAATTGATATTAAAATGCACTTCAAACAATCTTTTTGTTATGTTAGATTGTTTGGGCTTCTTCTATCCATCTACTTGGGGAAAATTTTTTTAAATATGGAGCAAAGAGTAGAAGCAATTCTAAACAATGTAGAACCAATTTATAGAAAAGGAACTTGAAAGAGCTGTTAGTTCTCAGCCTATCTTCCCAGACCACCATGTGTTATCTGTACTATGGGCCGGTCCTGTCTCAAAAGGTTCTTCCTTATATTTCATGAACTTCACTTTCTCACCTGCCTGGCTGTTTCTTCTCAGATGTGACCTCAGGCTCTTCTTCTTGCAGTCCTTTAACTCTCAGTTTTCACCATGATTGCATTTCTGATCCACAAACACATCTTCTCTGCTTCCTTTTCTTGCTGATGAGCTTCAAATCTTCAGACAAGATCTTTTCCTTAGCGTAAAACCCACTATTCAAATGTCCACTATCCAGATGTCTACTAACTCACTTATATTTCCCATAGTCACCTTACTCTTGAAGTTCCCAAGTTAAACTCATGTATTTCTGTTCAAACCTGCTTCTTTTCCTATGTTTTCTGTGTAGGTTTATCCACCCACTTGTACAAGATGGAACCTATGAAGTCATCTTTATTCCTTCTTCCTCACCTACAACCAATAAGTGTCCAAGTCTGTTTATTCTAAGTCCTAAGTGTCTCTCAGTTTTTATTTTCACACCACCCTCGTTGCCACTATTTTCAGTTCTACTTTGATTCTTATGTGAAACACAGTAAGATACTCTTAACTGGTCTTTCTACTGTAGAAATTTACTCTTCCAAGCCATGCTCTACATTGCAACAAGAGTGATATTTGTAAAACACAATTTTGACCATATTTCTACCTAGTTTAAAAACTCTTAAGACTAACTCCACATGTCTAAATATGGCATCCTGGATTTCCCCCCATATTCCCCTTTTAGCCTGAAGACATATATTCTCACTCTCACACTCTGGGTTGCTGTATATTTAACGGCTTTCAGTTCCTTGACTGTTCTTTGCCTTTCTTGCCTTCCAGCCTGTCAAATAGTGCTCCATCTTCTTGAATCCCCTTCTAATCTCTTTTCCTAACTTCTGATCATTCTTTAGGATTCATCTCAGAGGTGAATTCCTGCAGGAAACCTTTGTTGATGCCCATGGCAAGGCTGAATCAGTTGTGTCTCCCACCTCATTCTCTGGAACCCCTGTGCATATATCTATTTTAGTTAATATCACACTCATATTGTAATTGCTTATATGACTTCCTTTCAGTTACATTGTAATGCTGTGTGTGTGTTTTCTTTATTGGTTACTGCAGCCCTACTACCAAGCACAGCCTAGGTTGGCCTATTGCAGGTAATTTATGAATATATATTTAATTAACTAGTAATAGAATGATTGAGTGGTTGATTAAATAAGCTTATTGGAAAATATTCATAAACTAATTGGGAAGGCAGTTTTAGGTTTTAGGTTTAACACACAGCTCAACATTGCTACTGTTGCCCCACCCTGTGTGTAATTAAGTAAAAATGACATAGCTTTAATATATTTTTGTTTGTAATAAAAGCTCTATAACTGAGAGTATGGGTTTACTGTCTTGATTATATAGAAGTTATATAGCAATAGGGATGAGAAATCCATATATACTAACAGAAGTAACATGAAAAATTACAGAAAACTTTAAACACATATACTGGAGCCTTGGGGTGAAGAAAATCAAGGTATTGAGTTTGGTTAGAGGGTAAGATGGTTTTATCAATGAGTGTAGTAAGCAAGTAGCATAGTTTTAGACAAAGGTCTTTTCCCAGCAAGCATATGTGTGTGTGTGTGTGTGTGTGTGTGTGTGTGTGTTCACAAATAAATATCTCAGCATGTAGTAAATGTTATTATAGTTATACATAAGAAATATTAAAGGAGTGATACTAAGCCCTTGTTCGTGGGAGAGATTTAAATATAAAACCCTAAAATACTTACCGAGGATTAAGGTAGTTTGTGGTAGAAGTGACTACAGAGTCAGAGAAGTCCAATATTTGGGCAAGTTACCTTTTAAGCTTCAGGTTACTTATTTGGAAAATTGAGATAATACTACTTCCTACCTCATTGGCTTACTGTGAGAATTAAATGAGAAGGTAAATTTAATATGGCTTATAGTTAGGATTGATAAATGCCATAATCATTAATACTGCTGTTGACAGCAATGCTTGATCAAGAAGGTGAGGATTATATTTTTTCAATTGAGTCCACATGTCAAAAGATTCACCAGGTAGCTATCCATGTATGCAGAGTCTTTTTTTCTTTAACACTCATCTGAGGATATGCTTATTGATTTTAGAGGGCAGCAGGGAGAGAGAGAGAGAGAAAGAGAAGTGAGGGAGAACATTGATTGGTCACCTTTTATACATGCCCAGATCAAAAGTCTAACTGGAAAGCTTTTGGTATACAGGACTATGTCCCAACCCACTGTGCAACACCAGCCAGGCCTCCAGGTCTGTGGAGTCTTAGATCAGTTTTATTTGACAGCAGCCACATTATACTAGACTGAGTTTTAGAGGATAATGTGTAGTTATTTTGGTTGCCTACAAAATCTCATCAGCATGCATCTCTACCATAGGAAAGAGTGAACTTTCTGTAAAACAAAAACTGTTCTGCAGATCCCTTGAAAACTGACTCAATAAGATTACCTGCAATAATCATACTTTATTATAAATCAAATAATCTTCCCCCAAACTAAAGCCATGTCATGTCACATGCTTCCTGGTATGTGCTTTAAAGTAGAGGAATTAAGAACTAGGAAATATTATTTTTGGATTCAACTGTGCTTAGTCTTCAACAAAATAAAACATGGCATTCAGTTTTGCAGAATAAGCAATTAGGTTTAAGTTTTCTTTTTTAAGTAAGACACTTGGCATTCTACGTTGGAATAGTTCAGAAGTTCACTTAAGTTGATAAAAACACCCTAAGTTCTCATTCTCTTGTGGACTTAACTAAGCTTTGTTTTAAACACAAAATGTTTTGAAGAGAATATTTTACAAGAAATATTATTAATAGGAGTATTCCTGAATTTTGAAGAAGTTTGCTACTAGTCACTTTCCTGGTGGTTCTCTCTCTGTACAAATCCATACTAAGTTCACATTGAGAAAAGAAACACATTAGGAACTTTTATTTCATCAAGCATGTGTAGTATGATGGAAAGAGTTCAAAATTTGTTAGAGTCCTAGTTTTACCACTTTCAGCAAGGTAATGAACATTTCTGGGCCTCATGTACCCCATCTGTGAACTATGGAACTACTTCTTACTTGAAGAGTTATTGTAAGGATTAAATGAGGTGATGTCTGTAAAGTGTCCATGATAGCATCTGGCACATAGCGGGCACTAAATAATACCTCCCATCTCTCCTCTCCGGCATCTTTATTCTGTTTAATCCTACCTCTCTTAACTAACATATTTGGCACTCGATTCAAGGTGTAGAGAAGAAATCTTTTAAATCTAGCAAAATTCTACTAATTCAGAGTAATTAAGGCATAGTTTCTGGCTATTATTTTTTGGAATTTAGAATATTTTATGAGGATTGGAGCATAGCACTTTATAGGAGCCAGATTAACAAAATGTTACCTCGTACATTTGCTTTAATGAATCTTGTGATGATAGTAATGTTTAGAGATGGAGAAAATAAGCTAAATGGGAATTAAGGGTATTTTATCTCTTTTTAGATTTTTTGAACCTGAAAAAAATCTCATCATTTTTACAGATTAAGGAATTTTTTTCTAATTTATTTAAACCACAGTAGTTTCTCCTTATCCATGGGGAATACATTCCAAGATTCCCAGTGGATGCCTAAAACCAGGGATAGTACCAAAACACTATATATAATCTGTTTTTCCTCTATATACATACCTTTCACTTAAAGGGAGCACTTTACCACTTCTCTTTTGGCATATCTGAAACACTACTT
Organism: Myotis lucifugus; assembly: GCF_000147115.1. Taxonomy (NCBI): domain Eukaryota; kingdom Metazoa; phylum Chordata; class Mammalia; order Chiroptera; family Vespertilionidae; genus Myotis; species Myotis lucifugus. Next base: position 2,196,327 of record NW_005871060.1, on the reverse strand, counting down.
TTGCACTTTGGGGCCATTGTTATATAAAGTAAGGGTTACTTGAACACGAGCACTGAGATACATTGATAGTCAATCTGATAATGGAGAGGGCAGAGTGACTAAAGGGCGGGGAGCACTTACAGCGTGGATTAGCTGGGCAGAGGGATGACAGAGCAGGATGGTGAGAAATTCATCATGCTACTCAAAACAACATACAATTTAAGATTTACCAATTTTTTTTTTATTTCTGGAATTCCCCATTTAATATTTTCAGACCACAGTTGACTATAGACTTATCTAAGTAAAGATTCAGATAAGGAGAGGATTATTGTAAAAAATAACAGGGATTTCTGAATGTTTCTGCTTATGTTAATACTTTTAGGAACAATTAGATCACTTACAGAATTTGCCTCTGGCTAGTCCAGTAGGAACTGGCACTAAGAAAGAAAAAAGCTGGAATAGCTGATTGAAGCGTGGACTTTTAAAGTAGACTTTCCGGTCAGTTTTGAATTATGTGAGGAAGTAAAAATATCCCATAATATTCTAGTTTTAAATTTATTTTTAATTTTTGTTTCTTCATTTTATTTCAGAACTCTTGATGTTTCAGTGAGCTTTAACGGAGGAAAATCTGTTATCTCGAGCTCATTAGTAGTCACAGCCACAGAATGTGTAAGTACAAAGTTTGCATAAAGTTGCCTTTTAAAGATAGTTCTATCCAGAAGTAACTTCCGGGTCCTCAGTGTTGAGCATACTATAGTAAAGAAGGTATCTGTAATAAATGAGATCATTACAAGGAAAAATTTGTATAGAGTTTAAGTTATTTTTTCCCCTGTGGCTGTGTTTAAAGGGAATTTTCAGATAGTATACATTTTATTTTGATATTTATAAAATTCAAGTCATTTAAAATAAAAATAAGCTATGAGAATGATTTCCAAATGAAGCATTTCTTCTTGAAATATTAAACACATGAACAGAATGCTTTTTTGTAATGAAGGTTGCATTATAGCATCTATGACATTTATCCTGTTTTGGAAATTATTTGTGCATCTTAATGAATGAGCTATTGTTTTATCCATTTAACTGTTGGCGCTTTCTCATATGATTAAGGAATTTGATTTTGATAGCTTGATAATATCTCAGTTTGAAGCTATAATTTAGTTGAGATGTTGGTTTATATTACCTAAGATGCAATGTTTTGAAATGTAAGCTCCCTTGATAAGATAGTGTTTTCTTTGTAGTTAAATTTTGGGGTTTATAGAAAATTTTTATATTAGATTGTTGTACATGAAAAAAGAACACAAAAATGGACTGATCACATGGCTATTATTTTTACAAGTATATTTTCTTCCTAAAAACATGTAAATTAAAGCAAAAGGGAAAACAAGCATGCATATGGGCCCTTGGTCGCTATGAATACCCTAAGGATAGCTCTATCAGTACCTGTTTCTATTTTGAAAATAGCTAGTTTTATTCCCCCTTTTACCTATAATTCATGTTGTAATTTGTAGGTTTGGTGGATGTTGCAATCTGTAAGTTTTCTGTTCCCTCCGGATGTGGTTGAGATTACAAACACTTGTGGTATAGCTCACTGTTAAGCTCACTGAAATGACGTTCTTTCTCCATCCTCCTTCCTATTCTGCACCTCCAGCCCTCTTTTTTCACCTCTTTTCGCACAAGCAGGAAAACAAATCTTTTCTGTATCCTGTAACCAGCATGATTGCAGTGTGCATGGATGCTGAGGCTAAATGACTCATCTGGCATTTATAAGTTAGATGACTTAAGGCAGTCTTTCTACATCTTGCTAGTTCTCAGGAAAACACAACGTGACTTAAAGTGGTTTAAGAGTGAGGTGAAAAAGAAAGAGTGAGGTGATATCAGAAAAAGGGATATTGGCTGTGTCATAGATGGAGAGTGAAGGGAGAAGCTGTAATATTAAATAAAGGATCAAAGCAATTTTCATGGAAAAGAGAGTTGAGAAAATACTTAAGGAAGGTGAGGGAGTGAGCCTTGAAAATCACTCAAGGGAGGAGTGTTTCATGCAGAGGGAGCAGCTGAACAAAGCCTGCAGTGGGACTGGGTCTGGCAAGTTAAAGAAGAGCGAGGTGGTTAGTTTTCTGGAGGGGAGGCAGTTGCGGGAAGCAGGAGTCTTGAGATGAGTAGGAGGGAGTGGAGGGAAGGAGACAGGTTTTGTAAGTCATTGTAAAGACTTGAGTTTTTCTTCTGAGTGAAACAGGGAGCCTTGAAAGGTGACTCTTATGACAATGTTTTTAAAAGGATCATTCCAGCTCTTACGTAAAAATATACTTTGCAGGGAGGGTCCAAAGTGGAAACATGGAGACCGATTCTGTGGCTGTTTCCCTAATTCAATTCTAGGCAAAGGGAGTGTGGCTACACTATGGAGATAGCAATGGAGATGGTGAGAAGTTGTTGGATTGAATTTAAATATATTTTTAAAGATGGTACCCATGGAATGGACAGATTAGATGTGGGTGTGAGAGCAATACATTAAGAATAGTTTCAAGCTTTTTCATCTGAGCAACTAGGGTGAGTTGTCTTCAGGTTGAGTAATTTTTGCAAGAGGACAGTGGGTAATATTATGAAAAATACCCGGGCATTGTATTTAATTGAGATACAGTCTTTCTGGCATATTCAGATGTGATAATTAGGTGAGATGCACTTAGTGATGTTACTCATTATAAGGTGATACTTTGGGTTTTACAGGCATTTGAAAACCAAACAGAAGAAAACACCATTACTTTAGCAACGATTAGTTTTTGTGGCAACCCCACAAATACAGACGCCTCTCTCTGCACTCCAAGAACATCCGGGCTTAATCCTGTTAAGGCACTTAGGTCACTGAACTGTCATTTCCTGTTTACGTCTGGCCTTTCTCAGCGGTCTTGAGATGTTGATGGCAGGGCTTGTGCCTTGCTTGTTGCCCCCTCCCTTGCACAGAACTCATTCTCCAAAATTATTTGTTCAACCAATGAATGAAAGTAGCTGTATATCTAGTTTAAATGTGGGAAATCTAAGGTTTAGATGAAAGACATTTAAGATTAGTGCCTGAGGAGGGTATTTGGGCAGTCATTTCTCTTCTATCTCAGAAGATCTCCTAAATGTGTCTCTGTTTGAAAAAATACAGTTAAAGGTGTCTTGACCTCTCACTTCCCTCCTATCCTCCTTGGAATCACTGCTCTTCTTCTGAATCACTTAGAATAATAATACCCAGAATGCGTTTTCTGAGCATGTATTAAATGCAAGACACTGTGCTCAGCACTCTATATGAGTTAATCCCTTTATGACTTCATGTGATACTCAAAATTCAAGAAGAGGCGATTGGTTATTACTTTAATTTTACAGATGAGAAAACTGAGGAACAGAGAGCCACCTTCAACTGTTAGTGCACATTTATGTCAACATGTTAGAAGGTACTTTTTCTGTTAGGTGGACCCGACCCTCAGCAGGGGTACATGGTTTGATGCGCAGAACATGTGCTGATTTCAGCCCCCACTGTGCTGAGAGAGGGCGGACTTGGGACCTAAGGGCTCTGGAGATTAAATTACTTGTTCAGTTTCCCAATTGAGTAAAGGCTAGAAGTGAGATTTGAACCCAAGTCTGTCTTGCTCTCAGGCTGAACACCTGCACAACCTGCCATTTGTAGCAAGGTCCCAAATGGATTTTTATAAAACAGGTTGGTAATGTGTGTATGTGTGTGTGTGTGTGTGTGTGTGTCTGTGTGTGTGAGTAAAAAGTCAGGTAGTGCCCTAACCGGTTTGGCTCAGTGGCTAGAGCATCAGCCTGCAGACTGAAGGGTCCCAGGTTCGATTCTGGTCAAGGGTATGTACCTTGATTGAGGGCACATCCCCAGTAGGGGGTGTGCAGGAGGCAGCTGATTGATGTTTCTCTCTCATTGATATTTCTAACTCTCTATCTCTCTCCCTTCCTTTCTGTAAAAAATCAATAAAAAATATATATTAAAAAAAGTCAGGTAGTTAGCATTTCAGGCTTTGGGGCTGTACTGTTTTTGTCACTTCTACTCAACTCTGCCATGTTGTGCAAAAGCAGCTATAGACTTCTGTAAACAAATGGGCACTGCTGTGTTCAACACAAATACGCACATTGAAATTTGAATTTCATGAAACACTCTTCTTTTGATTTTTTCAGCTATGTAATCATGTAAAAAAATTTCTTAGTTTGCCAGAGATCTTATGAAATAGATGAGTTGATTTAACCTTTGGGTCACAGTTTGCTAATTCCTAATATGGAATATTCCAAAAGAACCCAGTAAATGAAATTATCACCTACTCTATGACCCTCCCCACCCCCAACTCTAAATTCATGGAAACAAAATTGTGGAGACCCATTTCCCCCTTTCTGTGTCTGTTTTACTTTTAATAAGGTTGCTGTGATTATTTTCTAGAGAGATTAAAACTATTCATGGAATTTTCAAATTTTTGACTGATTCCTCTTTCCCATAGTTATTTTGGAAGTGTGGTAGTGACTCTGGTTTGTTTTTATATTTCTGTGATTCTCTTAGCTTCAGTTATATTTGGCAAAGTTTTTGACTGTACATTATAACATGCTTTTAATGAAGTAAAGGAAATTAGATGCAGAGAAAGATAAAAAACATAATGTATCGAGGATGACAAGAAAATCTATTTCTTCTACCCTAAGATCAAGTTCAATATCCTGATATAGCTCTAGTTAACCAGTAAAAGAATTTTGGCCTCATGGCCTTGACCAACATCTGGGTACTAAGTTGCTGACTGGACTGCTCAGTTAACTTGTATACCCTAATCTTTTCAGATATCTGAAAATGCTACTTGTTCAAAACTATAGTTAGAAAGAATTGTTCTAACAAATGGCCAATTGAAAGGTCATTCAACAAGTGACCAATTCCTTCTGTAATAAAAGGAATTACTACTTTTTAGAAATTTGTGTTTCCTATCTCTTCTTCAGCTTTTTCAGGTGCTAGCAGGTCCCTCAAACTCTGTGCTTTAGCCAAAGTTGTCTTTTTCTTGTTTTTGCAAAAATCCACTAATTCTGCCCCCACTCCCTCCCTGGGCTTTCTTATGATTCCTCAAGGAGGTCCTCTCAGAACCTTAGACCAAGTTAGCTCCCAGTTTGACATGTTTCTGTCGTAGTTTCCTTATATACTACTCACATTTGTAATGATTTTTTCAAGGTCTGTCTCTTAAACTAACCTGTGGGCTTCATGAAGACTTGTCTAACTTTGTAACTTTGGTACCTGTTTAACCATGTACCATTGAAACAGAAGCAGGCCCAACCAGAAGTGAGAAGCATTTAGGTTCTGCGTATGATACAAATCTGTGTTAGCATATCTAGTTCCATTTGACTCTAAGTCTTCAGTTTGCAGCATGTTATCTGCTCATAGGACTGAAGTCTATGTATTTGACCTCTCCTTAATTTGTTTATAAAGTATGTGAACAATGAAATGATTTCCCTTTCATGATTGAAGTCTTTTATGCACTGATAGTGGCTCTGGGAAATCAAAACAAAGGAACTGGGAACGTCTGAACTTGTATACAGTTAACTGAGCTACTGTCTGGGACCAGGCATCCAGAGCTGGGTTTCATACATTTACAGCAAGTTCAGGTTGTCTGAAATTCTGTGCTTCCTCTGACCTATGTTCTATCATGCTTAGCTTAAATATGAAAAAAAGAATAGGTCTGTAGGTCTTTAGAAGGTGTGTATTTTTGTTTTAATTTAGTGTAGACAAATCTTTGGAATCAGTTGAGATAATACTGTCATACTAAATGTATATTGCATCTAGACATGCATAGTGTTTGGTCAATTGTTCCTAATAGGGACATTTATTTTTAGGGAAAATCAAGAATTTTAATTGCCTATCATGCCCAGCCCATCTACTTCCAATTCTGTCAGCATCATTTTCTGAATTTCCTACTCATAACACATTCATAGAAAAAAACTAACCACTAAACTTTTAGCAGGTCCATATCCTCATTTCTGAACACAAGGTTTGAATTCTAAGAAAGGAAGCCAGATGTTCAGAGAACCCTTTTGAAAGCTATATAGCACAGCCAATGAGCAACTTCCGTGAGTGCTCCGGCTCCCTCGTGCAGGAGAGGTCTCATGCCAGACTCATACCGTACACGAGCAGTCCCAGACTGGATGTACCTTATACAAGCCCTTAGATTTGAAGGTGGGATCATGGATTTATACATTTGACAGCATTTCTTCCATAGGATACCCCAGTTTTTATGTATTTCTCTGACATTGTTTTTCTGTTTGCTTAGATTTTAAAGCTGAGCATAATCAAACCTGTGAAGAGTTGCATGATTTTTCATGAATGTTTAGAATTCTGTGTATAAAGATGCACTTTGAGTATTTTCCTAAGTAGCCTGATGTATATTTGAATTATTTTCTTTGGTTTTAAGAGAACTTCAATATTTGCCTGGAAAATTTCTATAACGTACTTATCTCCCTCCTACCCCACCCCCTGCCACACACCTCTTTCTATGTGAAGATGCTTATTTAGATGTTTAGGATACATCAATGGCCAAATGTGGAGCTTATATTTCCAGTCTTCCTAACTCTAGATGAATAAATTGCTAGATGCATAGATGCCTTTTTATTTATTACTAGTGGCCCGGTGCACGAAATGCGTGCATGGGGGGTGTCCCTCAGCCCGGCCTGCACCCTCTCCAATCTGGGACCCCTCGGGGGATGTCCCTCTTGCAATCAGGGACTGCTGGCTCCTAACCGCTCACCTGCCTGCCTGCCTGATTGCCCCTAACACTCCGCCTGCCAGCCTGCTCACCCCCAACTGCCCCCCCGCCAGTCTTCTCACCCCCAACTGCCCCCCCTTGCTGGCCTGCTCACCTCCAACTGCCCCCACCCTGCCGGCCTGCTCACCCCCAACTTCCCCCCCCCCGCCAGCCTGATCGCCCCCAACTGGCCCCCCCCTCCTGGCCTGATCACCCCTAATCCCCTCTGCCTTGGCTCTGCCTCCATGGCTTTGTCTGGAAGGTATCCCGGTCTAATTAGCATATTACCCTTTTATTAATATAGATAGAGGCCTGGTGCACGGGTGGGGGCTGACTGGTCTGCCCTGAAAGGGGTCCCGGATCAGGGTGGGGATCCCCTTGGGGGGGCGGGGCCAGCCTGGGCAAGGGGCTGATGGCCGTTTTCAGGCTGTCCACACCACCTTCAGGGTGGGGGGTCTCTGCTGGGGTGCATGGCCAGCCTGGGCGAGGGGCTGATGGCCGTTTGTGGGCTGGCCACTCCCCCATCAGAGTGAGGGTCCCCACTGGGGGGGCGTGACCAGCCTGGGTGAGGGGCTGAGGGCCGTTTGGGGGTGGTTTGTAGGCCAGCCAAGCCCCTAGCTTTGTCCAGAAGGATGTCTGGAAGTTCTCCGGAAGATCTCCCGGTCTAATTAGCATATTATTCTTTTATTAGTATAGATGCTAAATTATTTTTTATGGTAAATATCATGTAAGAACATTTTTGAGTGCCTTAAGAATGGTTTGATAGTAGATGGAAAAGCTCTGTGAAGATAGTGTGGGTGTGACGTTTTCTAGTTATTTTTGTTTTCTGAAAGAGAAATCAAATGAAATGATCAAGGATTCTAAGTGATACTTTGGTGGTGTCTGTTTTGGTTTATTTGTAACCTAATATTAGTTACAGAAGTAGCTTCCATGGTTATTCCCTCTTCCATCCAGATAAAAAAAACTAGAAAACAAATGACAGCTTTAAATGTTCATGTGTACTTGATTCTAAATCTTTTTCTGAAAATTTCTGAAGTTAGTTAATGTTTTATGGTCTATGCTGCCCTGAGAATTATTTATTTTAAAAATTATTTTTTAATTTCAGTTTACATTATACATTATTTTATATTAGTTTCAATATACAGGATAGTGATTAGACAATCATATTCTTTACAAAGTGTTCCCCCTGATTTTCCAGTACCCACCTGGTCCCATACATAACTATTACAATATTATTGACTATATTCCCTATGCTGTATTTTACATCTCTGTGACTGTTTTGTAGCTACCAATTTGTATTTCTTAACCCTTTCATGTTTTTCACCCAGCTCCCCTGAGAATTGTTTTAAAAGTTATTTTGTAATGAATTTATTGAAACTGAAAGCATGCTAATAATAAATATCTTTGAAAATTGATTTGTTTTGGAACGGTTTCCAAGCCACTATCTAGAATCTTGTTTGCTTTGCATTTCTCTGTAATATTACCAGGTGATCAGGAAATGACACATTTCAAGATTTTTCAGATTAACCAAGTAAAATACTAGCACTTCCTTGCTAATACTTTTGAAAACTACCTTTTCTTCTTTTTTTCCAGTTATTTGCAAATAACTGTTTACATAAAGATTATTATCTCCTTTTGTGCATAGGTCACTATGTATTACACTTCCAATTTCATTATAAAATGTTCTGATTAAATGCTACTACCATTCTCGCTTAAACATCAGAAAGTCTCTATTTGATCAATGCTAACATTTTCCAAAGTGGATTCTAGGAATTCCTGGACCTGTAGGTTAGTGAAAATGTTATGAGAAAAAACAAAGGCTTCTGTGCCGATATTAAATTGGACTTTTTTTTTTTTCTACAAAACCAGAGCTTTAAACATGTTAATGGGCAAAGTAATTTTCTGAGAGAGATATAATAGTCTGACTTTTCCACAGAGTTTGTTGCTTCAGGAACAACTGGCTTTCTTATTTGATGGATTAGTATGATGGTCTAATTTTAAGCAAACTGTTTAATTTCTCTGGCCCTCTATTTTTCAGTACCTTTAATACAATGCCATTCTAAGACCCATACTAGTAAGTCCTCTGCCCCACCCCCAACCTCTTGGTCTATCAGCTGTTGGGATAAATGTGGCTCTCACCCTGACTTCTGAGCTTCTACTGATTTGTTTGGAATACCAGAAGATGTATCTCTGAAAATCTGCCTTATGAAGTGCCTTATAATGTTTTCATCCAGACAGTGTATTGATTTATTCTTTTTCTTCCCTGAGTTCTTTCCCTTAAAAAACAAAATGAAACATTGTTACTGGGGATCCCACAGAATGGGTTAGGTAGAGACACCTTGCCCCCTTGGAAACTGTAGCTTTACACTAGAAATTCAGTCAGCATTCTTCTCTGTGTTTGTGGATTTTGCAATCTTATTTCTTTGGAGGCCATTCTCTCCGTAAGTAGCCTAACATGGGGTAGCCACTGGTCAGTGGGCTGGACCTAGCCCTGCTTCCTAAAGTTCACAGCAAAGGCTTCCTGGGGTCGTGACTGCAGTTACGCTTGTAGGATGAACAGGTGGTTGCTAGAGGAAGGGGGTTAGAGGCAGAGCCCAGCGAAGGGCCTTTGGCTGGAGGAACTCTACACTAGAAAGTAAAAGAACACTGCTGTGGCTTTTGTGGGGAGAGCGTTCGAGCTGCCGTGAGAGATTGTCTGATACATGAATGTACGAGATTGCATTCTTGCATTGGTGCATGTATACCATTTGCCAACAAGAACCGCTGTTGTTAACTTTTCACCTTGGTGATTTTTGATATTCATCTCTTCTATCATTAAATATATAAAGTAAATAGTATTACAACCTCAAAAAGTCTGGGGAAATTCTGCATAAATTCTGCCTAGAGGTAATCATGATTGTAACAGTCCTTTCCCAGAGACAAAAGATAAGGATCACAGGGACCATTCCTGTAACCCAAATACTGATTCTTTTTTACATTCCTTTAAGGCATAATTTAAAACAATTGCTAGCACTTTGGAAGATTTTATACTTATTATTACTTGCCTTATAATAACATATATGAAATAGAATATAAAGCAATTTATATACTTTAAAGAATTTAAAGGAATAGAAATCTGGTTTGAGATTATTATGCTTCCTTTATTGGTTTCTGGTGTTTCCTTAAAAAAATGTGTATCGGGTATAGACATAAGAATCATTCATACCTGTTGAGAATTTTTTTTAATCCTCACCTGAGGATATGCTTTTATTGATTTTTAGAGAGAGAGGAAGGGAGAGAAAGATATTGAGAAACATCAATGTGAGGAATTTCTCCCCCTTCCTCTCTCTCTAAAAAAAGAGGGGGGGGATGGACATTCACTAGAATTTTTCACACAAACAAACAAAAATGCCACAACAAACAAAAAAGTATCAAAGGAGGAGACCTAAGGACCGTTACACGAAATCCATTGTTGGTAGATTAAGGGGGCAGGAGAAAGCAAAACAGGGACATCTCTGGGACAGGATAAAACAGAGACACACGATAGTTAATAAAAATAGGCAGGCTCCCTTCAGATAAAGGTTGGCCTTTGTCCAGGAAGGTGCAGTCCTAGGACATGACTGCCGGCCTTGACCTAGTTTTACTTAGGATTTTTATGTTCAGACCATCCTATGTGGTTACTCTCAGTCTCTGAGTTTGCAAGGCTCATCACACAGGCCTCCCCAGAGCTTAGAATGTGGCCCCCTTTCGTCCACAAGGACTTGACCATTAGCTTCGCTGACCATCTTGCTTTTGTTTTCTTCCTCCTCCAGTCTAATGGGATCGCAGCCATCATTGCCATCCTGGTGTTACTGCTGCTCTTGGGCATCGGCTTGATGTGGTGGTTTTGGCCTCTTTGCTGCAAAGTGGTGAGTAAGAAGGATTTTTAGCTACTCCTTATTTAACCAGTGAGATATAAATAAGGCTTGGAAGGTGAATCAACACTACATTGTTCACCAACAGCAAAGTTTCAATTAGCAAATTGAACATCAATCATTTTTATCACTAATAACTTCTAGGAAACATGCATGCCAATAAATATTTATTGTAAAACTTCATCTCAAAAATATTTCAAAATCAGGTGTGGAGGAAGAAGGGAAGAGGAAGGTAGAGGAGGTCATAGAGATAAAGGCTTTTGTACTAAGCACAAAAGAATTTCAAGGAAATTGAATGGTATTTTCTACTGGATTTATTAGAAGAAGTTGATCATCTGTCAGGTTTTTTTTTTTTTAATATATCTTTATTGATTTTAGAGATGAAGAGCGAGGTAGAAACATCAAGGATGAGAGAAAATCACTGACTGGTTGCCTCCCACACAGCCCACACTGGGGATCAAGCCTATAACCCGGGCATGTGCCCTGAGCGGGAATTGAACTGTGACCTCCTGGTTCATAGGTTGATGCTCAACCACTGAGCCACGCAGGCCGGGTTGTCAGGTGTTTTTTTAAAGTGCGTATTGAACCTTTCATTACCTCTTTGAAAGATCTACTATTTCAGAACTTCTCTGTTTGCTTCTCAGAAAAGCAGTTTAGAAATAAGTCATGTGCAAATGTTAGGGGATTCGTTAGACAGTCACTTTTGAGGTTATGCCAGTTGGTTTTTGTTTGTATCATGTTCCATGAGTGAGTAAAACCTCTGACAGAATCTGGGAGTAAAATAGTCTTCTACTGCTGCTGTATTAAATTGCCTCACATTGGGTGACTTAGCTTAAAACAATGCGTATTTGTTACCTAACCACGATGTAATCACAGATCCAGCACGGGTCTCTCTGGGCTAAAAGGTATCAGCATGGGTACATTCCTCCCTTAGTGCTCCAGAGGACAGTCTGTTCCCTCGCCTTTTCCAGCTTTTAGAGGCTATCTACATTCATTGATTAGGGGTCCCCCTCCGCCATCTTCAAAGCCAGCAACGATGCATCTCTTCTGTAGTCACGGCTCCCTCTCTCTCAACCCAGCTGGGACGTGCGGCACCTCCAATGTTAAGGAACCATGTGATTAGGTTGGACACTAGGATAATCCAGGATAATCTCCCATCTCAAGGTCTTTAACCTTAATCGCATCTGCAAAGTTCCTTTTACCTTGTAAGGCAATTTAGTCACAGTTCCAGGGAATTGGAGTGTGGACATCATTGTGGGGCTGTAATTCTGCCAACCACAGGGTGGAATGTTGAGTGATAAATATTGGCAGATTTTAAGCAATCCCATTTGGATTCTTCAGGCTTCATAGAAAAGATTATCCTGAAGAGCACTTTTTCAAAGCATGCCTACTACTTATTTTGATAGTGTCCCTTTTATTAGCAGCACATCATTTAGAACTTTGCATTCCATAGATCACAGTATTGTTTTACGTACTATTACTAGACTGCCTTTTCCTCTCAACTCTGCTGACTGATTTCAGCAACATCCGGCAGTGCTTTTTGTATTAGTCCTGCATTCATTATTCATTGTACTTCAGTCTGCTTTTACGAGGCAGCTTTACAGTCCTTTACCTCAGAGCTGTTGGCCCATGGAGGAGATACAGAACTAAACAACAGTAGAGACAAGAAGCATCCTGCCTCTTTGCTGAACTAATCAGTTTCCTGCCGTAGCAGTTTATGCACAAACGGCTTCCTGTTTTAATCTTGATTTTCCTAGATACGACTATTGTAGGGCGGCTAGCATTCTTGAGTCTCAAATTTACAAAGCAAAAATGTGCCCTAAAGTAATTTGTACTTCTTGCTTTTTTATTTTAAATTTTGCAATGCTGGATTTCCTTCCTTCATTACTTTTCACTTTCATCTATTATTGGCCAGAGGGCTCACAAGTGTCAAAGTGTATGTTTTTTAAAGACACTTGCAAAAACTGAAGCAGGCTTCTTTGGGAGCTTGCTGGATGTGCTCAAAGGAGGTTTCCACTATCATTTTGGTCATGAAAACAGATCTATTTTGACCCTGGGACTCTGCAGATTGCAAAGCACATAGTGTATTTCCTTCTGCCAGGCTTAGGGCACCTTTAAGGTGTGTTTTCAGGACGTGAGGGCTTCCAATCATGAACGCTTGCTAATTTCTGGAGCTTATTTACCAGAGAGAACCAGTTTTAGTTTACATTTAGAAATATAGACTGAGAGAGCAGCTAGCCCTGTGTATGAGCTGACACTTAGATCTAGGTATAAATGAGTCACAGCTAATATTTCCCAAAGTAAGGTTTAAAAGCAGAGAGAAGGTAAAGGCAAAATTCTGTATTCAGCTCTTAGCAATCTAATAAGTTCCAGTATTGTACTGGGAACTGGGGAGTGGGTGTGTCTGCACAAAAATGATGATAATATGATATGAAAACATATTTTAATATGAAAACACAGAACTGTGGGTAAAATGTCAATGGAGGGTCAAAAGTGCCTCAGTAGCAACAGGTGTAAACAGTAAGAACACAAAGCAAGAGGGATTTGCTAGAGTTAAGGGGCTATTTTAGAGGAACCTGACTAAGCTGCTGACTCCAAACTGAGCTTTGAATAATGAATAAGTTGTTGGCAGTTGGTGGGGGACATTTCCGGTGAAGTGTGTGCAGGATTACTAGTTATTCTGGCATGCTTTGGGAAGGCCGAGGCTGAGGCCTAGGATGCCAATGGCAGGGAGGGGGGAAGGATGGCTTGGGATGTAGCCATGAACCCCATTAGGGAGGGCCTTCTCTGTCTTTTAGGAAGTTTGAACACTCCCTGGGAATGAGGAGAAGCCACTGGAGAGGTTTGATCAGTATAATCCCCTGAAAGAAGCTTTGCTTGTTGCTTGGTTAGAGGTCTGGTCCTCAGGGGGTTAAGTCTGCATCCAACGCAGTTCCATCAACAATTGAAATGGAAAGCCAGTGACAGGTAGTGCATCTTAGAAATGGTTGGAGCGAAGTATCTCTAACAAAGTGTGGAGAGTTGGAGAATAACAAAGAGGCTAAGTGAGCTAGGGAAACATGGAGAGGCGATGGAAAACCAGGGGCAGAGGAGACTAACCTTGTGAAAAAAATGTTGAGTGTATCAGGTGTTGTAGTATAACTGCGGGCACTTTATTTTACTTTGTTCCTTTTACAGAATACACATGTGCAATGCTGGAATTAGAATGTGGTTATTTAAATAATTCTTAGCATTAACTTATCAGGGATCAGTTTGACTTTGATTGTCTATTGTGAGCAGTGATATTACTTTTTAGTGGGGTGAGAAATGCATTTCTCTCAGCTTGGTGTTGTACAGCTTTCTCTTTGGTTGAGTGTGTTTTAAGTATCAGTGGTAGAGATTTAAAGGTATGTCTGTTCTCTGGGCATGTTTACATCACGTCTGTGATTCACCTCTTAGGGAGTCACATGCTCCGAAACTCTTATCAGGACAGAGAGCCTGGGGGGAAAAGCCCCGAACAGAGGCCTTAATATTTGTCACACATTCTTCATTCAATGGTTTCATATTTTATGGGAATATCTTATGAAATGATTTGATCATTCATTGTTTAAAAATTACAGTTTCATGTGTAATAATGGCTCAAATATGACAGTGTTAGTTATATCTTAGACAGTGATTCTCAGTTTGTTTTTTCATGCCTGAGGACTCCTACAAGAGTGGCTGTCCGATTTCAGTGTGGCCATCCTCCCTGAGGGGAAGGAGGGCTGAGATATCCCGGGATCAGTGCAGTTCAGAAAGCCCCGTGTGGTAGGCTGGCTAATGATCTCTGAAGTTATCTGGGTCTTAATCCCTGTACACTGAATGATTAAATTAAGGATCTTGAGATAGGGAGATTTTTCCAGGGTGACTCAGGTGGGTTCCTAGATCAACCATTGCAGTTCATTATTTAATGAACTAATAAAAAAACATATTTCTATATCACAGATTTAGCTATTTTTACACATTTGATAAATATATTTTAATATAATTGGGTTTCTTTAAACTCTGTGTATTTTAATTTAGCTTAATTATTCCGAGAAGGGGTTCCATAGGTTCACCAGATTGTTTCTGAGGGGCTTAGGATGAAAAGGTTAAGAAAACAAGACAAAACATGCAATAGAATCTGGACACCCAAGAAAACATGCAATAGAATCTGGACACCCAAGATGCTTTTAATATGAGACTATTTTAAAATTTTAAATCTTTCAGTTTATTGTAATGAGTATTTTCAAGACTAAAAAAGAAATGATATCATTTAAAATGTTGCAGAACAAATAGAAATCTAAATCAATGATATTTGGAGAACTTTATCTAAATAGAAATCTAAATCAGAACTTTATCTAGTAATAATCACAACAAAAGAGCCCTCATGCAAAGCTGACATTTTTGGGCACTACCAATAGTGAATTATGGAGTGTGTTGAGTTTGCAAACTATTCCATAAGGGGAAAAGTTCTCATTTTTGTATGAAGTTATTTCTCACCATCTGTTAAGAGTCTGTATCCTGCTCATTGAGTATCCTCACATCCTCTTTTACAACTGCTTTTCTTTAACAAAAACATCAACAGCATCCTCTCTTTTTCCTTCAATTAAAAAAAAATGGGACAGGAAAGATTAAAAATAAACTTATGTATTGAATCATGAGTGAGATAATGGAAAATGTGGATGTTTTCATCATTGTTTAGCTTAGAAGGCATGTTGGGTTTACGGCAGATTTGTTGTACTATCAGGATGGCAGAAATGACAGTCCTACAGTTGCATCATTTGGAATAACCAGACTCTCCACAGGATTACAGATGTAAGGCTAATGAGGTGGCAAACAAAGGCTTTCTGGAGTGTTGTCAATTAGAGTGTGTTATACAGCTGCAAATATCTGAATATACTGGAAATGATAAATGCTCACTCTGCTCTAGTGTCCTTGGCCAAAGTTCTCCATCCGCAAGGGAATACTCATTTCCCTTAGTGCATTTACGACATTACATAAAGATCTCATACATCTTAATTTAAAAAACCATTTAAAAAGTTATCTTTTTAAAACCCAACTTGTTTATAAGTAAGTTGAGCTTTCATGACAAGGATATATCTGACTGGAGCTCTAAGGAATCATTTTCTTAGCCAGCAACAGCTGTGCTGTTTTTTGTAAATAGTAATAATGCTTCCACATTCACTTGTTTTTTATTGTTGAGGAGGGCTCGTGGTGCCTTTATTGAGTTACTTTGAGAGCAGCTTGATAATTTTTTTTTGGAATGCACAATAAAGTAGAAGTAATTTAAATTTTAATATGCCTTCCTTGCACCATTAATTAAAATGATTTATGTTTGGTTGCCCCCTTGAAATAGGGTGTGATGTTAGTACTCATTGCTTCCATGGTGATGTTTTTCAACAGAGCATCATGTACGAAACAGGGTACCAAACTCTTCTTGGTCCTAGTTTATTTGCCTTGATAGCAGCACCTTAACTGCTGGCAGAATACACTCTCACACTTCTTTCCAGTCCTCATTTGGCATTTTTAAATGACTAGTCATTGTCCAGACTTCCTACCAGCTATTTGTTGCTAGTAAGAATCCTTTCCTTATTAAAGATTTTTATTGATTTTTAGAGAGAGAGAAAGAGAGGGAGAGAGAAACATCACTGAGACAATCATTGATTGGCTTGTCTCCTGCACTCCCCCTACTGGGGATTGAGCTAGAAATCCAGGCATGTGCCCTGAGTGGGAATTGAACCAGCAACCTTTCTGTTGTCGGGATGATGCCCAATCAACTGAGCCAGACCAATCAATCTTTGACCATTGATGAATCTGTCAAGGAGGAAAAGAAAGGAAATGAAAGGAAAGGCAGGATGAGGTAACCCAGATCGTATTTTGGTCTGGATGTTGAAAGCATCTAATTTTGTGAGATTTAGAAAAGGACTTCCCAAACAGCAATATAAGAGCCTTTGTGCTTATGCACTTCAGAGGAGAGGAACTACACTTGCTCTCTGATCTTATCAAAAAGAGATGGGAGAATGAAAGGAAGACCCACCTATATTTTTAAACAAATTTTTGTAGCCAGTAAGAATGATTTCTCTATTGTCTGTGGGCTCCCAGACACTTAGATGACATTGCTGATAAACTGGGCATTTGTTTTTGTCATTGGCAAGAATCAGTTCTGAAATAGTTCTTGATCTACAGTTGCTGTACAGTATCTTTTTTAATTCAGTGCAGTTCACTGTTGACAGTTCTTTTCACTCTTTTCTGAATATCAGAACATATGATTGCATCAAGCTGGCTGCAGGCTCCAGTGCTGACATTTTCTAGCGCAAAGAATGCCCACATCACTCGAGCATTTGAAAAGTGTTAATGAGCAGATCAAAAGGACTGTTGCCTGAAGCAGCTAACTTTTTTTTCCCCCTAAGAAATCGGCTCTCCTCCAAACTGAAATCTTCATTCTAGCAGCTAAGTAGATGAGATGTAATCCTCCCCGATGATGATAATAACAAATAAAAAAAATTGGAGAAGAATCAAACTCTGCATATGGTTCATAAAGTGGTGAAAGTGTTTTCCAGAATCTTCAATACTGAGCTGAAGGATGCTAAGTGGAAAAAAATCCTGGCAACTAGGCAATATTATGCCTTTTAAAATCTGCAAATTCTCATAAAATATGGTGCATATGAATACATCTTTTTCTGAAATGCATGTGCTCTTGCACTATTTAATACAAGAATGAGATTCTCATGACTGTTATTTTTAATCTATTTGGACTGACAGTAAGGTTTCCCGTTCTCCTGCACTAGTTTGACTGAAATGTAGGGATATCAGTTGGACACAGACTTTGCCATTTTTGGCTTTTGGGCTGAATGGCTTCAGATCATTTCTCCTTTGTTGCTTATGAGGCCACATGGTAGAGTGAAGAGAGGGAGCATTTTGAAACATCAGACACATAAGGAACATTTTATTTTCTGTTCCATCATTTCTAGGTTAGGGATGTTGACTATGTGAATTATCAAGTTATTGCTCAATGAAATGGGGATGATAAACTTTTTTCACGTAGTCACCATAAAAATTAAATTATATCTATCTATCTGCTTACTTTTTTAATACATTCATCCATCCGTCTATCTGTCCATTCTGTGCATCCCAGCCAGTGACAATTACTCAACAAATCTTAAGCCTTTTCTTCTACACTCTTCCCCTTTGCAGTCCAAACTTATTTTGAAAGGATGTCATATGGCAGAAGAAGTTGAACTCAGAGTTTGAAGGTAGATTGGCCTGGGTCCTGGGTTTGAATCCTAATACTAATGTTTTCTCTTTGTATATCCTTGAGCAAGTTATTGAAGTTGGAGTCTCCTTATATTTAAATGGAGAGAAGCATAGTAACTGCATAGGGTTATATGACAGAACCAATAAGTGGTGGTTACTGTTAATAGTAATATTAATACACAAATGAGCCATAGCACTGACTCAGTTTCTGAAACTAGTGTTATATTTTGTGGTGATGGCTGTGTTTCTTAATTTACCAGGTCAAAAGTTGACTTAGGCAGAGTTTTAAGGCTGTTGTTCCTATTGTTAACAATGTAGAAAATGTATCTGCCAGGATTTCAGAATCAATTTAAATTTATAATAAGTCATGCATTTAGTCATTTGTAAGATTAATTACATGTTATTGGAAAAACAAACCCTAATGTTCTTTTCTATAATAAGGTGAATACAAATGCTTTAGACATATGGCCTACTTAATTATGGAAAGGCATAGAAGCAAAAGTCCTGGTGGAGACATTATGATTTGTAGTATTTTTGTTTGTTTTTTTAGCATTCTATTGGAATTTTCATCTTGGAAAGGGCTACAATTAATTGAATTAATTTTCTAGATGAAGAAACTTAGGGTAGTCTTACATCTTCCCACCTACCACTGAGTTCCTTAGTTCTCTGAATTTATTGGTTAAGAGAAATGTGATGCTCCATTTTCTTTGGAATATGCAATATTTTAGTTTCATGGAAATCATCTCTGTTTATCATTATTTTCCTTCCTATTTTTCTCATAAATTTAGAGGTTGGCTATGAGCCTTTTAGAATGTTCTCAGCTATTTCCTTCAGTTTACTTTTCATTCATATTTTTATTACCTGCTGCTTGCAGAGCACTTTATTAGGCACTAGAGATAGTTATAAAGAAGGGGGAATGATTATTGCCCTGAAGAAATCTACAGTCTTAAAGAGTAATTGAAAAATTCCAAAATAAACATATAAACCCAAGTTAATGAAGCATGAATAGTTCAACTGAACAGCAAAATATAGTTTTAGAAGTTTTAAAGCTTCCAGATAAAGCAATAGTGAGTTGGTGGAATAGTCTGTGAATGCTGGATAGGAGTTAACATGAAAATGGTCATTTTATTTGGGGGAAGCAAAGGGATCTTTGGTCTTCCTTGGGTAGAGGGACATGTAAAGGTATATTTTTAAATCGGGGATTGGGATGGAGCCACACTGTGCTGAGGCATGTGAACAAGGAGAATAGAAGACCGGGCTCATGTAAATGTATTGAGAAAGAGCTTTGTTTTTCCAGGTTGTGGCTTATGATACCAAATAAAGGGACTCCAGTAAGGTGAAAGAATGCAAAGACACCTCTTACTATCCTTTTGTGAGTTTGTCAGCAGTGAACATATAAGGATTGGAGTTTTGTCTATATCAATACTATGCAGGATAATGAGTATGGCATTAAAAATGGCAGAATCATGGAGAGGGTGTCCAGTAATTCTTGGAAGGTCCATAGAACAAGGTTGTGGATACCATTTATTTCCTCAGAAATTTATATCCCAGTGCAAGATGTACAGAGTAAATTTTAAATCCTCACAAGGAAATGAAAATGAGTTTAGATATATTATACTCAGACTTAGTGGAATGAAGGATGTACCTTGGTCCTTCCCTAGTGAGAGAAGTTTAGACAACACTTCATGGTAATTTGCAAAATTAAGAGTGGAAGCGTGATTTGTAAGGGTGCTCCAATAAATTTCAGTAATTCATTGATTTCAATTGTGGTCATTGTAACCATTGACCCATTTTGACCAGAGAAATGATCAATTAAGTTTGTGTTAGAAAAATATTTACCTGACTACATATGTTAGAATGAGGGATGGATTAGAGATAGATAAACAAGCTAGATGTCTAATTTAAGTAATAAGAGAATGTAGACATTGATGACAAAAAAAGCAATGGTAATTAAAAACTTATCAATCAATGCCATCAATATGTTATTAGTTAAAATGCATAAAATTGGAGTGAGGACTGGTGGGGTGCATCTGTTTCCTCTGAGCACCATTCATTTACTGATAATGGGTATGCCACACTTAAAGTGCTATTAGCAGTTCTGGAAACCACACTTTGACATATTGATCAAATGAATATATACTAATGAAACTGACCAAGATAAGCACATAACTCAGAGCCATTGCATGAGAAATGGCTGTGATGTTTAGCTTTGAGATGAATAAGTTCAATAGATACATGGTTATCATCCTAGTATTCAAAATTAGGAACTGCTCTCTTCTGGAAGAAAAATTAGTTGTGTGCCTGTGTATTTCCACATCCTAGGATCAGGACTAAAGAGTGGCATCTACAGAGAGGAAGGCTTTGGCTCCTTTGGGGAAAAACACTTTCAAATTATTTGAGTTTCTTGCCAATGGAATGAATTGTTTTGTGAGGTAGTGAGTTTCTCTTTATTGCAGGAATTCAAACATTGGGCTACAACTTGGTGGGAATTTTTCACAATATTGAAGTTTTGGTTGATTGTGAAAAATGTTGTACAGATATTTGTAAGGTCCAGAGAATATTGAGTTTATGATTTTAGGTAGTGACAGTGGGAACAGAATGCAAAGAATCTGCCCTTCTTCCCTGGTTCCCTCCTCCCCACCTTATCCCTCTCTTCCTCTCTCCTCCTTTTTTCTCCCTTCCATTCCTCTCTCCTCTCCTACTTCCTTTCTCTCTCTTTGTCTCTTCCTCCCTCCTCTTTCTCCTTTCCTGGCCTTCTAACTTCCCTTTCCCCTGACTGCCTTTCTTTCTTCTCTCTTACAAAATAGAAACTTAACTAAGTTCTGGGAATACAGTGAGGAACAAAGAAGACAAAAACCCCACCCTTATGGAAGTTTCAGTTTTTTGGAGCTACAAAATGTTATCAACTCTGATAAATGCCAGGGAAGAACAAATAGGCATCTGGAAATATGAAGGGGATCTACTTTGGGAAAATTGGGGGAATTTGTGAGGAGGGGGAACTTTTCAAAGAATCTATTGGACATGGTAAATGATTTGGTGAAGTCACTTAGAATAAAAGAAGAAATTATAAAGTGTGAAAAATTTGGAGCTTCAACTAGAAAGAATGATATACTTGAAAGAAACAGAGAAAATAGGGAGAAGAGTTGGTTGGCTTTTAAATGAAAATGTTTAGGTTGCTTTTGACTCTTGAATATGAAATGTTGATGGATCTGGTTTTCATTGGTTGCTTTTGGACATGTAGGTTGATAATGGTATGAGTGCTTCTTTGTTATAAAGGAAATTCACCTATAGCTTGGTAACCTTGACTTTTTTATTTTACCACAGCATCATTATAAATTTTAATCCTCTACTGGCATTTATTTCAGATCGAAATGTAAAAACTCACAGATTTTTATCTTTCAAAATTACCAGAAAGAACTGGAATTTAATTTTATTGATAAAATAAAATTGAATTATATAAAAGGGTTCAATAGAAACAACAGCATTTCTTGTAGCATTAAATGCTACATAATGAGTTAGTTTGAGATTCAATCTGTGGGGTTGTAATTATTGTCTATGTATTTTTTTCCTGAGATTTACATCTAAACTAAAATTTGAATGATGAAAATATTGTACGTAAAAATTGAGTCCGTTTTCTCCACATTATCAATAACATTAATTTTTAAAATATATATTTTTATTGATATTAGAGAGAAGGGGAGAGAGAAAGAGAGAGAGAGAGAGAGAGAGAGAGAGAGAGAGAGAGAGAGAGAAACATCAATGACAAGAGAGAATCAATGATTGGTTGCCTCTTGCATGCCCCCTACTGCAGATTGAGCCTGCAACCTAGGCATGTGCCCTGACCAGGAATCGAACAGTGACCTCCTGATTCATAGGTCGATGCTCAACCACTGAGCAATAACATTAATTTTTTAAAACACCTTTTATTAAGAAAAGTTTCAAATGTACACAAAGAAAGACTAAAATAATAAAACACCCTTTTCTCCTTTACTCAGTTTCAATTTCTGGCTAACCCTAAACCCAGATAATTTTGGTGAAAGTATCAGAAGCATATTATTTAACTTGGAAAAATTGTAGTATATATCTTAAAAGGGCAAGCAGTCTTTGAAAAACATACCCAGGATAATAGTAATATACCTAAATAATAATGATTCCTTGATGATTTTAATTTTTAAACTTATTATTTTAAACTTTTGAAAATTTAATAACATAATTGAAACATTTGACATTAGATGAAATGAAGCAATTATATTTTCAAAGTTTTTTGTTTGTTTGTTTGTTTTTAGTTAGTATAGAGACTTGATATGTACCTGAATGATCAGAAGCCACTGGCACTTGGTCAATAATTTTCTAACATGATGGTACAAAAGTCCAGATACTCCAACCAGAAAAGGTCATTTAAATTAGATGGAGGGGTCTATTTTTCTCACTTAAAGAATTAACCACATAAAATTTCATGAAATAATATATTAAGTAATTGTTCACAGGAAAAGGAATGTTGGCTAAAAAGTTGGTTTGTTTCTAGGTTAAAGGCTGTGGAAAGCATAAGTTAATTTCCCTGTCATCTCACCCAGAGCAAGCTAAGTTTTATATTGCCAACCTATGAAAAAGTCAACGAGTCATAGCAGGGAGATTTTGCAAGTCAATCCCTACTCTGTTTGAGGGGACATACTGTAATCTAGTGAAAAAAAAAGTTTGTATTTTGACATTAGAAGAACCACTTAGTGAAGCTTTGTGCAAGGTATTTGACAATTGTTGTTCTTGTTATTCATGTGACATATGAAGCTAATAACATATTTAGACCATAAAGATAGAATGAATGTGTGTGGAGAAGTTTTGTGAATTTTAGGTGCTTTTTATCTATTTTGCCTAACAAATGCCTCCACAACCTTGTGTCTTCAAACAGTAATTTAGTGTCTTCACGGTTCTGTGGAGATTGGCTCAACCAGGAGGTTCCCACTTGGTGTTCTCTCATGTGATTGCGGTCAGGTGGCAGCTGGGCCGGAGGCATCAGAAAGTTAAAGAGGCTCTATGTGCAAGAGAGATTCTTCCCTCACATTCTGGCACCTCAGCTGGGAAGGCTGGCACAGCTGGGGGCTGGCCATGTGTCTGTCTCTCACCACCTAGCCATACCTAACGTTATCCTGGGCTTCCTCACAGCTTGATGGTTTCAGGGTAGACATGACATGACAGCAGGCTTCCCCTAGAATGAGTGTTCCAAAGGTGTCAGGGGAAGTGAAAACACTTCTTTTGACCTAGCCTCAGAAGTCACATGGTATCACTTCTACCTCATGCTAGTCAAAAGCTAGTTACAGGAAAGTCCAGATTCAAAGGGAGGAGCATACATATTGGGCAGCGGGGGTGGGTGGGGGGATGGGGTGTTAAGGATCATTGGGGACATCATTGGTGCTAACACAGTATTTTACTAATCTAATTACTTTATACACCCTTACTGTTTCCTCTCTATGACACAAAAGTTTTACATTTAATTTTTTTGTTTCTGGACAGGTTATCAAGGATCCTCCTCCTCCACCACCACCCTCTGCACCAGTAGAGGTAAATGAGTGCTTAATATGTGATGTCAGTGTTTTTCAGATATTATCTCCAAACTTGGCCAATTACATTATTATTTGATAACTATGATACCCATGTAATGACTTTTGAATTCATGAAAATTAAGTTATTGTTTGTCCTCTTATGATTTCTTGTATGTGCTAGACGAGATGAACAGTACATAGATTTAATTTACTTCTTATAGCAATATATCAATAGTTCTGATGTCACTTATTTTGTTTAAAAAAAGTTCGAAACTGCAAACTGGCAGTTCAAAGATGTTATTATTTTCCTCAAAATGATTAATACAGTAGTCTCCCTTATTCATGGTCTCTCTTCCTGTAGTTTCAGTTACCGGTGGTCAACTGTGGTCAGCTGAGGTCTGAAAATATTAAATGGAAAATTCCAGAAATAAACAATTAAAAATTTTAGTTTACATGTCAGTCTGAAGAGGGTGATGAAGTCCACACCATCCCATTCTGTCCTGCCAGGGATGCCTTTGTCCAATGGATCCCTGCTGTATACCTGCCTATTAGTAACGCAGTAGCTGTTTCGGTTACCAAACTATGTCTCAGTAGTGCAGTGCTTGTGTTCACATAACCCTTATTTTATTTAGTAATGGCCCCAAAGTGCGAGAGTAGTGATGTTGGCAGTTTGGATATGCCAAAGAGAAGCTGTAAAGTGCTTCCTTTATGTGAAAAGGTGAAAGTTCTTAATAAGAAAAGAAAAAAAAATGTTGAGGTTGCTAAGATCTACAGTAAGAACACCATGAAATTTCCTAATTTATAAATTAAACTATATCATCAGTATGTATGTATAGAAAAAAATCATATATATTAGGTTTGGTACTATCCACAGTTTCAGGCATCCAATGAAGGTTTGGTGGGGCGGGGATAAAAGCTAAAAGCGGGCTGTTGTACTTTAAATAACTGTTTGTTAGCCAAAAATGTGTTAGCAACATGAAATACAGGATGTACTGCCTTATGCATTTTTAAAGCTTCTCAACTACCTATCTTTTTAGTACAAACTTCACAGAACTCAAACATACACATACTTTGATGCTTTACATGGTTATTGAAGTGCTCTCCCAATTTTAATGTTTTATCTTTTTAAATATCAAGTGATGAATAGAAAAACAAAACAAAACAAATGATGCTCATAGCAACTTTTGGTAACTTAGTGAATAAAGGAGATTCCCTAAAATTGTGGGGAGGAAGGAGTCCTCCTGTGCTCTGGAACTCCAGGGGAAATTTATGCCGTAAGCATCCACACATCTACATGTCTCATGTATAACTTGTGCTGTGTTTCTTACACATGAATTGCATTATTCAGAAAAATGGCTCAGTGTGAATCAGTCCTGACTAAGCAATATTTTAAGAATGTAATTGAACCAATTTTTAAAAATTGTATCTAAATAGGAGGAAGAGGATCCTCTGCCAAACAAGAAATGGCCAACTGTGGATGCTTCCTATTATGGCGGTCGAGGGGTTGGAGGAATTAAAAGAATGGAGGTTGGTATCTTTAAAAAAATAGAAGCCACTAATTTGGAATATGAATTTCTGGAACTATGAAACCATGGAAACTGTACTTTTTATAATTCAATATAACAATACATCCATTTTTTTACTTAACACTGGGTCTTTTGCAGATATTCTTTTTCTATGGAATCATCTTAGCCATTTCAAAATTCTCTAAGAAGAACTAACTTCATTAGTCAAAGAACTGCATTGATACCATGTCTGAATTCTAAAGGGCAAAACAAAGTTAGGGTTTTTCTCACTATTTTGGAAAAAATTACTGCAGAGAACATCAATTTTAAAGAAGTCAGCCACTTAAAATTGCAACAATACTCATCTTTCAAAAGATCTAATAGCTATGTACTATTTGAGGAGAAAAATGTTAAAATATTCAATAGTATGGATATGACCTTATCACAAATGTAGAGGAAACACATGTAAGGCTTTATTTTAATACAGCTTTTAGTTACCACTTATGAACAATCATAATTAATACTAAACATCTTTTATTAGAATGCATTGAACTTTTTGACTGACTCAAATTGTGGAATGAACTGATGTTTAATATTATATTTTAAAAATTAAATGAGGTCTTCTTACCACCACATAAATATTCTTCAAAGTGATTAATCCTATCTAATAAAAGAGAAACATGGTAATTAGCCGTACATCCGCTACCCTTCCCATTGGCTAATCAGGGCGATATGCAAATTAACTGCCAGCCAAGATGGCGGCCGGCAGCCATGCACTGAAGCAAACAGGGAGGCTTGCTTGCTCCAGTGACGGCGGACTCCAACGTTCCCCGCCTGACTTGCCGGCCTCTCAGCTGCAACTCTAAGCAACTATGTTGCAAATATAGAAGCTAAACAAAACCCCAGAAACCTGCTTTAGTCAGCGGGCTTCAGCCAGCCGGACCGCAACACTGTATCAAATACAGAAGGTAAACAAAGGCCAGAAACCTGCTTTCAGCAGGCGAGGCCTCAGAGCTAAAGCTGGCCCAGAATAAAAAAAAGAAAAAGAAAAAAAGGAGCGGTTGGGAGCTTCAGTCACCCGCCAGCCTGAAAACGGCCCTCAGCCCCTCAGCCAGACTGGCCAGGCACCCCAGTGGGGACCCCCACCCTGATCCAGGACACCCTTCAGGGCAAATCAGCCAGCCCCCACCCATGCACCAGGCCTCTATTCTATATAGTAAAAGGGTAATATGCCTCCCGGCACCGGGATCAGCATGACGGGGGTAGCGCCCAAACCCCCTGATCACCCTGCGGCTCTGTGTGTGACAGGGGGAGGGGCCACAACCTCCCTATCCGCCCTGCTCTGTTCGTGAGAGGGGAATGTGCCCAACCCCCTGATCAGCCCTGCTCTGTGCCTGATAGGGGAGAGCTCCCCAACCCCCTGATCACCCTGCAGCTCTGTGTGTGACAGGGTGCAGCGCCTAACCCCCTGATTGGTCCTGCTCTGTGTGTGACAGGGTGCAGCACCCCAACCCCCTGATCGGCCCTGCTCTGTGTGTGACAGGGTGCGGCGCCCAACTCCCCCCCCCCCCCCCAACGGGCCCTGCTCTGTTTGTGACGGGGTAGAGCCATAACCTCCCCATCGGCCCTGCCCTGAGTGTGACAGTGGCGGCACCCCAACCCCCTGATCGGCCCTGCTCTGTGGGTGATAGAGGGCGGTGCCCCAACCCCCTGATCCGCCCTGCTCTGTGTGTGACAGCGGGCGGTGCCCCAACTCCCCTATCGGCCCTACTCTGTGAGTGACAGGGGGGAGCTCCTCAACTCCCTGATGGCCCTGCTCTGTGC
>NW_005871060.1:2052645-2169258 GCF_000147115.1 Myotis lucifugus | reverse complement strand
CAACCTCCCCCATCGACCCTGCCTTGAGTGTGACAGGGGGGCGGTGCCCCAACCCCCCAATCGCCCTACCCTGAGCGTGACTAGGGGTGGCATCACAACCTCCTGATCCGCCCTGCTCTGTGCATGACAGGGGGCGGCGCCCCAACTCCCCAATCGGCTCTGCTCTGAGCCCGATCAGGGGCTGCACCTAGGGATTGCGCCTGCCCTCTGCCACCAGGAGCAGGCCTAAGCCAGCAGGTCATTATCTCCTGAGGGGTCCCAGACTGCTAGAGGGCACAGGACGGGCTGAGGGACCCCCTCTCCCCCCCGAGTGCACAAATTTTTGTGCACCGGGCCTCTAGTCTTATATAATAAAACCCTAATATGCAAATCAACCAAACAGTGGAGCAACTGGCGGAATGACCGGTTGCTATGACATGTACTAACCACCAGGGGGCAGATGCTCAATGCAGGAGCTGCCCCCTGGTGGTTAGTGCTCTCCCACTGTGGGAGCGCCACTCAGCCAGAAGCTGGGCTCACGGCTGGCGAGAGCAGTTGCAGTGGTGGAAGCCTCTCCCTCCCGCCTACGCTGCAGGTGGGTGGTAAGGAGCAAGAGGTCCTGGATTGCGAGAGGGATGTCTGATTACTGGCTTATTAGGGCACAGGCTGGGTTGAGTGCCCCCTCCCCAGTACATGAATTTCATGCACCGGGCCTCTAGTTAATTAATAATATGCAATCATTGCCGGCACTGAGCCCTTCACTAGTTCAAATATGCCAGCATCTCACCCCAACGAGAATTGAAAGAATTTTTCATTGATATATTGCCTTCATTATTAAACA
Organism: Myotis lucifugus; assembly: GCF_000147115.1. Lineage (NCBI taxonomy): Eukaryota > Metazoa > Chordata > Mammalia > Chiroptera > Vespertilionidae > Myotis > Myotis lucifugus. The sequence continues at coordinate 2,168,438 of NW_005871060.1, read as the reverse complement.
CAGATCTTGACATTTTTCTCCTTTAATTTTACTTCTTGATAAGGAATTTTTTTATGTTGTGCAGTCATGGCACATGTCTTCTGTCATATCTGCTTTGTCCCATCACTGCCAGCAGAAGTCAATTAGCTAACTAGCAACCTCGAAACTGTTGCAATTTTCTTTTTTAAACACTTCAATAAATTTCAGATTCCCAATAAAAGTTTCCTCTTTTTAGAATAAATTTCAGTAGTTTTCAAAGAAAGCTTAGGCCTACTTAACATGGTTGTCATTATCAAAATGGTTATTCAAGTCATCTGATAGTGATTGTCACGTTCTTGAGCATATTACATGTTAAAATAATGCACATTATCCATAAAAGCTTGCCACTGTATTGTTGAAATATCTTCTGAGACAAGTACCTCATTGCCAATAAGCCATGGAAAAGGCAAGTGCTAAAATCTATTAAGTTTGTCTTTTGGAGAGAAGATTGCATCTGTGTTTGCCTGTGGGTAATTGGGAATATCAGGTAGTATGAAGACCATAACTGGGCTAGCTCTTGTTGCTTGATGCAGAAGGAAGGTCATTTTCCTTCAGCCTGACTTTGCTATTCCGTTCTAGCCTTGGAGGGGTGGGAAAGAGTGGATTAGATATTCCTTTGTATATAGAAAATGCACTTGTAAATAAAAGTGTTACATTTGGATATCTATATATGATATCACAACTTATTTTTAGCTTAGTTAGCCTCATTTCAAAATGAATGTTTTGCAAAACATTGCAAACATAAAAAGATGTTTGCAAAGGGAAAAAAAGTTTTGACAGGATATACCACAAAATGTTAGAATAGTTTTCTCTGCATGGAGTGATTTTCAATTTGTGCTGTATATTTCTCCATTTTTTCCTTATTTATTTGACATTGAACTCATAAGGGTGAGGTAAAAGTAGGTTTATAGTTCTGAGTATGTGAAATAGTTTATTATTGTATTATTATTTACTAGTTATTGTATTATTTTCTATACAAACAACTATAAATCTACTTTTGCCCAATCCTGTATTCAGAACAATAAATTTAAGTCCATTTTGAAATCTACACTTGTAAAAAACCACATGACAACAAGATACGGATGTGTTAGTATGTAATATATTAGTATATTTTAGATGAGTAAATAATGTTCTTGTTAAAACTCTAGGAATTATGCCAGATTTTTGCTAGTTCAATATTTCAGTGTCCCAAAGATTGAGATCTCTTTCTAAAGAAAAGCATAGGCATGAGCTGAATAGGTCCTAAGTTAAAGGGTATATTATTGGTTTATGCTCAAGAAAGCCAAGGATTCACACACATTTTTTAATAACTTGTACTTTAAGTTTTAAGCATTATTCTCTTAACATGTGAAATTATATTGCCTGTTTCTATTCAGTTGAGAAAAACATTATGACAAGGACTCACCCACTTTTAATAATTGAGGTCCACTTTAGCTTTAGATAATTCTGGCTACATTTTATGGTGTAGTCCATCAATAAGATGGAAATGGGAATGAGAATGACAAAAAATGAAAAATTAAATGTGGACATTACAAAGGGGAAATGCAATACCTAAAAATACACAATAAAAATTGAAGTGATCGTTAAACATCATTAAACTTTCTCAAACATGAACTTACTTAAACTTGGAGAGGGAAAACAGAACACATAATCTGCTTTAAAATTTTGCCTATTCAAACCTGGAAAGCATTTTCTTTGAAAAAATACATGGAACTGGGGAAAGTAAAAGGAATTCTAGAAATTATGACCACATCTGAATTACAGAACAAATCTTCATAACTAATGCTATTTTAAGCTGGTATAGGGATTTTAGTTAGAACTATGGTAATGGAAATTTGCAGAAAACTGGAATTGAGCTGATGTTAATAACAGCTGTTAGCACAGCTGATCCACAATACCTAATGACTTCAAATGTGTATTTCTGCCAATTCAGCGTGAAACTGCTTTTGTTTCTTTTCTTGGTTCTGAAATTGCTCCTTTATAATATAACCTTCTAGTCATCCAAATATGCTCTGAAAATTATGGAATATTATTGTTTATCATGAAAGTCAAGCAGAGTTGGAAGAACTTAATTATCTAGCTTGCGCTTACTTCTCCCCCCACCCCTACCCCCCAAAAAAAATATCCATGTATATGAACTCTGCTAAGTCTCCCTTTGGTGATTTAGTCTTGTTATTCTTTTATCCTTTGTGACCATCTCAATGTGGTCAAGCTAAAATATTAAAATGTATACATATACTTGTGTACATATTTAACTGCTTTTAAGAGTTTTAGGAAAACTATAAAGTTAGACTTTGAGATGATGTGAGATCGTTTGTTATGTTGTTTGTCTGATGGTGATGACAAAACAGCTACTTCATGAACTAACACTAGTAGATTTACATAACGAATTTCCTTTAGAACTCAGCAACCATATTTCATACGTGTAGTGTCTTGATAGTTGAGTTCCTGGAAATGCCACCTTGGGTCAGAACTCTAGTTTAACCAGCTTTGGGTTCTTTATCTGAGATTGGTTTTTCAGTGAAACTTGGAGGGAAAAGATGATTACCATGAACTTTGCGATACCAGCTGTGAAGGTTAGGCTGAAGAGCTGTATATGTTAAAATCTATCATTTCTAAATGGGTCTAAAATGTATCTTCTTATACTTCTATTCTGAATTACTTTTAGAGTTATAATATTTATATGTTTACTTTACTGTGCATCTTTTTCCATTTTTTGTTTTTCCCCTTAAAATTGAGACTTTACAGCTGCAAGGATATGTGTCCTGATGTTAGGGTTTTGTAGTTCAATTTAGCTGTATCTAAAGATTTTAGAAGTCTTAGTTTATCTAGGTGAAGGTGCTGTGATTTGAAAGAGAAGGTCACTTCTCTGGAAGGAGAGCCAGCTATCTAGTTCTAAAGGTTTAATGGTGTTTAAAGCAATTTAACACCCTCATAAAGAACATTCTAGTACCACTGATCACACTGAGAGATACAGATACATTTTGATGAGTCAATAGGGCCCAATTGAAATTGAAAGCCTATTCTAAAACTGTAGTGAAAAAAAAAAAGGCTAAAAACATCTAAGGAAGCCTTACCAAAAAGCGGGGAATAGTTCTTTCTATAAATAGGGATTATCTGTATTCCCACCCACTAAGGTCATTAAAATGCTTTAAAATGGATTTAACAGTTTTTTCTTTGTAGAAATCACTTAACTCTGCTGAATCAGTGTGCCCTGGACAGGCCTTCCTACTTCTTTCTAGAGCTTCATTTATGTTACCTCTGTCATCTTTGGTAATGCCCTTGGCTTTGGACTTCTCCACTGCTCTTGGTTGGATGAAGCCTTTTCTAGGGGCTGCATCTTGTTCACATGCTCACACACTCAGATTTAGCTCTTATTTCTTGTTCATTTTAAAACAGAGAAAACAATCAGTTGACCCTGTGGTTTTTCAATGTCCAGAATTTTCAAAGAACAAAATTCCCTAAAATTTGTGGAAATCCCTGGTGTTTCTGAAATTTTCTTTCCATAACCGAGTTTTTTTTTCTTCAAAATTTGTCTTCCTCAATGAAAAACTGTTATATCAAGTAACCATACTCAGATGAGAACAGGAACTAAAGACTGAAAGTTACTTTATAAAATCAGGCTTTACAAAAGTAAGGAAAAAAACATATATAGTTATTTTACTTCTGAAGAATAAATGTTTAAATCATACATTTTGCCTCAATCAAACTTTATGAAAAGTTTGGAAGGAACAATGAACTCCTTTGTGTAAAATACATTTATAAAATTCAAACCTATTTGAAACTTAATAACCTATTTCAGACTATCTGCATTCAAATCTCTGCCCTGCTACTTACTAGCTGGATGGCTTTGGGTATGTCACTGAACCTCTCTGGGTCTCAGTTCCCTCATCTGGAAGGCAAAATACAGTATCTCATTGCATTTGTATATAAATTAAATGCAGATGGGCACATAGTAAGCATTCAATAAATTGTAATTATCATTATTATCGTCTATTTCCCTCAGTGCCATCAGTATATATGGGTATGTGTTTAGCTGGAAGAGGACTCTATCTGATTAAAGAATAGGATTACATACTATCATGCATTATGAACTACCTGTTAATTCCTTATTTGAAACAATGGAAAAATGGTTGCTTCAAATTTTAATTAACTCTAGATTTATACAAAGGGCCTTTTATTTTTATATTTTCTGGGATCTTCATGTTAAGACCATAAGTAATGGTGGTAAACCTATTAAATCTCAGAAGAGGAGAAATTTAGAGTTAGTCTACTATGCATCTTCTTTTTACTCTGAGGTGGTGAACTGAAGGACCGTTGGTTAAATCAGAACTTATTTTTCCAAGACACTGTATGTCTGAGATAATGTTTTCCCCTTTGTTTGAAAGGTTCGCTGGGGTGATAAAGGATCTACTGAGGAAGGTGCAAGGCTAGAGAAAGCCAAAAATGCTGTGGTGACAATCCCTGAAGAAACAGAGGAACCCATCCGGCCGAGGCCACCTCGACCCAGACCCTCGTACCAGCCTCCTCAGACAAAGTGGTACACACCAATTAAGGTATTGCCCAAGTTTTGTGTAATTTAACTGAAATTTCCCAGAGAAACTGTAACTCTTTTTGTCCTCCCCACCCAAGTCTCTGAAGGAGGACCCTGGTCCATCACATAGCAGACATGCAGTCTGCATTATAGCAACTGAATATGTTCTCAGCAACAAGGACCTCCTCTTCTTCTTACTTACTTATTCTTTATTTTAATTTATGAAAAAAGTGAGAGTAGAGATTAGGCTGTACCACCTTCATTTTAACTCATGTATTCAGCCAATAGAGGTTGCGTGTGTTCCTTAGGAATTTACAAATATGTTCCCTTTAGGGTCGGCTGGACGCGCTCTGGGCTTTGCTGCGGCGGCAGTACGACCGGGTTTCCTTGATGCGACCTCAGGAAGGAGATGAGGTTTGTATGCGAGGATGTGTTGGGAAGGAGCTGACTGCGTGGGTCTGTATAATGAAAGTGAAATAATAATAATCAAAAAGAATTTAAAGCCCTCAGTACATTTCAGGAAGGATTTATCATCTCCTATTATATATGGTGCTTAATAAATTATCTGTTGTTAGAATACATCTTCAAGATGCAGTTTAATAAATCCCTTTTCAAGTAATACATAAAAAAATTGTGGCCCATTGTACACTTGCTTTAATGAGCACACTCTTTGCGGCAGCCTTTGACTTGGACGACATCATGTTCTGAGGTTTCACCCAATGGGACACAGACTCCAGGTTAGGAATTGAAGTCTTTCTCTAGCATCTCCTAGCAATGAAGACTGGAGAACACGCCTCAGAGCCTCTATTTCTCAGTATAAATATGTTGTTTCCCTGCCTCCAACAGTTGATGAATCTAATTTCTTAAATATATGAAAGTGTCTTTGAAAGCATTATAGAAATATATACACACATACACATATGTATAGAAATATACAAATACACATACACATGTGTATGCATTTTCTCTACCAAGTAAGCCTATTGAAGCTTTTTTGTTTTTGGAGATTTGTCTAGAATTCCTCCAGTTTTATAATTTCTTTAATATATTAGCACTATTTGCTATTGTATCAATGTAGAAAAAAATGTTTAAAACCTTTTGATATGTAACAATAGTGAGTTTTGTTGAGAAACACACCACTGTTAGTGGTAACAACAATGTTTTCATTATGTGTCAGCACGATCCTGAACATCATTCACTTCAGCTTCAGAGGACTTCGGTTCATTCAGGTGCAATAAGCTATTTTTTTAAGGATAAATAAGTGATGAGATTCATATTTATTTTACAGTGCCAAGCTAAAGTTATATTTAGTGTTGTATGGTTCTGTCATGGTATTTAAAAGACAAAAATGTCTAAATCTTACGATTTTACTTCTATGAGATGGGGGTGATTTCAGAAATATCTGAGTTCAACCATTTAGGAAATCTAATTTGAGAAAATATTCCTGGAATATTCCCAGATCACTTACCCTTTGCTAGTACCACAGGTAGAGAGAACGAGGTAGTTTTTGAAGCAGACTTTTTCATTACTAGACTTCTGTGGTTAATAGAGTGGTCTTATATTTAATGGTACTTCTGTTTAAATGTACGCATGATTTGGAGTTCTGCTTCTGCAACAACATATAGCAACCCTACTTATCATTCAATACACTAGACTTTCTCTTCCTCATGTTAGACATTAGTTCATTTGTTCAATAATGTAAGTGTTGGGAATTGCTAACACTGAAGATGTATTGGCCAGCAAAAACAGACAATGCTCTCAGCACTCTTGCCAATACTTTATATATTCTTTTAATTCCCATAATTAAAATTTATTTTTCAGTCTTTCAAAATGCCTACTAATTTTGATTTAATTAAATAATTTTTATTATAAATATGTACAAGTAATGGCATCAGGTAATACTAACCAAGGGGCGGGTGGTGTACAAGCTGTAGCTTTTGCTCTTAAGAAACCTGAAATTTGTTTGGGAACCGAGACATACATATAAAAATAATGTTTACTCCAGAATGTGATCTTGAATGCATACAGTAAGAGAGATTAAACCTTCCTTTTGGAGGAATTTTGGATGCTTTTTCAAAAACATAGGCCTTATGCCTTTGAAAAAAGGTAGGATTTCATCAGGTGGAGTTAGGTAGAATGAGCATTTCCATTGACGAAGCATCACGAGCAAAGTCTCTGAGGCAGCCAAGAATACTATCATTTGTGGATTACTAGGAAGTATGGAGGTTGGAGGTTAAAACCAGAATAGGTTGGGAACACAAGAGATCTTTGAGTTTGGATAAGTTGATATATTTGGTTTTTGAAAGGATGCATTAGTCTCGTTCATTCAACAAATATTGAGGTAGTGCCTAACATGGACCAAGATGTCCCAGTGGCAGGGCTCTTTGTGTTGGATTTTCTTGGTAGCCGGGAAATCATTGAATGAGAAGGTTAGTGTTGGAGTTGTTTTGATTGCATTTTTTTTCATATAAATTGGTGAATAACATTTGCAAATAATTTTGTTCTTTTCCTGTACTCATAAAAGCTGGTGTATGTTTACTACTGAATATACTTCTTATGAAATATTTGTTTAATGGTGTAGGAGGGGTGTGTGTGTGAGTGTAAATATAAAGCAATTTGTATGTTATAGGAATTAGGTAGGCTTTTGGAAAAATATTCTAGTTGGAATTGAATGCAGTTTGTTTTATATTGTCAGAAACAAACGAGAGTGCTTCCATTTCCAAATTTTTAAAGGAAGGAATAGTCTTTTTTCTTAAAAAAGGAAAAAGAACAAACCTTATGATGTTTAAGAAACAGTAAAACACAATTGTTTTCGGGCCGTGGCTGATGGCTCCAATATAACAGAACCTCTGCCTCGTCAGCGGCACGTTTCCTACCTTGGAAAACAATCTTGTCATTTATTTATAAGTTGTTTACCGCAGATTCTGCCTCCTGCGAGTTCAGTTTAATAAACAAATCAGCGAACGTAGCACTAAACCCAGAGTCACGCACACTTATTCTGCAAGTCAAATGCTCTCCTTTCATGACGCGGAGGCCGCACCAGGCTCATTTGCAGAATTCACGGCTGAATTGAAGTCCTTGATCAAGTCATTGAAGTTCAGGCATAAAGTATCAAAGCGGCGCGAGCCCTCCCCGCGTCCCTCGCTCCCGCTGCCTCTCAGCGCCGCCAGCTCCTGCCGAGGCGGCTGTGCGTCCGCGGGCTTTGGGGCCGCGCCCCCTCGGAGCCATGAAGGTCTCAGCGCCGGCGCCAGGGCAGGGCCGCGGCCAGGTGTGAGCCTGCAGGTTGTCGCCGACATCTGTTTGCAGCGGCGGCGGCGGCCTCCCCAGCCGCCAGCGAGCGGCCGCATTGCCAGCGGAGGAGGCGGAGAGCGGCTGGACCGTTTTGGTCTCAGCCGCTGCCTGGAGGCCCGAAACACCAAAGGTAGGAGCAGGGGTGGACACAGCTGCGCTCCCAAACTTGCCTTAGGCACAGATACAGAGATCTAATGCGGGTTGACTCCATTGCGGTGGGGAGACCGGGACAGAACGCCGCTTCAGAGACAACCGAGCGCTGCAACATCTGCCGCCAAGGTTCCCGGGAGTGAGGGGGACAGCAGGTACCGATCGAAGACTCCAATAAACAACCTCCACCGAGCGGGGACTCTTTTGAAGGGCCTCCATCAAACGCGCGGGAGTGCGCAGCAGGAGTTTGTTTGGTTTTCAAAGCAGTGTTTTGTTTCTGCAATAACAAGGTAACTTATAAATGATGCATTACCACGCGTTCTTTTTTTTTTTTTTAATTTGAAAAGGGAGAGTTAGAGAAGCAGAAAGGCAAAGAAAGAGGAGAGCACAGCACCGGTTTTGGAGTTGTTCCACAAACCGTTAAATCCCCGCGGAGCTTCTTGGCTGAACCTGAGGTTATGTTAACCTTCAGGCCGCAATCCCTCATTCACCAGGAAGCAGATGTAAATGTATATACTGCCCTGGAAGGCTCCTAGTAATAGTAACACCCGTGATGTACACCCACTGTTTGTTTTTATTTATTTTCTAAACATATTTTTATTGATTTCAAAGAGGGAGAGAGAGATAGAAACATCACCGAGCCATGCCAGCGGGGCCACTGTTTGTTTTTAAACTTATATCACGGGGCTTCTTATGACATGGAGGTGAAATATAATTTGATTTTTTCTTATCGGTACACTCTTTTAGTAAAGCGAAGTTAGGAAAATTGCTTCGACTTTAATTTTCTTCCTCTTTATAAAGGCTTCATGCCTATATTTGGATATTAAAAATAAGATTTTAAGTCAAAAGTAAGAACTTCATGTTACTGGTAAAGGCAGCATTTTTCTTTTCTGCGGGGGTTTCCCCCTCTACCATCTAGGTTCAGCCAGAAAAAAAAAATTGTGTAATTTTCTCTGGGAATATGGCAAAACTCACAATTATTCACACACAGATATATGACATAAAGAATTGTTTAAAATAGCCAGTTAAGTAAAACCCCAGGGTATAGTACGATAATACAGACTCTATAGTAATGTAAATTATTATCATTAAGAAAATGTAGGCCAGCCCGTGTGGCTCAGTGGTTGAACATGACCTATGAACCAGGAGATCACAGTTGATTCCCAGTCAGGGCACATGCTGGGGTTGTGGGCTCAATCCTCAGTGTGGGGCGTGCAAGAGGCAGAGAATCGATGATTCTCATCACTGACGTTTCTATCTCTCTCTCCCTCTCCCTTCCTCTCTGAAATCAATAAAAATAATATATTAAAAAGAAAAGAAAAGAAAATGTAGGCTCCTTCACCTGAGGAACTCTGCATGACCATTTGAGATGAAGGACAGGTACTGGCCTAAAGGCATCCTTTGGAGTGGGAGGGGCCAGGGAACAGTGGCCTGGGGACAGATGCTAGTGTGTAGGAAAGCGTTCACCAGTTAGTGGTGAAATAAGCAACATAAGTGCATGGTGAATTTCCAATTGAGCTAAATTTATTTTGTTGAGATTACTTTTGTTATTTATGCAAATACAATTTTAATTTTCTGAAATTAAAATTTAATTAATTTAATTTTCTGGTAGCTGCTTAAAAAACAGTCCATTCTGACAGAACTCAATGTTAGTCTTCAATTTCTAAAAATCTACCCAAACAAATCTGAACATAGGGCAGGTTCGTTGAAAAGGCACCAGAGTAACTGATAACCTCAGAGGCACATGGTCTCAGACTGGTTCTCCTGTTTACATCTCTCGCTCTAGATTTATGTTCCCTCCTCTGACCATCCTGCTCTTGAATTCTCCTGCTCAAATCAAACTGGCCTTGCCCTCCTTAGTGTGGATTCTTCAACCCTTCTAACCCTCCCAAGGACCACTCTGACTTCTTGATGCTTACAGATCACCCAGTGCTCAGAAATCTTAATCACTTCATCTTCAGACTGAATGAACACCTTGAGAGCAGAGATGTTATGTTACATCGCCTTTAAGCTCCCCATTACATTTGCAAACTGTAAATCACTTGTGTTACCGGAAAGATTGACATCTTCGCTCAAATGGTTTGATGCTGCTGCTCATGACTGCATTCTTGAACTTAGTTTTTAGGTTCCATCTAAATACAGAATGGGGCAAAAGTAGGTTTACAGTTTTGAGTACGTAAAACAGTTTATTCTTATATTATTATTTATTCATTATTGTATTATTTTCCATAAGAACAACTGGAACTACTTTTGCCCCACCCTGTATGTTGTGTCATAATAGATTTTAGGGACTGTAAGGAAACCCTTTCTTTTAGAATGAGTCAGTATAATTGTACACAAAATGCCCACAGTACTTTCATACCTTTCCTTTTTTTAAAAAAATATTGTATTGATTTCACATAGGAAGGGGGAGGGAGAGAGAAATAGTAACATCAGTGATGAAAGGAAACCATTGATCGGCTGCCTCCTGCATATTCCACACTGGGGATCGAGTCCACAACCCGGGCATATGCTCTGACTGGGAATTGACCCGTGACCTCCTCATTCATAGGTTGATGCTCAACCACTGAGCCACGCTGGCCTGGCATACCTTCCCTTTTTTTGTATACTTAAATGAAATAGTAGAGAAAAAATATCAATGAAAAAAACACCTATAAAGTGATTGCTTACCTTTCATTTCTGTAAGATTTGAAGTTTTATATGGTTCTTTAGGCCAATTATGATGTTTCATCACTGGGAAAGAGTACCACTAGACCTTCCTGTCCTTTATGTTACCAGTAGTACCTTTCATTCTTATTATTTCTTGTCTTTACATTTTCTGGCATCCTTATAATACCTTAAATACCCTGTTTAAATTAATAGAAGTAATTATTAACTTTGGATCATACATATTTGAAAGTTAAATTTTTACTAAAATAACCCATATCATGAACATGCCATTGTTATTACAATCCCACTGACTGATAGATGTATGTCTACATCTGTATATGGGTGTGCATAATATGATGAACATAAGTATATGTATATATTTCTATAGAACATGTTTTTTTCTCAGGGTGTATGTCATCAACTAATGTCCGTTTCAATGGAAAATAACAAACTTGTTAGAGTACTTTTTCATACAACTTCTTAGCTTAAATAAACCCATTTCTTAATTATGCATATTAGCTGGCAAAAGTATTGACTTAATTTGGTTCCCTAATGTGAAAAATAGGATATACTTAAATTACCAAAAAATTTATTTGTTCAAAGAAAATGTAAGTAGAACTTGGATAGTGAATTGCCTTTTACTGTCCTGGTCTAGACATAATTTGTATTTAGTCTCATCATATACATTTTATGTACTAACTTATAAGTTTAGGTAAAGATTTTTCTTAGTTGAAATTGATCATCAACCTGCTTGTCCATTATGAAACGCAATTTTAGTTTGAATCAAAATAAGAGATTTCTAACGTGTTTTAAAAAATGAAGCACTATTTTTTACAATAAATTTTTCTACTAAAGCCATTTCCTGACACTAAGGATTTAATAAAGAGTTTATTGTGAATTCAGTATATTTCATTCAATTAACATTAATAACCCCAGTGAGAACAGTGTGCACACACACTTATACACAAGATTCTATGGGTTTGCAATTACACACATACATCATATATCACATAATATTTTAATTGCCTAACAGAGTTAGTAAGAAAATTTGTAAGACATGTAAGACATCTATATATATAAAAGCCTAAGCAACTGGCCAATCTGCTGACTGTCTGACCGTCCGGTAGCTATGAAGCACAATGACCATCAGGGGGCAGACACTCCAACCGGTAGCTATGATGCACACTGACCACCAGGGGGCAGACACTCAATGCAGGAGCTGCTGAGCTGTGGTGACTTGGCAGCTGCGGTTCTTGGGTGACACACCCAGAACCACAGAGGAGGGAGCCCGATTCCAGAGTGTGTCACCCGAGAACCGTCCTTTCGCAATCCGGGACCCCTAAGGGGATGTCAGAGAGCTGGTTTTGGCCTGATCCCTGCAGGCCAGGCCGAGGGACCCCACCGGTGTACAGATACACCAGGCCTCTAGTGTTTTAATAAATATTTAAATAGCACATTTATATACATGGCATAAAAAGTTCTATAGTTATGAGTATTTACTCTCTGATTATCTTTCTCTGACCCTCATTTATCCCCTTTTTCCTACCTTTTAACATTGGTTGATTCCTAAGTTTTAACCCTTGATCTTATGTTTTTTTCTCATCCTACTTTTCTAGAGAGCACACAGATTTTCACTGTTTCGCTATCATAATAGGCACGTCATTTTTCGAAAATCTATCCTCTCTCCTGAATTTTGCTTGCATGTCTCTGTAAACTTATATGAATTTTCCTCTTGGATATTCTATTGTCACAACATTATCTGTGTTTACCTGGACCTACCGTATTCCCTATGTATAGCTTTCAAATTTTAACTTTTCTCTGTTGTTTTCTCTATCCTTCACCTGATGCATCTAAGCTAAGGCCCAACAGACCTTATGGTTCTCACAACTCAATGAGTGGGGTAAAGACTTTAACTTCCTAATTCAGAGTATGATGTCCTACGTCAACAAGTCACAATATTTCCCTATAATGTTCACAAGATATTGATTCAATGAAAAGAATTGTGTCTATTAGTGCCCCTCTTCATTTTATTATAATTGAATAAAAATGAACTATTGATAAATATATGCATTAGACTCTACTGATTCTTTAGAGATACATCATTTTAACTTTGTAGAATTTAAATGTTTTTGTTATCAGGACTTATAATTTTACCTTCACGATTCTACCCCGAAACTAAGCTACTTGAGAAAATTAAGACGTCAGTGCAATTCTCAAGTGGACAAATTTGAATTATTTCTTATAATGATACTAGAGGCCTGGGGCATGAAATTCATGTACTCGGGGGGTGGGGCATGAGCTCTCAGTCTGGCCTGTGTCCTCTCACAGTCCGGGAGCCCTCAGGAAATGTCCAACTGATGGCTTAGGCCTGACCCCCCAGGTCCAACTAAGCCATCAGTTGGACATCCTTAGTGCTGCTGCAGAGGCAGGAGAGGCTCCCACCACTGCCACTGCACTCGCCAGCCTGTGAGCCCAGCTTCTGGCTGAGCAGCGCTCCCCCTCTGGGAGTGCACTGACCACCAGGGGGCAGCTCCTGCATTAGTGTCTGCCCCCTGGTGTTCAGTGCGCATCATAGCAACCGGTTGTTCCGCCATTTGGTCGATTTGCATATTAGCCTTTTATTATATAGGATGGCTGAGGATGCTGCTGCATAAAAGTGTTATTTATATTGGGTGATGATTTATCATTTTTGGATGATGATTAATTTTAAATTTATAATTAAATCTTAAAATTTTCAGAGTTATAAATGCATGACACAATTCTTTCCCCTTAGGTTGAATTCTGAGTAGATTAAGGCTTATACTTTTTAATTCCCTTTATCAGGATATGTTTATTTTGTTGCTTGCAGTTGCATTCTTCTCATTTTTTTTCTTTTTTTAAGCCTCAACTACTTTATTCTTTTTTTTTCCCCTTTACTGATTAAGGTATTACAAATATGTCCTTATCCCCCCCATTGTCCCTCCATACCACCCCCCCCATGCCCTTATTCCGCCCCCCAGTGTCTGTATCCATTGGTTATGCTTATATGCATGCATACAAGTCCTTTGGTTGATGTCTCCCCCTTCATTGTTTTTCTAAGGCAGATTTAATATTTGTTTCATAGTCGATTGAAGAAGAATTTTCAGTGATGGAAATTCTTGTGAGATCTGTATTTATCCCAGTGAAATCATACATTATAATGTCAACCTATTGCATAATCATTTTCTGTGCAGCAGCTTAGTCCAGTTTATAGAAGTGCTGGGTCTTCTCAACAGTGAGAAGAGGACTGAATCTTAAGTTCAGTTCCTACTCTCCACAAGGAGTGGCATGGCTTTACCTGTCCTCTGAATCCAGATTTATAGACTAGTCTTATGCTCTTAACTAGATCAGTTCCTCTTTCATTAACTACTTAAAGTAGGGCAGCTATCTGAGCTGTTGGTTGTAAATTTGCTAATGTCTACTTCGTTAATCTCGGATACAAAAGGCAGCAGATAACAGGATCAAAGTTTCAGGACATGGGGTTTTTACAGCCAGAAAGGAGGCTGGGAGGGTGGAGGGAGTGGGGCATAGAAGAGGTGGGAGGAAGTGTTACATTGGGGAGAAGGGGATGACTTCTGTCATTAATCTTAATTAATTGCCAAGAGTTTTAAATCTGAGTTATTAATACTGAAGTTAAGCCCTTAATATACTGTTCATTCATGCTTTGGTATCAGATGCTCTATTATGAGATAAGAGATTTAGGAGGGAGGTGTGTGTGTGTGTGTGTGTGTGTGTGTTTTACATAAATATTTTCATTTACATCTTTCAAAGATTTCCCTGGCTTAATATTCGGGCCTTTACCTTTAACAGTTACTGTGGAACAGTTAGGAATTATAGACAAGTAACAATAAATCCAAATAAAATCCCTGGGCATAGCAACAGCAGTAAATCTGAGTAATATTACTATCATGTTTACCAGAATACAAAATACTTCACTGAAGAGGAAATGTGAAATAGGAAGAGGGAGAATCAAGAGCTAGAAAGGAGAAATGATGGAAAGAACAAAGAGAAAGAATGAAAAATGGGGAAAAGATATTATTCCCCTGAAAAATATGCAGGTGACAGGAGAATGAAATGTTTATTTAAATAAATTACAAATTATATGTGTGTAAGGTTGCATATTTCACTGCTGCAACCCTAATCATTTGGAGTTAAACAAATGAAACCTTGAAATGACTAAGAAGTCTCCTCTTAAAATCTCCTTTCCCATCTCTCACCTGGTAGCTATTCCATGCATGTATTTTTGGGGTTAAACTCCTTTCACCATTGAATCTGTTATTTTTCTGAGATACTTTTCAATGTGCCATTGCATCTAACTGTATTAATTATAATCATTTTGGCTATGGAATAATGTCTTGTAATTCTTCATAGAGAAATCTTTTAAAAACAGAGAAAGCTTAAACTTCAGAAATATGATTTCAGGATTGTCTCATAGTCTCCATACATTTGGACAAACAAAAAAAAAAAGGTCTGTAATGAAAACATACAGCATACTAAATTAATTTAGATTTTACTGATTTTAAAATTTAGTTTTTACATGTATATCTTATATCTGATGTCTGTAACCTGAATTTTAGTAGTAAGTTAGAGTCAGTGGCTCGAAGAGTATTGTCTACAAATTTAAAATTATAGATTTGGCTCTGAGATATATATATTTCATTTTTACAGTAATTTTTTGTTCTTTTTATGGTCAACTTTAAATGTAAATAGAACAAGCATGAAATAGTGTTCATTTATTTTACTTATCTACCTCTTTATTTTTTTACATAGTAACTGAGTATTGGAGAGACTAAAAAAATCAAGTCTACAGATGCTGAGAGTTGAGATTTTAATTTATAGTCACTGAGACAGTAAAGTTTTGGAGCTGGACAACAATATGATCAAGTGAAATTAGAATTAGGCTCTTGGAAAGTTTGCAAATAAATTTGTGACAGAAGTGGAGAGAATATGTGGTTTCCTGTATATCCTAGCCCTGTATCAATGTGTTTATCTTTGTATGTAGTCTCTCATCATGAGTCACAAAAAGAATCACATAAAATTATGATGTAGCAGGTCTGGTAGAATATCATGTTGTCAAGTCATTTCTTGGATAAAGTAATTTTTTTCCACAGTAGAAATCCCACCTCGCCCCCTCTTCTTTTTTTTAAGGTCAGAAATGTATGGCTTCAGATACATTTTCTTGATTTGTCAGGGGTCGTCTTTTTGCTACATAGAGATTTTTAGATAGACAACAAGCTCGGATGCATGTGTGTGTGTTTACATGTGTGTGCATGCATGTATATGTGGGGTTGTTTATGTGTCTAATGGGGGGCAGAGCATTGTACTTGTTAAAGGCACTCATAATTTCAGGAAAGAGCAATTTATAGGAAAGATTTAGAACTCAAATTCAGATAACAGTTATTGAGTACCTACTATTATTTAGGGATGTTCCACTCTTAACAGTATTAAGAGTAGGTGTGATATTCCTCCCATTTTGCAGATGAAGAATGTGAGACCCAGAGATGTTTTGTGAACTTACCAAGGTTACATTGCTAAAAAGTAACTGAGCCTAGATTTAAACCCAAGTTGTTTAAATTCCCAGTTCAGTGAATGCTGTCATTTTACAGTGTGACACTTTTCCCGCTCCCCATTCAGTCAATAACTGATTGAATTAAGGCTATTATACAGGTAGAGAAGTACTTTTAAAATTTCAGTTTTGAATTTGATTCTCCTGTGATGAAATGATCAATTTTGTGTCTATGTCTGTACCAATATACCGATAAATCATTTCAGCAGGTCTTCAGAAAATATGCATATTACTCTGTTATATATAACATTTTATTTTATACTTAATATTAATTTAATATTATATATATTTAATTCTACATGCATATAAAAGTAAAAGGCAATATTTATTTATTTTTTTAAAATATATTTTATTGATTTTTTACAGAGAGGAAGGGAGAGAGATAGAGAGTTAGAAACATCAATGAGAGAGAAACATCGATCAGCCGCCTCCTGCACATCTCCTACTGGGGATGTGCCCGCAACCAAGGTACATGCCCTTGACCGGAATCGAACCTGGGACCTTTCAGTCTGCAGGCCGACGCTCTATCCACTGAGCCAAACCGGTTTCGGCATAAAAGGCAATATTTAGAAATGGCAGTAAGTTCCACAGAAAATTCATTTGCATCTTAAAAGTAGCATAATTCAACCCCTTGCTATACTGTAAACTTCCACCCTTTCTTTAACTCTGTGCCTCAGAAGGAAGAGCAGATTTGAAGGAATAAGAAGGATGATATAACTTGTACATTCCAGGAATTACAAGTACTTTTCTAGGCTGGAGTATGATTCTGGTAGTTGGGAAGTAAGTTATGGGAAGAAGGTACAATTACAGATATGCCCAAAGTCCTCGGTTGCATATTGGTAACAAATGCACTACATTTGGAGTCATTAAACTTGACATCTCTATACTATCATTGATCATCTTGAAACCAAGCATAAATTTCCTCATCTCTTTGGTCCTCAGTTTTCTCATTTGTTTATAGAGAAAGTAATTATCACCAAGATACTTTTGAATTTTAGCAATCACAATTTTCATCTAGTTCCAAGCAGGCCAGCTCTGTGAAGATAGAACCTTTTCTGTCATGTTCACTAGGAGAACCCCAGGACCTTGCACTGGGCCTCTCAGCCGGTAGGCTTCAGTAATCTTTGATGAGTAAAATAATATAATCTTTGATGAGTAAAATAATATAATCTTTGATGAGTAAAATAATATAATCTTTGATGAGTAAAATAATTTTTGTAGATAGAAAGTTAAGTTCATTGTTTACAAGTCTGTTTAAATTCACACTTTTTTAGTAATTAGACATTTCATGAGGCCACTAATAATTAATAAACACATATAAACATTTTACAAGTTACTATAAGAATTAAAAGGTAGCATATATTTCTCACAATATTCTGGAACATGTTTGAACGTTATAACAAATATACAAAATATCCATAATAAATATTTGGCTACCAGTAGCTTAAAATAAATGGAAAATACTGCATATGGAAGAAAATGAAGAGGATACAGATTTAAGAGAACAGAATATTTAAATTTTATGCCAGTTTTGTCTTTATAAGACGTCTACTTGCTTTTCTTCTTTCAACAAAAGAGAAGATATTAATGTGATATTTGATTATTTCCATTGTCCATTGTCATTTTGATGTGTTGCAACTTGTTGCCTAGTGTCACAACTACAGTAGAATTTAAAAGCAAAGTTTCTTTTATTTAATACTAGTATAAGCAGTGGAGTTCTAATGTGTTCCCATCATTAAGTGCATATAGCTCCATGGAACTGTCCTCCCATTGGGCCACTTTGGAATCGATTTTCCAAGTTGGGCTAGCAATGGTAGACAAATGCTAAGTGAAAATCAATCACTTTGTAAGTCAGCTAAATATACTCTTTTTATTAAGTGTTTGTTTGTTTTTGCTATGGATGACAAGTAACACTTGCGGTGACCTCTAGCCTTTGAATGCTTTTAACTTTTTTTAAAAAATATATTTTATTGATTTTTTTACAGAGAGGAAAGGAGAGAGATAGAGAGCCAGAAACATCGATCAGCTGCCTCCTGCACATCTCCTACTGGGGATGTGCCCACAACCTAGGTACATGCCCCTGACCGGAATCGAACCTGGGACCTTTCAGTCCGCAGGCCAACGCTCTATCCACTGAGCCAAACCGGTTTTGGCCTTTGAATGCTTTTAACATAAGCCTTGAAGGTCTATGGACGGATCATAATTTTATTCTTACATTAGAATTATCTTAATCTTGATCGATTGGATAAAAGTATCTTTTAGATATTATTTATAAATAGAAAATATTTGATTTATTATTTTGATCACAAATTCTTAGACCATTAATATTTCAAATGTCTGTGAGAAATATTTCATTACAAAGTTGATGGAAATAGCAACCTGTTATTGGTAAATACAAGGATGTAGCAAATACCTTAACCTTAAAAGATAACTATATACCTTAGCTAACTATGTTCCTTAAATAACTATAGTGATGTTGGGACAGTGTCAGGAACAAAAACTGTGACAGCCAGCATAGAAAGTCAAAACTTGAGGGATATACTTAACTAAAAAATTTAGAATATAAGTCTATGGAAGTCAGCATACATTACAATCATTATTTACATCATCATTAATGATAAAAAGCCAACACAGTCTCTAATGCAGTAGCTAAGTGCCACGCATTGTACTAGTTATCTTACATATGTTAGTCTGATTCTCAAAACAACTTGCGGAAAAGGGCTTTGATCCCCATTTTATGGATAAGGAAACTGAAGCTCAGAATGGTCAGGTAAGTTGCCAGGGTCCTGCAGGTAGATGGTGAGTGAATGTATTAACTTAGTTTGAGCTTTAAATAGTTCATTGGAAATTTTAGTTAGCCACTTAAATTCTGCTTTAATTTACGTTTCACAATTAATTGGACAAATATACAGAAAATGCACCACAGTTTAGTATGGTTTTAGTTGTAATTTATAGTCCCATGAGTATAAACAATGAAATTAATGGGAATTATTAGTAAACCACTTAAATGACAGGCATCACTATATGCACAGAGGAGACTAACAGAGGTCAAACAATTGGTAAGTGGTGAATTTAAACTCAGAATTTAATGTCACCAAAACTTCACTTACATCACAATGGAATTACTGACTTGTAAAGATACAGTTTACCAAGGAGTAAATTCTTGGGGCATCGGCGGACCCTGAGATTTTAAGTGCATTTCTCTATACAATAATAATTATTTATATATTTTAACTGGGTGTATTGGCCTGCATTTTCTCAGGAAGACCTCCACAGAGGTAAGGATTATGGCAGTATGGTCACCACCTGGGATGGTGACAGCTGCTGCAGCTGAATCCAGCCCTTGTCATCATTAATGACCTGCATTTGACACTTTATCCCAGCCATCCTTGTTTAATGTACAATGTACTGCATTAGAATAATTATGACCTGTCATCCTCTATTTCACAGACAGCTCTTAGTCACCCCAGACATGCAGATGTCATGTGATAATGTACCAAACCCATGCTAGTTCCTGTGTTCTCAGCCTGTTGGTGGGTTCCTGTGTCCTCTCTTTCCTTTTTTCTCACAATGTTCAAATACGTTTTATACCTAAATTGAAGCAATTTTAGTTTATTGCTGATATTGAAAGGGTTAGACGCCTTCATTTTTAGATAATAGCCAGACATTTATTAAGGGATAATATTTTCTGAACATAAAGCATGGTCAATGGATTTAGAGTCTCTATTCGTCCTGATAAAAATACTGGTGAGCTGAAGTAGAAATCAGAGAAAGGAATAGTAGTGCTGACTCGAGGAAAGGATGATGGCCACATCCAAATGATATAAATCATGTATGGAGGGTACTATGCCTATATTAAACACTTTATTTTAATTTACAGATCTGAGTGACTCCCAAGGACTTTCCCTTCTCTCCTTCTTTCTTTCATTTAGTTTTAGGGAAAGAAACACAGGGGATTCGCTATATTATTAAAATGGAACCTCCACCTTGATTTTAAGTCATCATAGTGTTGTTGCATATCTGTTAACTGGGTTTAGAAATAACTCTGTCCCAGAGAGTGAAGATTGTGACTTTTTAAATAGACTTGTATTATCTTTGTTTTGCTTAAGGCCCTACTCATAGGCTTCTGTTATGGTTTATTTTACTTAGGAGAGTTAATCTAAAATGTGCTACTGAATTTCTGTGTATCTTAATTTGACACTTTAAGAAAACAAAATAAGTCATGCCTGAAATTTGGAATAACACATGCCTTCTATTCATTATGTGGTTTACCCCAACTTTATTGTCAGAAATCCAAGTTCAATATAATCTTTTGCATTCATCAGCTGATTGGCCTTGAGCAAGTTATATAACCTCTCTGAACTTTTTTTTATTTTTGAAGCAAAATTTTTCAGCTGAGGCTTTTATCTGAATCACAGAACAGAAAAAATAATATAAGGGACTATTTTCTCATTCTCTCAATTATGTTATACAACTAGCATATGGCTTACATGAGAAGTTATTTTATCATATACAATAGAGCCTTCAACAGTCTTAATGTAATTATTTAACCCTGGTTGTGAAAGGCCAATGAGGATTTAAAAGTTTTTTCCACTTTACATATTTTTACCACAGCTTTTCTCATCTGTTGAGAAATATGAGCATAATGCTTTGATTTTGCAAGCCAAAGTGAATGCAGTCAACTAGTAATTTATTTTCTTTAGTTCCCAGATTATTACTCAGTAAAAAGGAGATTTCTCTAAAGCTAAATTTAATTTCTCAAACATGTACATTCTGGATAAAGTATCATTTTATAACAGTAATGAATGGTGAGAAGATAAATCTGTTTTTAAATGGGCTTATTCTATTACATATTTGTGATATTAAGTTTCTGTATACATTATGTTCTCTTCGGAATGCAGCCTTTTTTAGAGTTTTATAATATCCACTGACAAGACACTTAACCATAGATAATAAATCTGATGCATGACTATATGTTTTTACCATAAGTTGTGTTGTCACTCAAAAGTGACCTTGATAGGGAAGCGGAAGGCAAGAGAGACATGCAGGGCCTCTTGAGAGCACGTGGAGTGATGCGTATCGGGAGAAGACACTAAAGATTTATTGTCTGTGGCAAAGGAAACACAGATCCTGCTTGTGCAATAAGTGTTTTTGACATTGCCCACCACGGTATAGGGTGATTAGAAGTTGTAGGTTAAAATCTTCTGCTGGAACAAAACAAACAGTTTTACAGTGTTGCTTATATTATGACCTTAGATTGCTTGTTTAGTCTTTATAGCACTTAAAACATGAATGATGGTCTGGGCCGGTGGCTGAATGGTTAGAGAGTCGGCCTGCTATCTGAAGGGTTGCAGGTCAATTCCAGTCAAGGGCATATACCTCAGTTGCAGGTTCCTCAGCCCTGGTAGGGGAGCATGCGAGAAGCTACCAATGTGTCTCTCTCATGTTGATGTTTCTCTCTCTCTCTCTCTCTCTCTCTCTCTCTCTCTCTCTCTCTCAATGAAAAAAGTATCATCAGGTGAGGATTAAAAACAAACAAAATCTATGAATGATGGTCATGCCAAGCCAATCCTTGTTGTAAATAGGACTTTGCTACCCTAATAATCAGATTTACCTAATTAAACCAATATGCAAAGGCAGATTTGATTATAAGAGGAGGTAGCAATGCAGAGTAGCATAATTATTATTTTTTTTCTCCCAGTTTTATCTTTTGCTAAGTGAACTGTCTTCCCTGTCTACATATGCTAGTTTAAAATAAGACAAATGTAAATGATCCTCTTAGCTTGAAATCTGAAGGAAAGAAAACATTCCCAATGGCAAGAGCTGCAGACCTTGGGGTAGCTGTTCTCAGTGGTCAGAGAACAGCCCCATCTGGCTGTGAGGTAGGATTTATGATTCAGCTATGGTAGGCTTCTCTTTGCTGCTGGCCGGAAGAAGCAGGCATCTTACACGCGAAGAGCTTCATAGTGATTTGGAATACTGTCTGTGTGGGTATATAAATACTCATGTTAGTAAGAAAAGAAAGGAAGCATTAATCCTTTTTATTTTGAATGGTGTCTTGATCCTAAGGTTTTAGGATTAGGACTTTATAGAATGTAAATTATCTAGCATATAGGTTCAGCTAGCATTGGCCATCCTAATATAATAAATTCTTCAATTAACTAACCAGAGCAGGGAAGGTTTTGTGGCTCATCACCTATTCTCTTTCTTTCTTTTCCTTTAAGTTGGGCATTTCATGAAAGCTATAGGAAAACTGTATTTCCTCTGATGGTTCCACAGGAATGGATTAGGGCAGCCCACGTTCAATGACTGATTGATGTGAGGTCCCAAGACTTGGCTCTCTGCCTCCATTCAGAGCCACTCGAGGGGCCATTGCAGCTTCAGAGGTCCCCATGGAATTGGTTGAGGCCTCTGTTGAAAATTCAACACAGTGTAAATTCTTTCTTTGCCCAATACTAACTCCTTCACAGAAATAGGTTGTTTCTGAAAGCACTCCCTAATAAACATTTTGCACACAAATATTCACCTGAGAGTGCTTACAGGGGCATACAACCTAACTTAGTAACCCTTCACTATCCTGTAATACCTCAGTTCCATTCCTGACTGTACTGTTTACTAACTGAAGGGTTGCAGGTTCAATTCCATTCAAGGGCATATACCTCAGTTGCAGGTTCCCTTAAGCACATTCTTAGGCTAAAACTCATTATCTTTTTCTTAGTATTATAATAGCACTTACCACACAGGGTTGTTTGAAGATTGAGATAGTAAAGCATATAGCTCAGTGATTAACTCAGAAAGTTCTTAATAAATATTTGCTATTGTTAGTTTATGTTTATCACATTTTTAATTATATTTCCAACACTGGTAGTCTTTGTCTCTCAATTTCATGCTCAGTCTATATTTTATCATTTTATATATTCCACTTTGGGAGAAAAGCTCACTTTCTCTGCTTTCAGCTTATTAAATTTTTAAAAAATTTAGATCAGTATGAAGTGGGCAAATCTAGGATATTTAGAGTAGGGCCTATCTGTGATGCCCAGAATAAATGTAATTCAGGCTCCCCTTGGTGTAATTCAGTTCTTGTTACTGCATGAGCTCCTTCATCCATTCTCCTTATACCAGAGGTGGGGGGGCTGAATCTGGAGGAATGCTACGTGAACACCTACAATGAACCTGAATGGCTGAGGTGCACTGATAGATAATGAAAACTGAGTATTTGGGTTTCAATTTGTATTAGGGATCTCAGATCAGTAGACTGTAGGCTTTTTTTCCCCCTTAATATATTTTTATTGATTTCAGAAAGGAAGGGGGGGGGGAGAGAGAGAGAGAGAGAGAGAGAGAGAGAGAGAGAGAGAGAGACATCAGAGATGAAAGAGAATCATTGATTGGCTGCCACCTGCATGCTCCACACTGGGGGTGTAGCCACAACCCCGGCATGTGCCCTGACCAGGAATTGAACTGTGACCTCCTTGTTCATGAGTAGATGCTCAACCATTGAGCCACACTGGCCCTATGATTGAAGGCATTTTAATGCAAAAAAAAACCACACACAAAAAACAAATAAGCAACCTATAAAAATTGCCTCCCTAGCTCCATTTTATGTCATATAAATACACTGCTTCATTTTGTGAAGATTGTATGAGCTAATACATCTGAAACATTTAGAATACTTCCTGGGCATACAGTAAATGCTGAATAAGTGTTAAATCTTTTAGCCATTGACAACAATACATAGATCAGTGCATTTCTTCCAATAAAATGATGTAAGATGGATGATGATTGACATGGAAATCTGGAAGCTGAAATTGTAATGGGAATTTTGATGAGTAAGATTATCCCATATTTAAGTTAACTACTGCAATATAAAAAAAATACTTTGGGGCTTATTCTTGAAAAGAGATTTCCACCTTAGACTTTTGTACGTATTGCTTAATGTAATAAGTTGTCTTCTAATTGGACGAGAACTTGCCGCACATTTGCTTTCTAATCATTTCCTTCAGAAGGCAGGAGAGTGAGAGCCCTCACACCCATCACTTCAGGAGCTCCGTGGGGACGAATCTATCTCCATTAAAGCTGCTTGAAACTAAGCCTGGATTCATGAGTTAAATAATTCAGGTCATGTTTTAAAAATCAAGAATTATCTGCTTGAGAAGCATTTATACTTAATTTTAAGAAGCTGAAGAGTAGAAGAGTGTGGTGTCATTAGGTAATTATAAAACAAGTATAATTTTCATTGAATTTCTTTATCTTCCTGTTGCCAGGAGTCACTCTGCTGAAACCTTGAGCTCTAGGGAGAGAACACTGGGCAAGAGGGAAGGAGAATCTAAGGGGCAGGAGAGCCTGGCAGCAGTGGTGGACATGCTTAAATGTATTTAAAAGATTAATAGGCTATTGAGATTTAAATTGCCAACACAAAGCATGTTACACCAGATTCACAAACGTATGGGTAACAACCATATGGGCTACAGCTTAGGCCAATGGCGTGCTTTTGTGTTGTGACAGGCATAGCTATATTGTGAAGGCTGAAAAAAAATACCTTTTATTTGTCACTTAAATACACATATACACTTAAAGACAAGAACTCATGTTCACACACACACTCCTCCCCCAAGCAGTGCAGTACATTATTTTTTTTTTTTGGTGAGGTGCCAAAATATGATATTGTAAAAATCTGACCATCTTTCTCCTACTGCAGCGGTTTAAAATGGTCTTGTGATTTAGTGGTTTTTAATGAGTATGATAGTAGTAATTATCCCTATATATAATACAGTATATTAACCACCATGGATAACACAGTAGTAGTACTTAATGTAATGTACTACTTTTTCAGCATTATTCAAATTTTTCTGTAGGGACTGAATTGGTTATAGAGAGATTGGCATGAAAATGCTGATGCATTTTGGATACATTTAATGGGCTTGAATTCTGCAGTTCTCTTCTTTTTCCTGTGTTTCCATCACTCTTCTGCAGTTCACAGAGATATCCTCTGGAGGAAAATATTTTGTAATTTGTATGAATAGCACTACCAGTGCTGTTAGGCTTTGCAAAGCTTCTGGCAGGTTTAATTAGCTTGATTCAAACTCAGAAATGAAGTCTGCTTTCAGACCTAGCCGGAGAACTTGCCACTGTGGTTAGTGGTCTTGCTTCTGAACTTCTCTATCTACATGGACAATAGTACTGTTTATAATCTACCGCAGGAAAGCTTTTGCAAAGAGTTGAAACAACAAATTCCTAAAAGTGAGGAATGGGTAAGCCAGTTATTTACGAGTAAAAACCAGGATAAAATAGTAAGCAGATGTCACAATACATTTCTTGTTTTTACTGAAAAGCAAAATACCATTGATGGGTCTTAAAAACACAGGTACAGTGCTAGGTACATGGTTGATGCTCAGTATAAATATTTGGTTCAGTGGATATTTAATTGTTCAACTTGTACTTTGTTAGTGATGCACAACACTTTATAATTTCTTTATTTCTAGGACAGATAATGAAACAAACATCTGTTTTTTGAGAATGGTATAATCTAGGCAGTATCTCTATGAGGGTAGGTGTAAATTAGAGTTGGGAGTTAGTAGTTCAAGTGAGTGACAGAAAAAAGTTACTTGCAGATAGATAATTTTCTGTGGATGTACTACAGTGAGAATTTAAAGGAAGATATCCAAACATTTATGAATCTGGCAAACAATCTTGCAGAAAACTTTTTCTTCTGCCCTATTTGATGCTGTTTCAGATGGTTATATGAGACTGGTTTTTAAAGAACTTAATTGAGCAAAATATGAATCTTTTGAGATTTTCTTGTTACTGGTAATTGCCTCATTAAGAAACAGAAATGGGCATCTTGTTTTCTTAGTGCTACTGTTGAGACTATAGTGATTGGCTCCTATTCTTTATAGCTGAATTAAAAGCCTAATTAAGTTTATGGGTGTGTTCTTAAACTGTATAAAATTAAGACTAATTCATGTATTACTTTTGTAAGAGTAAAGCAAAAAAGTTATCATCAATACACTTTTTTCTTCTTTGTAACAAAGATTAAAATGAGAAATACCTTCAAATGATTGAGTGAATACATAAGCAAACTTTTCATTGCTTGCTGACTTTGGGTCTAAAATTGTGCAAGACATGAAAAATGCAAGCTTAGTTGTTATACTTGTGTAGTACAAAGTAAGAATGACTATAAGTGTAAAGGTCGTTATAATCTACTAGTAGCCCTGTGCATGAATCTGTGCACCAGTAGGTCGCTGCCGACCTCCCCCCCCACTCATAGCTTGCTGCCCTGCCCCCTCCTGTAGCTCTCCGAAGCCCGCTTGTACCTCGCTGTCCCACCCTCCTGCTGATCTGTGATCTGATCGTGAGGGGCTTGGTTGTTAAGCCTCAGGGCATAATGGCTAATTAGCATATTCTCTTATATAGGATTGTGCAATATATAACCAGAATCTGAAGTGAAATACTTTAAATGCTGTACAATAATTTTAAAATTAATTGCTTTCTAACTATTACATGTTAGTTCTTTCTCCTTCACTATCTTTTACATTTAGTAAAGGATTTTTACTTCTTTTGCATCATTCTCCAGTCTCCAAGACCAACTTGAATAGTGTTGAAATATTTCACTATTTCCTTCTCTCAGCGATTATACCTGAACTTTTATGAGGAAATAAATTATCTTAAAAGGAAAAGAAACCTTGATAGAATTAGAAAAATGTGACAACATTCTAGCTGTTCACTTAGATTGTGGATGTGACCTTAAGGGGAAAACTTCTTGTATGGGAAGCCTCAATGCAGGGCTCTAAGGTAGCGCTACCAGTTATAGTACTGATTTAGGTAAGAGAACAGCAATAGTTTTGAAAGAGAATAGCCAAGTTCTGCTGAGAGAAGATCTGAAAATAGCATAGTGGAATAGCAGTATATCAATTTAAAGTTTATGTGACTAGAGATTGCTTAAAAATTCAGCAAAAGATAATGATATCATTTGTAGTACTTATTGAAGAGTGGTGTTTGAAACAACTAAACTTTCAAAAGTAGCATCAGAATGATACTGGCAATGCTGTGAGGTACTCCCTACATTTAGAACTATGAATAATATTAGAACATGTGATCTGTAATCAGGTTCTACACATGGCACATCCTAATAAATCCCATTTTCTGCCCTAGCCGGTTTGGCTCAGTGGATAGAGCGTTGGCCTGTGGACCAAAGGGTCCCAGATCCATTCCGGTCAAGGGCACATGCCTCAGTTGCAGGCTTCTTCCTGGTCAGGACACGTGCAGGAGGCCACCAATCAGTGTGTTTCTCTCACATCGATATTTCTCTCTGTCTCCCTCTTTCTCCCACTCTCTCTAAAAATCAATGGAAAAATACCCTCTGGTGGGGATTAAAAAAACAACACATTTTTCTTACAACTTTAGAATAGGATCAAAATTCTTGGAGCTTTTTTTGTGGAAGAGGCAATTATAGTTTAAGTAATAGATCCCATTGAAAGCTAAGTCATCTCTTGAGCGTATATTAACTAAGTGTCACTCTTTAATGTGGCTCTCCAACAGCTGGACTGCAGTAGAAACATACTACATAGCATTGCAGTGAAATGTTCCTTCCCCAAACAAATAGCCAACAGACACACATGTGGGTACTCATCTCTAATTCACCTTCAAATTCCAAGTTATTTGCTTGAATTCTAAACATGTCTTGAAATTTCTTCACATTGCAGTATCTGTAGCCAAAAGCCATAAGACTTCCTTCTCCTTTTATCCCATGTACCTTAGGCACGCAAGTAAATATCAGTGCACTGTCTTGCGCTTTGGTTTCTACTTTGCTTCCTCATATTAGTTTTTGATCTAGGCTTCACCCTAGTTACTGTTCCTTGTGGTATTTCCCCTAGTTTTAGGTTCCCTTTTTCCCATCCAGCTGGCCTTCGAATTTCTCTTTTTCTGTTCATTAATCTTCCTAGATAATCTACTCTCCCCCCAACCCTTCATCACTACTTCAATTTCACAATCGTTGTCCATGATGGACCATCACAGGTCACGTGTAATTTCAGGAACGCAGTTTCTAGTTGAGCACATTGTGTCCTGTGTAGGGTGGGAACACAGTGATGGGGGTGTTCACTGGGTCCAGCCCACTCTGTGCCGGTCCAGCTGAGTCAGGGTGGCGGAAAGGGTGCTTGTTCTAACTGACCAAGGAAGTGTCTTTTTTTTTTTAAGGGAACATACAAATTTTAAACTTTTCACATTGGTAGATGGCATATTCTTAGTAACGAGCAGCACTATTTAGTTTTTTCTTGATAGAATGCCCAGAGTCAGTCCTCTGAAAGCATACACGATCACACTCTGACTAGAATGTATGCATTATGAAAAGAACTGCTGAATAGATAGATAGTTCTTTGGTTTGGAACTTGATTAGTGAAGGTTTTTTGTTTTTGTTTTTGTCCCCCCCCCTGAATATTTACTTTGAAGTTGTGTTGAAAACAAAATCTATGAATCAAACTATTTGCCAGTTCATCTCTGCAGGAGTACATGACACTTATTAGAGTTTATCATGTACATCTCCACGATTCTCCCACTATCTCTATGAGGCAGTGCTACATTTTATAAATGAGGAAAATAAGATGGAAAAGATACCTTGCTTCAAGTCAAATGATTCTCAAATATTAGATTTTGTTTTCAAAGACAAAAAGAACCCACATTCTTGATCACTCCTTTCGTCTTATTTTATCGCATTGATGGTTATTTGCTGTTGCTGTTACCACAGAAAGTCTATTCTATTGCTTTTTTCATACACAATTTATATTTGAGAGAAAACTCAAAATTTAGTTTCTTCCAGGAATTTGGTTCAATGATAAGATTATAATTGAGAAAAAGTTACTTTGTTTTTTTGTGTGCATAGAAGAGGTGGGGTAAAATAAATAAGGTGGTAAGTTTTTTTTTTAATTTATCTTATTACAAAAATAGATATGTACTTATTAAAGAAAACTGCAAAAGTTTCAGGACAAAGAAGAAAAAAGTTACCTTTTTATATCACATAAACCAGTTTTCTGAGTTTTTTTCTGAGCCTGTTTTTAAAAATATAATTGAAATATACTATATAAATACTAATTTCTATTATTTAAAATTATATCATAATTTTTATATTGAATAAATTTCAAGATAACAATCACATAAAATTATTTATTTTATTTTATATTTTTTATCAACATTTATCCCTCATACCCTCCTCTACCCCCCCCCCAACCCCCTCTCCTTACCATCACCACACTGTTGTCCATGTCCGTGAGTTCTTTGCATCTTACTACAGTCAATTTAGTAATACTCTGTGTTTGGATATTTAATATAGTTTTTATTGATGGGAAGGGCACCATTATAACTAATGCAGCAATGATTACTTTTATTCCAATTTGGGTTTAATTGAAGAGAAAATGGATAGGCTTATAATGAAGAAATAGGTTTAGAAAGGAATATCTTTTTCCAAGGAAAATCATTAAGAGTTGTGGTGAGTTGTTTGGACAATTACACAAGAAAATCCTTACTCCAGTGATGTTCTCCCCTCCAGGACTGCCTCCTCCACTCCTCTTCTGCTCTCAGACTGGATCACACATTAAATGTTTAACCCTTTTCTCTTGTTGGTGATATTCTTCATGAAACAAACTTAACTGTGAGGTAGGCACATACAGGTAGGAATATAAACATAGTTAATTTCATTAGTGTTTTGCTTGAATTTAAAATTGAACTAAATATGAATATTAAAGGCCTTATATAATTTACCTATATCATGGATATTTTGTGGGCAATTCAAATTTAGAATATGAAGATATCAC
Organism: Myotis lucifugus; assembly: GCF_000147115.1. NCBI lineage: Eukaryota > Metazoa > Chordata > Mammalia > Chiroptera > Vespertilionidae > Myotis > Myotis lucifugus. The sequence goes on along the minus strand of NW_005871060.1, from coordinate 2,138,410 downwards.
TTGGTTAAAAAAAAAAAAAGAAGAGAGAAAATATTAACTATCCTCAAAGTAACATTATATCAGCAGTTTGCCATCCATTTGCGTTACACCAGAACACTGTTATGAGATAAGGAAACAGAGATTGGGTAGGAAAAAGTCTCTAGATATTCGGATACACGTGGATTTGTGAATGCCTTCAGACATTGCACAAACCAGGTTATCTTCATTTAGTATTATTTGTAAGGATATATCATTGATCCAAACACCATCTAAATTAATACACTTGTGGCAAATAAAACAAATTAAACATGCTCACTTGCTCAAGAGTTCCTATTGTTGATCTGGGAACCAACAGCGAGCGTTCACGGTTGCAGCTTTAACCTTGCCAATCACAGACTTCCTGCAAGTGCACTGCAGTTATTTGGAACCTTTTCTGGGTTGGCATGGGCTTTCTTTTGCTAGATTACATTTATGCATTAGTGCCATCTGTGCCCGCCGTACCTTCTGTGAGTTAGCCCTGGCCAAGTGACTGGCATTTATCTGGAAGGAGAGAGAGAGAGGAGAGAGGGGGAGGTTTGAGTAAAGGGGGGGGGGAGGTTGAAAATATGAATGAGAGAGATCTTAGGGCATTTATTTTACTCATTGTTGGCACAAGTGGAATTTAGGAAAGAGACACATCGGTAAGCATAAAATATTTGCAGCTGGTATCCCTGACTTCAACCCTTATGAAGTTAGCTCTATTAATTTTCTTCTCTTAAAAATGTATATAGAATAGCTATTTACATTTAGCCTGGGATATGCAAAAGAAGTTCAACCCAAGCATTTAAATAAGAAAATACAGGAAAACATTTGCAAAATCTTCAAGTTGAGAAAAATCATGTACAATTCGAATATGTGTGCACTTCTTAAGTGACAGTGAATATACATAATGTGAGCTGGGCTTCGTTGTTTAGATTTGGTAGACTGCTTGAATTGGACTCTATTTTGGTAAATGTATTAAAATGTAAACTTACGACTATTACAATCGTGTGTAGGAAAAGTATGGTTCTATATTCAATGTATAATTAGTACTGAATTTATTCTGTAGAATCTTTATGCGATTATATTATTTTAAACTATAAGGTATTGCAAAATAATTCAGCAACTTCCATACCTAAAATACACTCTAAAGTAATAAGTGGAAATAACGTAGATAAATAACTCTCTGATCAATAAAAATATATATGAAGAGTTTCAGCTTATTTATATTACTAGAGGCCCATTTCACGAAGAGATTCATGCAATAGGCCTTCCTTCCCCTGGCTGCCTGCACCGGTTTTCCTTTGGCACCCGGGACCCAGGCCTTTGCTCCGGCTGCAGCAGAGAAGCCAAGCCTCTTAATTCTTCAGTTGTCTTCAGTCTTCAGTCGTAGAAGACTTCAGTCTTCACTCCGTGCCTGCATATGCAAATTAACCACCATTTTTGTTGGGTTAATTTGCATACTCATCCTGATTGGCTGGTGGGCATAGCAGAGTGACACCAGTTTGCATGTTTCTCTTTTATTAGTGTAGATTATCTACATATATATTATTAAATATGTTTTTATTGATTTTAGAGAGACAGGAAGGGAGAGAGATAGAAACATGATTGGCTGCCTCCTGCAGGTCCCCAGCTGTTGGTGTGTACCCTGTCTGGGAATCAAACTGGTGATCTCTTAGTTCATGGTCGATGCTCAATCACTGAGCCACACTGGCTGGGATGCATATATTTTTTATACCTACTCTTAGTGGGCTTATTTGATTTCCATATATCAGGTATGTGGCAAATTAGAAGAAGTACAATAGAACTGGTGCAGAGGGATTATGAAAGATGTATAGAGCACAGTACTGAGAATTAAGAGTTGCAAGGAAGAAAATGAGAGAACTGAGACACAAGACTTGGATAAAACACTGCAGCCTGGGATCTTTTCATGTAAGAAGAAACCACTTCATATTCCCTCAAGTGCCCTGAGAATATTGCTGGGCTATATCCTGGTGTAATGATCAATAGTCATCATTATAAACCTTTGTCTTTGATATGAGAACATGTGCAGACAACTCAGATAAGGAAGATGGAAATGAGAATACATTCTTGAAAAGAGTCCCATCCAAAATGGAAAATATATGCAGTTGTAGGACTTAATGTATTTAATCTACAGTTAACCTAATGTACTAGCCTGTATTGAGCTTTAAGTTCCAGACATCCAGAGAAAGTTCACTTTCTGTAGTTTTAGAGGTATGGTCTCTTTTCTATATGTTCCCCTAATAATGTTTTATATTCCTTTTATAATGTTCTTCAGACCTCATTTATAATGTATTTAATTTATGTATTCCAACTGGATTGTTTAATAAAGGTAGGCATTTTCCCCTGTATTCCCACCCAAAAATATTTTATTATCTCTAAGATTTATACAAGTACCTAAGATATAGGATTTAATGATTATGGGCGGTGGAGATTGACTCTCCTGGCTCCAGATCTTGGAGCTGCCATTTGCTTGTGATGGCATTTTGAGTCAATGACTTGTCTTCTCCAAGCATCAGTTTCCTAGTCTGTATATTCAGAAAACTAATACTTGCCCTAGAAGACCATTGTGGTGATTAAATAATCCTAGTGCTTACAAAACCCTTAGGAAAGCACCTGGTACATAATAAGGACTAAGTTGCTTAATGGCTGGTTAGTAAGTATTAGCATTGCTGTTGTTGACAAGAAAACCATTGATTATGTACATGTGGACTATAGTTGGTTGTGGTTCACATTAGTTCAAATTATATCTTTAAAAATGATTATAACCAATTATCTGCATTTTATTATTTTTGACTATGTATCAATTTGGACAGATCTTGAGAATCACAGTGATACTGCCATGTTAGCACTACAAGAAAGAATTACCACAGCAATTGCTCCTGCCTGGGCCCTGGGGCCTGTCTCAGTTGAAGAAACTCCATGTGGCAGAAACATTAGGAACAGCTATCCAGCCCTGGCCACTGTGGTTCAGTTGGTTGAGTGTTGTCCCATGCACTGAGAGGTTGCTGGTCGATGTTTCTGTCTCTAATCTGTTTCTCTCTTTCTCGCTCTTCCTTCTTCTCTTTCTAAAATCAATTACAAATATATTTTTTTTAAAAAAACTCTTTTTTTTTAAAAAAAGAACTAGTGAGAATTTTATTCTTTCATTAACACCAGCTAGAATCTTTACATTTTTGCCTTTGATGACTGAGTCTGTGAGCTCAATAGTGGTCAGCTACATCCACCAGATGGTAGGCAATAGAGAAGAAGACCTCTATGAGGGCCACTCTAATGGCTAACGGGACGGAACAAAGGCTCCTTTGCATCCCACTCTCAATTATCAGGATAATTTTTTCACTCTGAATTACTTATCCCAAACTATTGCATATAATTAAGATTTTGACTGTTAGCCTTTGATTGAGATCAGATAGTAATATATCTAAAAAGAATTTTGAATTAACATTTGAAATGTCAACTATATTTTACTGTTTCTTACAAAAAATACGTATTAAGCAGTAATTATTATTTTTTGCTGTGTGCCATCATTAGTTTTATGTTATTAAAACTGATGGACTAGCTTGGTATATAAAATAATTATGATAAATATATACACAGAGAGGACCACATATTAGTAATTTATAAGAAAATCTATTATATATTAAAATAAATTAATAATAAGTGTTTTATTTAAACATAATTTCTCAATAATATTTCTAACAATAATTACTGTAATATGGGGACTTTTTTTTGTGTGTGTCTTATATTCACCTTATCAATGATTTCTATAAAATATGATAATATTTGAATTTATTTTAAACTCCTATAAATAGTAATTTTATTGGGTAAAATATATATAACATAAAATTTACAATCTTAGCCATTTTATGTATACAATTTAGGAGCATTAAGTACATTGATGGTGTGCAACTATCACCACCATGCATCTCTAGAATGTTTTGATCATCCAAAACTAAAATTCTACACCCATTAAGCAATAAATCCCCATTCCCCCGTAGCCCCTGGCAATCATTAATTTTCTGTCTCTGAATTGGATTATTCTATGTACCACATAAAAATGGAATCATACAATACTTGACCTTTTTTTGTCTGGCTTATTTTATTAGCATAGTGTTTTCTTTTATTTATTTATTTATTTATTTATTTATTTATTCATTAAGGTATTACATATGTACCCTTGTCCCTCCTCCCCCCATTGGGCTTTCTTGTTGTTTTGTTGATAGTTTCTTTTGCTGTGCAGAAGCTTTTTATTTTTATGTAGTCCCACTTGTTTATTTTCTCTTTAGTTCCCATTGCCCTAGGAGCTGTATCAATGAAGATATTGGTCTGCATATATCTGAGATTTTGCTCCCTGTGGATTCCTCTAATATTTTTATGGTTTCCTGTCTTACATTTAAGTCCTTTATCCATTTTGAGTTTATTTTTGTGTATGGTGTAAGTTGGTGGTCTAGTTTCATTTTTTTGCATGTATCTGTCCAATTTTCCCAGCACCATTTATTATAGAGACTGTTTTGACTCCATTGTATGCTCTTGCCTCCTTTGTCAAATATTAATTAAGCATAGTGGTTTTGGTCAATTTCTGGGTTCTCTCTTTTATACCATCTAGTCTATATGTCTGTTCTTGTGCCAGTACCAGGCAGTTTTGAGAACAGTGGCTTTGTAATATAGCTTGATATCTGGTATTGAGATCCCTTCTACTTTGTTCTTCTTTCTCAGGATTGCTGCAGCTATTTGGAGTCTTTTTTTATTCCAGATGAATTTTTGGAGAGTTTGTTCTAGGTCTGTGAAATATGCCATTGGTATTTTAATGGGGAGTGTATTGAATCTATAGATTGCTTTGAGTAGTATGGACATTTTAATGATGTTAATTCTACCAATCCATGAACACGGTATGTTCTTCCATCTGTTTATGCCTTCCTCTATGTCTTTTTTTCAGTGTCCTGTAGTTTGCCGAATACAGGTCTTTTGCCTTCTTACACCTAGCTATCTTAATATTTTGGTGCAATGGTAAATGGAATTGTTTTTTTAATCTCTCTTTCTGTAAGTTCACTATTGGTGTATAAAAATGCCATAGATTTCTGGGCGTTAATTTTGTACCCTGCTACAAAATTGCCAAATTCATTTATTAAGTCTAATAATTTTTTGATGGAGTCTTTAAGGTTTTCTATGTACAGTATCATGTCATCTGCGAATAATGACAAATTTACTTCTTCTTTTGCAATTTGGATACCTTTTATTTCTTCTTTTTGTCTAATCGCTATGGCTAGCACTTCCAGTACTATGTCGAACAGGAGTGGTGAGAGTGGGCATCCCTGTCTTGTTCCTGTTCTTAGGTGAAATGGTTTTAGTTTTTGCCCATTGAGTATGATATTGGCTGTAGGTTTGTCATATAAGGCTTTTATTATGTTGAGGTATGATGCCTCTATTCCCACTTTCCTGAGGGTTTTTATCAAGAAAGGATGTTGGGTTTCGTGAAATGTTTTTTCTGCATCAATTGATATGACTATGTGATTTTTATCTCTCAATTTGTTTATGTGATGTATCACGTTTATTGATTTGAGGATTTGTACCATCCTTGCATCCCTGGGATAAATCGTACGTGGTCATGGTATATGGTCTTTCTGATGTACTGCTGGATTCAATTTGCTAGAATTTTGTTGAGGATTTTGGCATCTATGTTCATGAGGGATATTGGCCTGTAATTCTCTTTCTTTATGTTGTCTTTATCTGGTTTTGGCATTAGGGTAATGCTGGCTTCATAGAAAGAGCTTGGAAGTGTTCCTTCCTCTTGAATTTTTTGGAATAGTCTGAGGAGAATAGATTTTAGTTCTTCTTTGAATATTTGGTAATAGCATAGTGTTTTCAAAGCTCACCCATAATGTAGCATGCACCAAAAAGTATTTTTTTAAGTTTGAATAATATTCTGTTGTGTCTATACCACATTTGTTTATCCATTCTTCTGTCCATGGACATTTGGGTTGTTTGCAAATAATGCTACTATCAACATGGATTTAAAGTGTCTGTTTTGAGTCCCTGATTTCAATAATTTGGGTATACTGTACCCAAAGTGGAATTGCTGAATCATGTAAAATTTTTAATTTTATGTTTAATTATTTGAAAAAACCACTGTACTGTCTTCCTGTTGCTGCACCATTTTATAATTCTCCCAGGAATATATGAGGATTCTAGTTTCTCCAAAACTTTTTATTTGCTGTTTATTTATTTATCAAATTTTTGATACTAGCTAACATAATGGAAGTGAAGTGGGATAGGGACAGGTTTTCTAGCATGTACTTTTCTACTTTTTTTTCCTATTTGTAAACAGATAGTATGCATTTACTAAGGCATTTTGTTTGACATAGGAATAGAAAGATAAAATACTTATATGATAAATTATAGTAACCTCATGGCAGCCTTCTAATATAAGAAATATAGTTGGACTTCTTAGTTCATTAAAAATATCTAAGATGTGTTATATTCAGCTATCTCCACATTTGGTGAAATTGACTTATTTTTAAAACAAGTTACTTTAAAACATGCAAGTCTTTACAGAGCTTTATAAATTCTCAGCTTTTATTCTAAACTTAAAATCAAATGTCTTTGTTTCAATATGGAAACCATCTCCTCTTTCCATCCACATAAGCTAACACAACCTTCTAGGTGGGATGTTGACATGTGATTTGTAAATGAAATAAAGTTAAATATATTTCCTATCTCAGTAATAACATGGTATAATAAACTTTTTTTAATAGACATGATTGGTATTGCTGTGTTAGGTAAGTTTAATATTCAATGAAATTATATCAGAAACATACACAATAAAACATACAAATCTTAAATAGATGATTACTTCTGAAAGAAATTAGATTCAAACTCTCATTCAAAAATATTGATTGTTTTATTCAACATATAGTAATCATGAGTAACTCAGCTGACCCTTGGCATTCTTGAAAATTTTCCAAAGCCATTATTTTTTAGTTAATTTTATTATACAGTCTTTCAAAGGCAAAGAACACAGGACATTAAACAGAGAAGCATCGATTAGACCAGTGATGGCGAACCTATGACACGCGTGTCAGAGGTGACACGCGAACTCATTTTTTTGGTTGATTTTTCTTTGTTAAATGGCATTTAAATATATAAAATAAATATCAAAAATATAAATCTTTGTTTTACTATGGTTGCAAATATCAAAAAATTTCTATATGTGACACGGCACCAGAGTTAAGTTAGGGTTTTTCAAAATGCTGACACACCGAGCTCAAAAGGTTCGCCATCACTGGATTAGACCATCAAACCTCAGAGGGAAGGCAGGAGAGGGTGGGGGTAAGGGGGAGAGATCAACCAAAGGACTTGTATGCATGCATATAAGCCTAACCAATGGACACAGACACCAGGGGAGTGAGGGCATGAGTGAGGGCTGAAGGGGCAATGGGGAGATAAGGACAGATATGTAATACATTAATCAATAAAGAAAAAAAAAGAACATACTTATTGGTGGTAGATAATTCCAAGGTCATTTTGTTAAGTATAGTTTGTTTTCTTCCCATAAATGTGAAGAGCAACAGAATAAATTACTTTAAAAATTATGCATGTCTATATGACAACTGAATGATGTTAAATTTTTTTTTTTTTGGTCAGGATTTGTTCAATATTGGTTCATGGACACCACCTCTATGATAGCTAGTACAGTTAAGTGGATAGATGGATGTTGTTACACTAACAGTAACTGCTAATTTATTCTCTGGCTGCCTTATAAAGGTGTTATTTTTAATATTGACCAATGAGAAACGACCCCAAGTCATACAAAGTGAAGGACTCTTTTGATGTAATCCTTTTAAATTCTGGGACTAAATATTTTTAATATCTGAACAATGAGATATCAACTGTGGCAACTTGAAGTCCTGAAGGTTAGTATGATTACAACAAAGAGATTATATTTCTGTTAGTTCTGAATCTCAAGAGATTTGAGTCTGAATTATTCAGAATTACTATAAAGTAGCTTTTGAACCAATATTTGTGCCTGGAACTCAGATTTGCTTTGTCTTATTTTCATATGTTCTGTTTTAAACATATGTTAAGTTGTATATTTAAGGCTAGAATTACTAAAAAGCCCACATTAAAATATGTTTTCTACATTATCAAAGACTTCAATGCCATCATCATTTGGAAAAAAGAAACACTGAATATAATATGTCTGTAAAACAGACTTTTAATAGCACCAAATAGATTGAACATCTGGCTTTCTTTTCACAAGGTGCACTGATGTCAGAAAAGACTGAATAAAAATGCTGATATGATTGTCCAGGTTTGGGGTTTGCCAGTAGAAGAATATTTTATTTAATCAGTCTACTCTAATTCCAAGTACAGGTGTTGACATTGATGAAAAAATACGATGATACCTATTTAGAATGACCAGTCATTCACATTGAAATCTAAAACTGTGCTGCTGTTATTGGATTTTTCTGAGGGATGCCATTCAAACACCACAGAACACTGTCACCTCACATAGCTTTTCTGGCTGCTGGTTATGGTATGACAGCTCTGCACAGCTTTTATTATGGCCTTGTACCTATGCATGGCTATGAGCACTTCTCTTTTGTTTTTGTCAAAGAGATATTTTCAGGCAATGAGGTTTTGAAATGGAATTTTTGTTGTCATTTAAAAAAAGTACACCAAAAGCTGCATTACTGCAGTTTTAAAGAAAGCAAGCTTTATGAACATTTGATTTTTTTGCAATTGAAAAAGGCAGTTTCTTATCTTTTTATTTATTGTTCCTGACTCTGAATAATGTTCTGGAATTCATAATTCCTCTAATAATCTCTCACCAAAAGAAGAACTCTAACAATGCATTGCAGATTAAAGACTTTTTCATTAATTTTAAAAAATATGTATTAAGTGAAATTGATTTATCAAATTATATTTTTTCTATTAAAGAAAGTTTTCATTCTTTTTAAACCTGAATCTTTACTTGTTGATAAAGAGTCCAGACTTAGTATCAACTAAAACTTAAACTTTCACATTTGTCATTAAATGCCATCAATCTTGAGAGCATTTAAAGAATATGTGTTTTGGTAAAGCTGCATGAATTATGCTATATTGTTTTCAAATTTAATGATGCGGTTAATGAACAAAAGTAGAATGATTCCTCCTTGACGCATAACTTGGTCTCTGGAATTTTATTGACATACATAGAATAGCAAGTGTTATGCCGGTTAATGAACAAAAGTAGAATGATTCCTCCTTGACGCATAACTTGGTCTCTGGAATTTTATTGACATACATAGAATAGCAAGTGTTATGCCACTTGTGTGAAGAAAGAATATCAATATCTTAGACAGGGAATAGCAGAAGCAACAAGGAAAATAAACACCCACGAAATCAGTTAATTGAGCACTGATGTAATGTTTCACTACTGCAGGATATGTTTACCTGTGGTTAGGTTGCTCATAATGATCACTTCCTGCTTGTCAAAACATGTGTTGTATTTAGATATAAGAAGCATAATGGGCTTAGAATATATACTTTTATCTCTACTCTGAATGTTGGTGGTTTCAAGCACGAAACAGACTTCATTTCAAACCATCTGCTCTCTATTTAAAATTGACATCAAGTTCAGTTCCTCTCTGATGCCTACTTGTTTCCCAGCTTAGAACACGTCTATCCTGCAGTTCAGCTGTTACCTATTATGCCTAGCCATTGAGCCAACATATAAGAAATGACATATCTAGGAGTGCTTGGATATTCATGTCACAAAATAAACTGGGAAGACGTTTGCCCATGGAATGATTGCCACTATTGCTAAAGTACAAGTCAGTTAGTAAAAACTAAACTATAGTTAATTACTTTTGTGTTTGTAAGTTTAGACAAGTAAACCATTTATTTTATTTTATAGCTTACTAATCATTGTGTTGTTGGATTGAACTGTCAATATTTATATAAATATCAATATCAGTTATGTGTTTCAGAGCTATAGTAGCTGCATGAGTAAAATTCAATGTTTTAAATCTAGTAGTTATTAATTTAGCGAATGTTTTTAAGCACTTGAGCTGTAGAGCGAGGACTGCATTTGCATTGGTAGTGAAAACAACATCATGGAGATTACAGTCTAGGACAGAAGACAGAGTTTAAACAGATGCTTAGATATCTTTGCTAAAAAATTAGACGAGTTGTTATAATGCTGAACAAACTTTATTATCTAGAGTCTGATTATTTTATTGAAGTAGAATATTAAGTTTATTATATTTTTGGTTTAGAAAATCATTTTGTCTTTGACTATAGACAATCAAAATGTGTTTTTCTAAGCTAACTGAAAGATGAACTCTTTATATCCATATCTATCTATCTATCTATCTATCTATCTATCTATCTATCTATCAATCATCTACCTATAAGTCATCTATTTTGCACTAACACCAGACTCAATACTTGACTTGTAGATAGACAATTCCAGTTTCTGGTTATGGAATTTATGCTGAATAATTACATATAGATAATTAAATGGATATTAAGTAACCAAAGGCCATCATTTTTTGTTATATGACTCTTAAATGTGCATGTCTTTAGTTTTTTGAGTTCTATGGACCAAAAAGCAAACTATCCTTTGTACATAGAAGTAAGTTAGTACACATGAGTAATTAGTATTCTGAGACACTATCACAATCATGTTTGTTTACTTATTTGAATGTATCTATATGCTAGTACAGGTATAAATGTTTAAACTTTGAGTTTATTCTTTCAATTGGGGGGAATAATTATATCTCTAGAGATGGTTTAGCATTTTCACAGTTGTTTTAAGAATCTTGTTAGTTTATATGTTTTTTAGATAAGAATGCCTGTATTGATTTCAGGACAAAATTAATGCATGTTTAGTTTCTTTTCAAACAGTGAGCAAGGGATTCCCATTAAATGCCATTGTATGCTCACTGATCAGTGAAATAACCTCTGGGTTACAGTGGCATCTATCCTTCCAATATAAATACCTGTGGTTATGTATGAAATGAGTGTTCAGACTTGTATCTGCACATAAAAGCAGGGTTAGCTGGGAATTTAGCCATCTGACAAATGACCCATATTTCTATGGATACTTTTCAGGAGAGACAGATAATGAAAATCTGTATGAATGAAGTGTAGACTGAATTCATCAACACATTTTTTAGTTATTAATTTTTTGACGGGGACAGCATATACTATTTTGGGGTCCTAAAAGTGAGGGTTTAATTCTTAGAAACTTAGCTATGGATAAATCATTTCATCCTTAGGTTCGTATACATTAGGAAAATCTCTCAATAAATATTTTTCAGTGCTAATGATATATAAGTTTCAGGATTTCTCCTTAAATGTACCAAAAGCAGTTTGTTAAGACGAATTATCTCAATGCCTCATTTTCTAGAGCAGCGGTTCTCAACCTGTGGGTCACGACCCCTTTGGCAGTCGAACGACCCTTTCACAGGGGTCGCCTAAGACCATCCTGCATATCAGATATTTACATTATGATTCATAACAGTAGCAACATTACAGTTATGAAGTAGCAATGAAAATAATTTTATGGTTAGGTCACAACATGAGGAACTGTATTTAAAGGGCCAGAAGGTTGAGAACCACTGTTCTAGAGGGAAATACATGAATTGCCTAAAAAAATGTTTGCTCTATGGTGTTAACACTTGAGGTTAAAGTTTTAAGCCTAGAAAGTATCTAGTGAAAAAAATTAGTGTTTTCATGCAGCATTCTTTCATACTGAGTAAATTAATTTATTCTATTTCCCACTTGATTAAACAATAGTGATATAATATGCCTTTTATTTGGATTTTTCTAACATTTTCCTAAATGCATAATTTAAATATGGATTGAGTTTTCAATTAGCCATTATCTGACCTAATGGTTGGAGTTTGGGTTCTTTATTCTGATATTTTCTGGGAGTGTGTGTGTGTGTGTGTGTGTGTGCAAATCTATATATATAAAAGCCAAGCAACCAGAACAATTGGTCGCTATGACACACTGTGGCTGGCCCACTGGCCCAATCGGGACGGAATTGGCTGGCCAACTGCCTGCAGCCCCTCCCGCCCCTGATTGCCCCCCCTCCCCCGCCAATCTGGGGTGGGGCTGGCTGGCTGCGGCCCCTCGCACCGGCCAGACCCCACCCATGCAAGAATTCGTGTACCAGGCCTCTAGTAGAGAAAGAGAGAGAAAGTTGATACATGTGAATTTTAAGAGCTTTGAAAATTAAATCATTTAACATGTTAGCTCAATGTGCTGTAAAATAGATGGGAAGTAATCCAGATGGTAACTTTATGTAATTAGTAACTTTGCTTTTTAAAAGAAGATCTGTAACAGTTACTGCTACAGGGTCTCTGTATGATAGGGTCTCTGCTTGCTCTCTTACCTCCTTTTCCACTTTCTCCATTGCTCAATCTGCTCCTGCCACATTATCATTATTACTTTTCTGCAGATATGCCAAAGACCCTTTCACCCCAGGCCTTTGTACTTATTGGTTTCTCTATCAAAATTTTATTCCCCGAGGTAGTCACAGTTTCACTGACTTCTCTTAATTCTCTGCTCAAGTCCACCTGAATAATTTTTATAAAATTACAACTTCTCCAACAAGGGTCCCGAACACACACTCATATATACTGATACTCTGTACCTCCTTACTCTGATTCAAATTCACCTTTTTCTTATGGTATGGATATTCATAAGTGGTGCTGTGCATTTTATAATGCATCACATTAATTGTTCTAGTAAGTGGTGCTGAGATAAGTCAGAGAAAGCAGATATAAAAGCTTGATCTGTCCTATTGATTATTATACACTAGAGGAGGCCCGACGCACGAAATTCGTGCGTGGGTATGGTCCCTAGGCCTGGCCTGTGATCAGGGCCATCTTCCCCAGCTGCTCAAAGCCAGCCACGCCCCCTGCTGCCATCCTCCCCTAGTTTCCTGTTCTTCATTGGGTGATTGGAGCCTGCCGGCTAGAGGGGAGAAACTGAGAGGTGGTCAGTGCGCTTCATAGTGACTTGTTGAGCGGTTGTTCTGGTCATTCTGCCATTAGGGTCAATTTGCATATTACCCTTTTATTATATAGGATAGAGGCCATTAGGGTCAATTTGCATATTACCAATTTATTATATAGGATAGAGGGCTGGCCGAGTCGAGGGGCCATGGGCAGTTTACAGGCTGGCCATGGCCCCGATCGGGGTGGGGGTCCCCACTGGGGGGCGGGGCCGGCCAGGCGAGGGGCTACAGGCGGTTTGCAGGCCAGCCACACCCCCGATTGGAGTGGAGGTCCCTGCAGGGGGGCGGTGCCGGCCGGAGTGAGGGGCCATGGTTGTTCTGGTCTCTGGTCGTTCCACCATTTTGGTTGCTGTGCTTTTATTATATAGGATTTTTTTACATGGCCAACATTACTCTTTAATAAATTTCTTTTATTTTAGCATAATATTTCCCAGGCTCATCTTCTACATTTTTTGTTTCATAACTGGAATATAATATTCAATCCAGGAAGCCCTGGGTGTTTTTAGTAGATAATGATATTTAGAGAACACATTTTAGATACTAGGTATGCTGTTTGTTATTAGGTTGCCATTGCTTCTAAGCATTTTCAGTAGGTACAGCTAAGAAATTAAATAGGTTTGGAAAAAAATCACAACTATATATTTTAAATTCAATAATATAATATTACCATTTAAAAAAAAAAACTTCTTGCCCTGACCGGTTTGGCTCAGTGGATAGAGTGTCGGCCTGTGGACTGAAAGGTCCTGGATTTGATTCTGGTCAAGGGCATGTACCTTGGTTGCAGGCACATCCCCAGTGGGGAGTGTGCAGGAGGCATCTGGTCGATGTTTCTCTCTCATCGATGTTTCTAACTCTCTATCCCTCTCCCTTACTCTCTGTAAAAAAAATCAATAAAATATATTTAAAAAACAAAACAAAACAAAACAAAAAACTTCTTTACTGTTTAAAGTATTACATGAGTCTTCATTTTCCCCATTGACCTCTCCCTGGCCTCTCCACCCCCCCGCCCCCAGAACATGCCTTCACCCTCCAACTGTCTGTGTCCATAGGTTATGCTCATATGCATGCATACAAGTCCTTTGGTTGATTTCTTACCCCCTCCCCCCCACACACACACTTTGCCTCATAGGTTGGATAGTCTGTTCGATGCTTCTATATCTCTGGTTCTATTTTTGTTCATTAGTTTATATTGTTCATTATATTCCACAAATGAGTGAGATCATGTGATATTTATCTTTCTCTGACTGGCTTATTTAGCTTAACATAATGCTCTCCAGTTCCATCCATGCTGTTGCATATGGTAAGAATTCCTTTTTTTTTTTTTTTTTCACCACAACATAGTATTCCATTGTATAGATGTACCACAGTTTTCAAATCCACTCATCTGCTAATAGGCACTTAGGCTGTTTCCAAATCTTAGCTATTGTATATTGTGCTGCTATGAACATAGGGATGCATATATCCTTTCTGATTGGTGTTTCCGTTTTCTTGGGATATATTCCTAGGAATGGGATTAGTGTGTCAAATGGAAGTTCCATTTTTATTTTTTTGAGGAAACTCCATACTTTTTTCCACAGTGCCTGCACCAGTCTGCATTCCCATTAGCAATGCAAGAACGTTCCTTTTTCTTTGCATCCTCACCAGCACTTGTTGTTTGTTTATTTGTTGATGATAGCCATTCTGACAGGTGTGAGATGGTACCTCATTGTCATTTTGATTTGCATCTCTCTGATGATTAGTGACTTTGAGCATGTTTTCATATGTCTCTTGGCATTCCTTATGTCCTCTTTTGAAAAGTATCTATTTAGATCCTTTGCCCATTTTTTGATTGGATTGTCTACCTTCTTTTTGTATGAGTTCCCTGTAAATTTTGGAGATTAAACCCTTATCAGAGATAACATTGGCAAATATGTTCTCCCATGCACTGGGCTTTCTTGTTTTGTTGATGGTTTCTTTTGCTGTGCAGAAGCTTTTTATTTTGATGTAGTCTCATATGTTTATTTTCTCCTTAGTTTCCATTGTCCTCAGAGCTGTATCGGTAAAGATATTGCTATGACATAAGTCTGCTATTTTGTTGCCTATGGCTTCTTCTAAGATTTTTATGGTTTCCCGTCTTACATTTAAGTCCTTTATCCATTTTGAGTTTAATTTGGGTCGATTTCTGGGTTCTCTGTTCTGTTCCATTGGTCTATATGTCTGTTCTTGTGACATTACCAGGCAGTTTGAGGACAGTGGCTTTGTAATAGCTTGATATCTGGTATTGTGATCTCTCCAACTTTGTCCTTCTTTCTCACGATTGCTGCAGCTATTCGGGGTCTTTTTTTATTTCATATGAATTTTTGGAGAGTTTGTTTTAGGTCTGTGAAATATGCTGTTGGCATTTTAATGGGGATTGCATTGAATCTATAGATTGCTTTGGGTAGTATGGACATTTTAATGATGTTGATTCTACCAATCCATGAACAGAATATATTCTTCCATTTGTTTATATCTTTCTCTATCTCTTTTTTTCAGCATCCTGCAATTTTCTGAGTGCAGGTCCTTTACCTTCTTGGTTAAGTTTATTCCTAGGTATCTTAATTTTTTGTTTTGCAATGGTAAATGGGATTTTTTTTAAATTTCTCTTTCTGTGAGTTCATTATTGGTATATAAAAAAGTCATAGATTTCTGGGTGTTAATTTTGTTTTCTGCTACATTGCCAAATTCATTTATTAAGTTTAGTCATTTTTGTTGGAGTCTTTAGAGTTTTGTATGTACAATATCATGTCATCTACAAATAATGACAAATTTACTTCTTCTTTTCCAATTTAAATGCCCTTTATTTCTTCTTGTCTGATCACTATGGCTAGCACTTCCAGTACTATATCGAACAGGAGTGGTGAAAGTGGGCATCCCTGTCTTGTTCCCATTCTTAGGGGAAATGAGTTTAGTTTTTGCCCATTGAGCATGATTTGACTATAGGTTTGTCATATAAGGCTTTTATTATGTTGAAGTATGATCCCTCTACCCCCACTTTGCTGAGAGTTTTTATCAGGAAAGGGTGTTGGATTTTGTCAAATGCCTTTTTTTTGCATCAATTGATAAGATTATGATTTTTATCTCTCCATTTGTTTATGTGATGTATCACATTCATTGATTTGCAGATATTGTAACAGCCTTGAATCCCTGGAATAAATCCCACTTGGTCATGGTGTATGATCTTTCTAATGTAATGCTGGATCTGATCTGCTAGAATTTTGTTGAGGATTTTAACATCTATATTCATCAGGGATATTGGCCTGTAATTTTTTTTCTTTGTAGTGTCTTTATCTAGTTTTGGGATTAGAGTAATACTGGCTTCAGAGAAAGAGCTTGGAAGTGTGGCTTTCTTCTTGAATTTTTTGGAATAGTCTGAGAAGGATAGGTTTTAGTTCTGCTTTGAATGTTTGATAAAACTCCCCTATGAAACCATCGAGTCAAGGGCTTTTGTTTGCTGGAAGTTTTTTGATTACTGTTTCAGTTCATCAGTAGTTATCAGCCTATTCAGGTTTTTTCATTTTTCCTGATTGAGTTTGAGTTTTGGAAGTTTGTATTTTTCTAGGAATATGTCCATTTTGTCAAGATTGTCCAGTTTTTTTGGAATAGAGTTGTTCATAATCTTTTGTATGTCTGTGGGGTCAGTTGTTATTTCACTTCTTTCATTTCTGATTTTGTTTATTTGGGTCCTCTCTGTTAGTTTCTTGTTGAGCCTGGCTAGAGGTTCATCAATCTTGTTTATCCTTTGAAAGAACCAGCTCTTGGTTTTATTGATCTTTTGTAATATTTTTTTGGTCTTTATGTAGTTTATTTCCACTCTGATCCTTATTATTTCCTTTCTTCTGCTTACTCTGGGCTTTTCTTGTTGCTCTCTTTCTAATTCTTTAAGTTCAGGGTTAGATAATTTATTACCATTTTTTCTTGTTTTTTGAGGTAGGCCTGTAGAGCTATGAACTTCCCTCTGAGGACTGCTTTCACTGTGTCCCATAGATTTGGGATCGTTGTGTTTACATTGTCATTTGTTTTCAGGATGCTTTTTATTTATTCTTTGATCACTTTGGTAACCCAATCATTGTTTAATAGCATGCTATTTAGCCTACATGTGTTTGATTTTTTTTCATTGCTTTTATTGTAGTTGATTTCTAATGTTATGTCATTGTGATCTAAGATACTTGATATGATTTCTATCTTCTTGAATTTGAAGACTTTGCCTGTGTCCTAATATGTGGTCTGTCTTTGAAAATGTCCCATGTGCACTTGAGAAGAATGTATATTCTGTAGCTTGGGATGAAATGTTCTGAGGATGTCAATTACGTCCATCTGATCTAGTGAGTCATTTAGGATTATTGTTTCTTTGCTGATTTTTGTTTTATTGCTATTTTTTCTTTAACCAATGATGTCATAAAGATATCTTACTTCTTTTATATATTGATATTTCTTATTTATTCACATATTTACTGTTTTCTTTTCTATATTTTTTTGAAAGATAGGCTTCCACCTAATGTCTTTTTCTTCAGTTTTAAGAACTTATTTTAGCACTTATTGTTTTTGAAGTCTATTGCAAATAAATTTTGCTTGTCTTAAAATGTTTTTATTTTGCCTGCATTTTTTAGTGTTATTTTTTTAATACTAGGTGCCCAGTGCATGAATTCATGCACCTTGAAAGGAACTGTGGGACACGAGGCTGTGGTGATCACAGGGGCGGTCTTGGCCCATCCTCCATGCTCCCGCCCGGCCCCTCCTGCCACAGTCCCTGGTCCCCTGTCTGCCAGCAGCCCCGCTCCCACCACCGCCACTCGCACCCACTGACAGCACAGAGTGATTGGGGCCAGCGCTGTCAGTGGGTTGGAGCAGTGGCTGATGCCTAGATTGCTTCTCAGGAGCAGGGGAGGTGGAGAAGCCCTTAGGGGCAATCAGGGCCAGCAGCTGCCGCTCGCACCCGCCTATGGCGCCGAGCAATTTGGACCAGTGCCAGGTGCTGGCAGTGGGTGTGAGTGGTGGATCCGGCGCCAGCAGCAGGTGCAAACATGGCTGGCATCAGCAGCAGGTACAAGCGCCAGGCAGGACTGTGGTGCATGGGAGCAAAGAATTTTCAGGAACCACCAGAGGCTCACTCCTATGACAGCAACCGGCACCCCGCCTTGGTCTAGCACCCCCGCTCACCTGCTCCACCATCCCACTGCAGCCGATGCCCACCATGTTCCGTGCTCTGCTGCCTGCTGCTGACACTTGCCATGTTACGTGCGCCCCTGGTGGTCAGCACACGTCATAGCGACTGGTTGTTCCACCATTCGATCTATTTGTATTAGTCTTTTATTATATAGGATGGAAATATAGGTTGACTTCCTCTACCCATTTAGCATTTTAGAGAGTTCCATTGTCTTGCATTTTTCATTGTTTCTGACAAAAAGTTGGCTGTCATGTTCTCTCTGTATACAGATAGTCCCCAGTTTATAGTGGTTCTATTAACAATTTTTTGACTTTGTGGGGATGCAAAAGCAATATGCATTCAGTAGAATCTGTACTTTGAATTTTTATCTTTTGCTGGGCTAGTGCTATGCAGTACAATACTCTGTCATGATGCTAGGCAGTGGCAGTGAGCAGCCACTCCTAGTCAGCCATATGATCATAAAGGTAAACCACTGACACTTTACAGTGTATTTATTGTCTCAGAGAATTTTGCCTAACTCTAGGCTAATGTGAGTGTTGTGAACAAATTTAAGATAGGCTATGCTAAGCTATGTTGTTCAATAGTTAGTTATATTAAATGTATTTTTCACTTATGATATTTACAACTTACAATGGATTTATTGGATCATAACCCCACTATAAATTGGGGATGTGGTGATGAAGGACAGAGAGGTATGCTTTTATGATAGTCTTTGGTTTTCATATGTTTTATTTTAGGGTGTCCAAAAAATGTATACATATACTTTGAAAAATTATAAAAGCAGTGTTTGTTAAAATACATTTCATTGTCAAAATGAGCCATCAGCTATTAAAGTGTGTATACATTTTGGGGGGACACCCTGTGTATATAATCTGACATATGGTTTTCTATGTATTTATTCTGCTTGAGGATCACTAAGTTTTTTGATTTGTGTGTGTTTATGCCTTTTATCATTCTGGAAAGTTCTGCATGATTATTTTTCAATTTTTCTTCTGCTCCATTCTTTCTCTTCTTCTGGGACATCAATTACTCATATGACAGACCATTATATATTGTCCCACAAATCTCAGATTCTCTTTAGTTATTTTTTTTCTTTTTTTTTAATTTGAATAGTTTCTATTCTCCTACCTTCAAGTTTAATGAGTTTTTGTCCTGCTATAGCCAGTCTAATTTGTCAGGCAAACTCAGTACAGTATTTCCCTTCACAACATCTACTGAATATCTGTATGGTGTGTGGTCTCCACTGTAAAATGGGACATTTATATATTGGACTTCCATTAGAAAAGAGTATATAGGATTTATACTTCAGCTCAAAATCTTGCAGTTTCATTTCTAGCAGAGGATGGCACCATTTCTCTCATATTATATATAATAATATATACATAAATCTTTTTATACCTCACATATATTGATAGGCCTCTCATATATGTCATATTATGTATAGGAGAGGGAAAGATGATAGTATGTGCTCTCTCTTCAGCTGCTACATGAAATCTCCACTCAAAGATTGTGTCCTCAAGTCGGCATTCCTCCTGTCCCTGATATTCAGGTTTTCTTGGACCTCTTAAATTACCTTATATGTGTTTCTATGTATATCTGTCCTTTGTATACAGTTTTAAATTTGAATCACTATCTACTGTTGTACAAAACATGAAGGTTTAGTAAACTCTTTTTGAGGTGAGAATATAAATAAATCATCTATGTTTGAAAAGTCTAAACTAAAGTGCAGTTGTATACTTCAGCTTGTCAATGGATATTTATGAGGTGAGTATGATACTATAAAGGTTCTGGCAGTGAAGTATATCCTGCACAGATAGCTAGTAAAGGAGCTTGCAAGTGTTAATGCCAGCAGAATTTTAATGCTCAAGAGATGGGAAACTCAACACTTGCTCTGGTTAATGCTACTCTTACTGGCTACAGTGAAAAGGAATGGGTGAAATCAGTTTTTTTAGATACAGCAATAGAACCGGAGTCTATATTCTTAACCACCAGCAAATATGTCAGTTCCTAGTATTGTCTTGTTTTCATCTCTTGGTTTAGTTAACTAGAGAGGAGTAACATAGCCCCAGACAGTTTTATTTGGGGCATCAACTTCTAATCTTACTTACTATGATACCCAAGAGAGTATTTGCCGACAACAGTTTCCAAAGAAATAGCAATAAATTTCTTATTCTAATAGAAACTTACTGTTGTCTGAAAATCAGTTAAGTGAAGTTAAAGCTGACATATTCTAATTGTGAATTTAGAATGTTATGACCAAAGTTTTGTTTGTGATTTACCCTTAGTACATTCTGTTTCTTCCTATACTGAG
This sequence comes from Myotis lucifugus, assembly GCF_000147115.1. Lineage (NCBI taxonomy): Eukaryota > Metazoa > Chordata > Mammalia > Chiroptera > Vespertilionidae > Myotis > Myotis lucifugus. The sequence continues at coordinate 2,117,887 of NW_005871060.1, read as the reverse complement.
GGAAAGTGGGGAATAGAGTAAAGCTACACACAGCTCTGCTTCAAGAGATGAACTGGAATTAATACATGTCTAGTTTATAAAGAATAATAGTGTGCTTTTCCCCCTCTAGCAGCTAAAGAAAATGAAGTTCAGCATTCAATCTTCAGATCTAAGGGATTTATTTTTGTAAAAGAACTTTGGGGATTTTAAGAATAGTATAGTTTCAACATGGTTGCATGTATAAACCTCAAGTTCATATTATCTATGTTATCTTAGTTCCGGTTAATCATCAATTTTGTCATCATTTCAAATCAGCTATCTGCAAAGTACTTTATTGAGTCCTGCCACAATTAGAAAAGGAAACAGATAAGGGAAATAGACATGACATCATCTTTTTGTTTAAAGTAGAGGCTGAGGCAATATATTCGTTGGAGGGTTTTAGAGGTTTTGATGAATTATTTGGAGTCTATGATTAAGAAAATTGAGAATTAAGGAAGAAATATATATCAGTTTACATTTACTTATAACTAGTCTACTTCTAAAGAAGTGCTGAGAAAAATACACAATAAAACTTCAGAATAAAAATAGAGAAATAATAATGGGCCAAAGTGAATATAGAGCTACACCAGAAAATATTCACGGTGGGTAGCCGTTGCTTTTAGAACATCATGTAAATATGAGCTTTTTGAAAGCAAATGCACCAAGAGAAAGACTGTTATATTGTTGCCATCATATAATAAAAGGGAAGCTCTGAACTCCAAGAATTCATCCCTTAATATCAGTCTCCTCAGTAGCAATTTTCCAAAATGCAAAATTCCATGAAGAAAATGCTGTAATGTCATAAATCTAGGGAGGCATTTCTAAAAAGAAGTAAAGAAATCAAGTCTAGGCAAACAGATTCCTGGTGATCTGGCTTACCATAGGCATGAATATCCTGAATAATAGTTATCAACTACATTTTTAGTGCAAACAAAACAAAACCTTATACCAAATTGCAATCTTAAAGGGTAGGTGAGAGTGGAAATCCTTGGGTCAAATTAAGATTGAGAGGCTTGCAGTGTGCCCACTGGCTTTCTGCTTGCATGCCACTCCAGCCGTATGTCCCTGAGGCACCATGTGCAGCCCACAGGACTTTGTGGACTGCCGCATAAACCAGCGGTTCTCAACCTGTGGGTCGTGACCCCTTCGGGGATCGAATGACCCTTTCCCAGGGGTCACCTAAGACCATCGGAAAACACATATATAATTACATATTGTTTTTGTGATTAATCACTATGCTTTAATTATGTTCAATTTGTAACAATGAAAATACATCCTGCATATCAGATATTTACATTACGATTCATAACAGTAGCAAAATTACAGTTATGAAGTAGCAACGAAAATAATTTTATGGTTGGGGGTCACCACAACACGAGGAACTGTATTAAAGGGTTGCGGCATTAGGAAGGTTGAGAACCACTGGTATAAACAAAACACACTGAACTAGAGAAACAGGCTAAGATTTCACTTAGAACTTCCCTCTCAAAGATAGTTTTGCCAACTGATCTGGAGAGAAAAGATTCCAAAGTTATTACTGATAAGTGAATGAAGTATAAATATTTGTGGTTGTTGATTAAATAGAAAAATATATGCCCTGTAGATGCTGGGCATTGAGCTCTGGGAACATTGAGTGATGAAAAAATGTGACATAATCGGTAGTTGGTAGTGATTTCTGGTAGTGTTCAAGTTCCTAAGATGACTTTTAAAAACATAGATGTCCAGCCCAACCGGTGTGGCTAAGTGGTTGAGCGTCGACTTACAAACCAGGAGGTCATGGTTCGATTCCCGGTCAGGGCCCATGCCGAGGTTGCGGGCTCGATCCTCAGTGTGGGGTGTGCAGGAGGCAGCTAATCAGTGATTCTCTCTCATCATTGATGTTTCTATCTCTCTCTCCATCTTCCTCTCTAAATCAATAAAAATGAAAATAAATAAAAACATATAGATGTCTAGAAAGGATTACATTTTCCTGATTTAATTTATTCTTTGGAAACTGTTTTTAAACCATCAAATACATGAACATACAGAAAAGGTATAAAATAGAATTTAAGAAACCATATGCAATTCCACTACTCATAGCATGTTGGTGTACTGTCCATTAATTATCTTTTATGTCAATAAAATTTAGAAAAAATATTGATTTAAAAATCCAAAAAATAGTTAACTGTTATTTTTTCATATTAATAATTTTAATTTATAGTATAATATTATGTTATATTATTCTGGAAATACTTATTCCACTTGAGTTCAAATTTTTAAAATTATTTTATAAAATATAACAAGCATTTACATTACACATTTGTTTAACTCTTGCTAGCAGAAATCTTGTGTTCATCTATTAACATATTATAATTTTAATGGTTTATTCTAAAGACTGTATAGTCCTATCTGATCCTAGTATTACTCTACATAGAGAGTATTAAGATTATAAATATATGTCTGTATGTGTAGCTCTCTATATTTAGTTTATATTAAATAGACTTCCGTTAAGCAAGTTAATTAACTTTAAAAATATTTTCAGCATTTCTTCTATTAATCATTAAAGTGAAATAGTCTCAGAAAAATGAACACTAGTAACTAATACTGTTTTGTACTCTGTACTATTCTTTAATGAGTTGCATGTTCTACCTATTTTATACTGTTTTGCATGTTACCCTGATAACATACCTTTATTATGTAGGCATTACAAGCATAAGATATGAAGTCTTTTAAACCTTGTCATATCCCATTTCCTATAAATGAAAACTGCTGTGCAGTGTTCTTGCATAGACTGCTTGCCATATTATCAGTGGCAGCCCAAACATTCATGACCTTGAACATAATTAGCATTATCACGATGGGTTTTGTAAGATAGCATGGAATAGTCTTTGAAGGGCCACAGACACCTAATCACAGTCACTTACAACCAGTGTATGTTACCTTGATTTAAGAAAATTCCAGGAAATTGATATTAGCTGCTAGGCTGAAATAATCCCCTGGGGGTGAGGTGTCTGAAAGAATCATGAATAAAATTTTCTTTCTGGCCAATAGTTTCTATTTTTCTTGATTATACCTTTTCTATCTTTCTCTTTACTGCTACTCTCTTCTGATTCTTCATATTTTCTTCTCTCCTTTTCCACCATTGTATTCTCATTTGTAATTCTCTTTTTCTCTCTCAAATTCATACTTATTCTGTATTTGCATTTTTGAGGTCTGGCTTCTCCCCCAGTGGAGGTTTAGTCATTTAGTATTCATTCCTTTATACATTCATCATGCATTTGTTTCTAAGTGATTATTTATTACAAGTCTGCTCCATGTTAGACACTTTGCAGAAGCAATTAGAGGGAAGATGGATAATAAGTTCCTATTTCTTTACTGAGAGTATACTATATGCCAGGCACTGCTCTAAGTGACTATATATATATATATATATATATATATATATATATATATATATATACAGATTTAGTCCTTATAACAGTCCTAAGAATAGGTCCAATTTATTATTAGTATTATTTAAAATATTTTTATTGATTTCAGAGAGGAAGGAAGAGGAATAGAGAGATATAAACATCAATGATGAGACAGAATCATTGACTGCCTCCTGCACGCCCCCTACTTGCGGGGGATCGAGCCTGCAACCCAGGCATGTGCCCTTGGCCAAAATCGAACCTGGGACCCTTTAGTCCACAGGCTGACACTCTATCCACAGAGCCAAACCAGCTAGGGCTCTGTCCAATTTTTAATCATCATTTTACTTATGAAGAAACAAGCACACAGTAGCTAACTGTTGCCCATGGTCACACAGTTAGTGAGTGTCAGAGTGGTATGATAAACTTTGGCTGCAGAGGACATGCAATGGGACCTTTGGGGAAATGAGTCCCATGACTGGGAGAACTAGGCAGTGCTTAACAGAACTCCTCCAAGTATCCAACTTTTCAGTTTGTGTAAAATGAAAGTACACCCAGCATTATCAGCTCTTGATAAAAGCGAAACCACTAAGTCCATGGTTAGGAGGGGAGAAGACATTTGGTTGTTTTTGTTAATAGGTGTATAAAACACAAAGGTGTATACAGCATTTAGGAGGGGTTTTGAGGTACTTGAATCAATAGACATTTGCCAGCTATTAATCAATACTTAATCCCAAACTTTGGAAGAATTGAAGTAAGGACCTCGGGGTCAAAATCAATAGGGTTTTCTTCACTCGCACTTCTATGTCTTTAATTAAACCACAAAATTTAGGTCTGGAATGATTTAGGTGTTGCAGTTAATTTGAAAATTCAGGCGAACTGTCAATCTCACTTTTTAATCTATCCAATTTTTTAAGGTAAATGAATCAGGGTCACCAAGATTCATCTGGGATGAGAACAGAAGTAGTCAGAAAAACTGTAAGCTTAGATGAAACTCAAGTAAAAGTGGAGATTCATGATATCTTCTTTTCCAAATAATGCAGAAGAGAGAAAATAACTTGTTAGGTTCATAAATACACAAGAAAAAAGTCATTAATTCACATCATTGCCATTATATCATTTCTCATACGTTTGTTTGAATCTGCCGACGAGTATATAATTCACTTAATACTTGTTTTAAGATCTTGTTTGAAGATTCTAGATAACACAAAAATACAGTCTGAGTGCATGGTCTATGACCATTGGATTTACTAACACATTTTGACCTCATTCTAAAGTGCTTATCCCTATGCTTTTCTCCCACTTTCTTTTGCACACATATTATTTGTAGAAAGTAGTAATAAAATTGACAATTACAGAACAGGTTGCTTCCAACAACATTTAGAAATATGTAATTTGATTACTTTTTTCCTTTTAGTCAAAAAGCTAATGGAAACAAGTTTGCTTTTATGCTTTGGGCTATTTCATTCATTTCTGAAATTCCCAAATTTATTGGGTAGTCATTTTTTGAAAGGAAAATGGACTAAAATCCTGGTCTTATGTTCCAAGTTTTATTCTCCAACACTTGTTTCTTTTGAATATCGTAAATGAATGTATTGTTCAAATTTTAGAGGGGGAAAAAGAGACGTTCTAATATCTGAAATTAGAAAGCAGGTATTATGAAAAATAGGAAAATCTCAACAGGGTGATAATGTTGACCCTAAAGTAGAAAGCAGTATGCCAGTTTTGGGGTTTTTGAGGAATCTGGACATGATTTAGGTAGTACAGTGAATCAGCAGTGTCATACCAAGCAAAGGGAAGGTGGTGGGGACCCTTTATCACTAATTGGAAACTTGGTTTTCAAATGAATTTTAGATTATTTACAATTACATATGAAACTATGTGTCTCAATAGCTATTATTGAATTGCTAAGGAATCGGAATGGCAAAGTCTCTTTGGAAATGTGCAATGCAAATAAACAGTCACCGTTTGGAGAGCACACGTAATGGTGGTGTGCGTGGTGGGCACTGGCCAACAACAGTAGACAAGATCACTAATAAGTATCTTGCAAAAGCCTTTTATAAAAGAGAAGGAAAAAAATAAAAGAGAATCACAAAGAGATGGCATCTCCTCCCTTTCTCCCAGACTCCTTATCTTCAATCTCTTACTACTTAAATGCACTCCTCATGTGTACATTTTAGAACCACCAATTTTATATCAGTTTTAGAAGCACCATTTTGCATAAAGGAATACTTTCATCTGAATTCATTATAGAAAGCAACATACAAGGTTGCTTTAACATTGACCTTACCTTAGGTGATTGTTTATTATATTATGGTAGGAAAATAGGCATTCTTATGCTTTTTTAATAATTGCTTTAATATTTCAATAAGGATTTGTTTCTCTTGTAGGGCCGGTGCATAAACTTCTCCCGAGTTTCGTCTCAGTAAAAAGAAAGAAAGACCAAGAAGGTATGAAGATGGTACATCTTCACACTGTTGATTTCCAACCCAATGGAAAACCTTAAGTGCATCTTAGAAGTTTTTGGAAGAGCAGCTTTATTCCTCTCAGTCGGGAAATGTTTTCTCTGCCTTCTGCTTTGCTTGCACCAGACATTTTCAAACACTTGTTCTGCCATCTACCTGGGAGTTGATGAAAAGCAGTAGTAACTCATGATTCATGGCACTGAAAATAAAGAGGACCATTAACCTACATGCCATGACTTATACAAAAAAGTTTGCATGAATGTGTAGAAAAGGAAAACAATAAAAACAACAGCATGAAGATGATATCAAAACGGAGACCACAAAACAACTGGCCATGATGGATCTTTAATGAAGAAAGGAGTGTTGAACATGGTAACATGGCTCCCGTGTTTCCACATGGCAAGATTGTGTATCCACAGGCAGAGTATGAGATTTCCCGCCAGACTCAGCAAATAAAGGAGTCTATTGCCTTATAGCTCTGTCAGATCACAAAATAATCCTTCCACGTTCCCTACCGCAATGTGCCTATGGGAAGCTTCTGCCTGGAAAATCTTGTCATTCTATCACTGAAAAGTGCACACGCATGACAAAATGTAGACAGTATGCCCCCAGGTATTGGTAGCAAGCAAGATTTTGCCCTTTAGTTTTTCAAGACACCTTTCTTTCATTATGCACTTGGGAAAGAAGACAATTAATAGAGCATTATTACACAGGAAGACAGCCTCTACCCAGAGGTCTTGAGTGGAGTGTGAGGGACTCATGATTTGAGAACTTGTCCCTGTGATTGGTCGACTTACCCCTCTTTCTCTGTTTAGGGTTTAGTAGTGCATAAAGCATCAATATCTGTAAACATACCAAGCAGTTTTGTTTGCTTTTAATTTAATGGAAGCAGTAACCACAAAGCTTCCGCTCAGGGTTTTTTCTTTCTTCAAGTCTCCAAGGGCTCCTCAGCGTCACAAGCCAGCAACTCTCTTTGCATGAAAATTTCAAAGTTTAATTAATATAATTAAAGGCAACAGCAAGCAGCAGCCTGTGAAGATTTTGCTCATCTTTTTTATGCCTTTTGACATTGAATGACCTATTACTGTATGCGCATTACTTGGATTTCGAGGGGGCACTTTATCTTGGATGTGATTCAGTAGAGAAGAAAAGACCTCCACTCATCAATTTGAAAATTAAATGTTCAGGAGGATCAGCCACCACAAAACATCGAAAATGTATATATTAGAATTTTTTAGAAAAACCACCATCGTGTCATGTCGACGATGCCAAATTATGTTAGCGTGAGCGGAAACACGGTGGGGGAGGAAGAAGGCAGCAGCTGAAGAGAAAAGCTCAAATGATCTAGTCACTTTCGATACTGAATTTCAGATGCGAAATGGATATTCGACGCGAAACCTGACAAAGTGCGCCAGCTTTGATGTGAACTGGTATAGACAATGACCAGTGGCTGGGTCAGTGGGATGTCTCTCTGTGAGCACAAAGGCTTATCAAATGACACTAAAAATAAGTTCAACAACCATCACGTTGGAAGGGAGAAGGCGAACATTTCATGTTTGGCGGGCATGTGAGTGCACAAGATGGAAAGAGCGATTTGGAGCAACCCAGTTTAATTACCCCCATTGTGCTCTTCATGGAAATTTCAAAGGACGGGAGTGATTCTGTGGGTTGGTGTCCAGATTTGTGGAGCTGCTCCAAGAAGCCTGACTCACACACGCAACTATATATGTACATGTATATCTTCTAGCTTGAATCTTTTGCTCAAGTTTATTTATGTCACTGGCTGGCTGGATCCAACGTCATGTGTCTACATATTCATAAATAAAATTTTACCTGCGCCTCTGCTACCATTTTCTTTAAGCCTACATAAACTCAAGCCTTGTTTGGTTGAATATATCATTGTCCTGGTTAGTTTTGGGGACAGAATTATATTGCGCCCCCAAATGTCCCCTGTGTTCACAAGTGATACTATTGGCAGTAATTATCCATGTGTGCAAGTGTGACTTGGAAGCCCATTGAGTTCTTGTAGACCTTTCTTCTACATTTGCATCTGGGACAGGGCCTATCCCTATTTTCTTTAAATTGGCACTTCGTTTCTGATCAGTGCACATTCCTAAATGGCATTTATGAGTATCAAGGATGCCTAGAAGCTAAAGCTTTTGCTTTGATAGTGACTTTGAATTTATCTAGTATTGTATGGCATTTGTATGACACTTGTATGTTGCTACATGAGCACTGTAAGTAGACCTCTGCCTTTAAATGGCAAAGTAGCTTTCGGTGGATTGCTGTGCATATGAATTTGCAGTTCTAATACCACTATGAAGAATTCTCCGTGATGACAGAGAGGCATTGGTCTACATGTACTCTAAAAAAGTACCGTTCATAATGTTTAAAGACAGATGAATTTCATTGCACTGAAAGATATGAGTCAGCTTTATGTTACTACTTTCTCTGATCAGGCTAAGTAGCAAATGAGAGGACTTTTCTTTAATGAGTACTGTTTTCTCACTACATTGAAAACCTCTAGACCAGTGGTTCTCAACCTTGGCTGCACATTAGAATCACCTGGGAATCTTTTTAAAATCCTGATTTCTGGGCCTCATCCAGGTGATTCTAATGTGCAGCCAAGGTTGAAAACCACTGCTCTAGACCTTTCAACCAGGAAAATAAAGGGGTCATAGAAAGTCATTTCCATAAGTTTAATAACATTTTATATTTTATGTAGAGAAAAAGTTCCTGTTTAATTTTTTGGACTTAAGTTCAGTCAAGATTTCTGTGAATAAATGAGTAAGCCTTTAGCCATAATCCATTTGTGTTGCATAAGGTTTCAAAAACAATTAAGTGGGAAATGACTCCTAACTTATGTGTCTACTCTGCCTGGAAAGAAAGTTTTGAAGGCATCTATATATATTTCATAACAATGTCTGTTCTTTATGGATTTGATCCATAAATATTTATCTATCTGAAAACTTTGATACTTGGAATGTTTTCCTTAAAGCATTTGGTGCTCCAAGAAAAAACATTTGGTGCTAAGAGTTGCATCACTGATGCCTTTCCCCAAGTTACTTCTATTTTAACATTTTATATTTCCTTCCCAATGAGATGCAGAGTAACATGTGAGACCCTCCATCAGCTGGAAGCAGCATCTGTCACTATGGATAATTACTACTTTGACAAAAATATATAAGGTTTAAACCTCCTGTATTTCAGATTGTTAGAGAAGAAATGATTTGCTTATATTTCCCTTGAACTTTATTCTAACCACTTTAAATAATAAATTATTCAATATTTGTTTTTCAAATAAATCTATACTGGGTATAAGATCTGGTGTCTCTGTGAACTTAATAACTTTATCTAAATATCAATGGCCATTGTTTACTGCTCAGAGGCAATGTATTGGTTTATTTTAAAAATTAAAACACAATATTATGGCCAACAAGGTATCTAAAATATTGTTGATTGATCAGCTTACATATATTATTTAATTTTAAAAAAGACAAACTATAACTAGATCACATTTATAAGTATTGTAAAGCAAGTATTTTTTCATCACCAAGCCTTGGGTTAACTTCTGCTAGATTTTGTACAGCCTCACATTGTTAGGAAATTTATTAGTGTTTTATTGCTACTGGTAATTGTTGGTGGGTGTTAAGTGCACAGGAGAGAAATGCATACATTCTTTATTGTGATGTGAATGGAAATGTATAATCTAGAACCATAGAACAACTCGGTACATCTGCTGCATGTTTAAGGAAAGAAACTTGCAGGTGAGATTGGAGAATGTTGTCTATTTGCTGGTAATAAAGTGAGCGTAACCATGTATTCTAGCCTCGGAGTTAGATTCATATTTCTCTTAGTGAATGTTTATGGCATGTGTCTGAGAATACTTTAATTGTAATATATCTCTACACTTACAAGGATCTAATTCTGTCGGTTTGATAAAGAAAAAAATTATTTCTCATAAAGAATGTAGACTAACAAAGCCCAGTGCAGTTTTTATTTTTGTGCTCTTCTGACAAAAGAAAATGCTGATAAGGAAGTATACAATATAACATGCACATTTATATTAAAATGTGCTCATTCAGCTTGCTTTGCAAGAACTATATTAAGAGAGAAAGTGTGTGTGACTATGTGTGTGAAGAATCTAGTGATGGAGGGCCTAGAACACACAGCTAGCTTGCTAACATTGAGCAGATCAGCTTCTCAACCAGAAGCTGGAGATGCACTGGAGATATTTAAAGTCTGTTCCAGCTCTGACAGCATGTCAGTGAATATTGTCACATTGGAGGCTTTCGTACTTATGTATTTCATATTTTTAATAACTTGGTTTATTTGTAGGGCATGGCAATATTAGCTTTGTAAGCTGCTATTTAGTTACAAAAATACATTGAATTCATAATCCATAATTTGATAATTAGCCATAATAGAGTAATTTCTCAATTAATTTCCTATAACTAGAATTTGTCAAAGAGCATCTGATAATAAAGTTTATATTTGATGAAATCTCTCAAAAGATGAGTAAACTATTGAGAAATAGATTTGTGTATTTCAATTGGACATTACAGTCTTAACAAGTGTTCAAAGGCATATATAAAAATGTACAGAAATTGTTACAAGATATATATCCCACCAGTTTTATTGATCGAGGTGCTTTGTACCCTGCAGAAATTTAAATCATTAATCATTAATTTTTTTTTCTTTTTTTTAGTCAAAATTGGGGATGGGGAGGATCTTAATTTACAAGCATTAGGCCTATATTTCCCATAGGAAGTATTCAGTGGAGGATATTTTATTAATTTGAATATAGCTTAGGACAGACATATAGTATGTTAGAATTGCTAAACTTTCACAAAGTTACCATCATACTATAGAAAAAAAACGAACACCTGAAAGTAGGAATTAAAAAAAAAGTATCCTTAACATTGTCACCAAATTACTGTAGTTATTTGTATCTTAGATGAACTAGATTTGCAAGGTTGTGTCAGTGGATAATCCAAAATAAGTTGTAAAAGTTATTAAAATGTACATTTAGGTAGATTTCAATTTGATAGAAACTACAGGAATTAATCTTTTAAAATGTAGAATAACGAAATGATATATGCTGCCTTTATGCACTAGAAGGCAAGGTGATTTTAAACAATTTAGACTTAGAACAAAGGAACTGAGAGCACTCAAAGTCAGATGATAGAAAGGAAATTGTTACATCATGTACTAAATTCAAAGCAAATCTGACCTCTCAGCGTGCTTCGTACTCCACCATCTGATTTGTATATGTCATTGTGGAAAGAAAAACTGACAATCCAAAATAAGATCCACTAGTTCTAGCAGATGACACCTGGGGATGGGATTTTTACTAGTTAAAATTCTGATGTGGAATGAGATGATTGTCATCATCACACTAAAGTTTTCTTTTTTGAGTTATTTTTTAACAACCTCTAATTCCAAAAGTCTGTTAATTAAACAGCAATGACAGAGCTTCATCTTCTTTAAATACTTTGTTTGTGTGAGGCTGTCACATAGGAAGAAAGATTATATTTTTAAACAATATGTTCAAGTGTAAAAAATCTTCAACAAATTCTTAATGTTTAAAAAAAAAGGGAGAAAGTTCCAGGACTTTTGTAATTAACATCTTGGGATTCTTTATAGGGAACTGAATATTTCAGGATGTTTGATAGGATTTTAAATAATTTTAAAAGGATATCAATGACTATATATGCCCTGGAATATTCAGTGTCCTTTTTCTCATCTTAACGGATATTGATTGTTATTGATTGGTATAGGTAGTTTAATATAACACAACACTAAAAGCAAAAGAAAATTATCATGGCATTAACAATTGTTCATTAACTCTGTGTTCCTGTTACCAACCAGAAAGTACTGAATGAAGTATTTATATCAATAATTTAAAATATTCTAATTCAAAATGATAGTGGCCAATTCAGAAGTGATTTTAAAATTAAATCTAGTGAGCTGTAAAAATAGTATACCCTCAAATTATCATTTTAAAATCATGGAAAAATGGAAGGCATTCCTTTATTTCAAAAAATATTTTTTCAACCCTTTAAATATTAGTCCAATAAATCTCAACCCAGGGTCATTACTGCATATGTTTATAATTTCTAACTTTGAAAAGACACATCAATTAAATTGAGAAGAGAGGGCTTATATTTGCTTTCTATTGCTTCTATAAGAAATTACCACAAAATTTGTGGCTTAAAACAACATGAAGTTCTTTACCTTACAGACCTGGAGATCAGAAGTTCAAAATCAGTTTCATTGAAATAAAAAACTAAGGTTTGAACTGGGCTGGTTTCTTTTGGGGGTTCTGAGATGAGAATCTGTTTCCTCGCTTTTTTCACCTTCTAGTGGACACCTGTATTCCTTGGCTTGTGGCCCCTTCTTCTAGCTTCAAAGTGTATCATCACTTCATCCTCTGCTTCACCGGATCACCTCTTTTCTCCCTGACCTCCTTCCTCCTTATAAGGACCATTGTCCCCAATCTGATAATCCTGGATAAAGTCCTCATCTCAAATCCTTGACATAATCAATAAGCAAAGTCCCTTTATCCATGTAAGGTCACAGTCACAGGGTCTGGGAATGAGGACATAGCCTACCACAAAGGTTATAGTAATTTTCCTTTCACTACATATTTTCCTTGTACCGGATACAATAAGAAAATATACAAGTTGAGTTCAGCTCCATTAAATCCTTGCTTTCCCAAATTCTTTTGATATTGTCATCACACAAGGTGATTATAGTTTGGGAGGAATTCCATTTGTTCCCATTCTACTGCTTCATATTTTACTTGAGATTTTTTTCTCGGCAAAGGAAAAATGCCAGAGGATAATTTCTTGGAAGATTTTTGCCAGATGATAAACCTTGAATGAGGCTGAGAAGCATATGGGCAGGTTTTTTGTTGCCTCTGGAGTTTTTGCCTGGCCTATCTGCAGAAGCCCAAAAGTTAACCTAGATTTAGTGCCTATAATACTTTCTGCTATCACACTGAAAATCTGTTTGGCCGGTACTGAAATATCACTAGAGATAAAGGACAAAAATCATTGATGTTCTAGTGCTAACATCAGCAATAGACATATAAAAAGAACTTGATAAACACTTCTTAAATTATTGTATTAACTATTTTGTCCTAAATCATGTGGCATTTACCTATGGCATACCCTGTGTTTTACCCAGCTCATCCATTCCCATCTTACCACTCATCCGTGAGGAATGTGAGGAGACTATATATACTGAGTGGCCAGATTTTTATGACCACCTGACATTTGTAGGCAAATTAGCCGTACACTGCATCGTATGGGATATGGAAGCGAAAGGCCTGTTCGAACACCTTTGCTGTCTGCAGTTACCAAGATAAAACGTCTCCAATTCGCACAGGAACACAAGGATTGGACAGCCGAGCATTAGAAAAAAGTCATGTGGTCCGTTTCCAGTTGCATCATGCATATGGCAGAGTGAGAATTTGGCGGAAACAGCATGAAAGCATGCACCCCACATACATGAGTACAACCCTTCAAGCTGGTGGGGGCAGTGTTATGGTTTTGGGCATGTTTTCCTGCCCTTTAATTCATGGGAACAACATCTGAATAGCACAACATACCTAAGTATTGTTGCTGATCAAGTTCATCCTTGATCATGTTGATGACGTATCCCAATGGAGATGGCTTCTTCCAACAAGACAATGCGCCATGCCACAGTGCTCGTATTGTGCAGGAGTGGTTTCAAGAACATGAGGGAGACTTTACCTTGCTTAGGTGGCCCCCACAATCACCAGATTCCAATCCAATTGAGCATTTGTGGGACGAAGTTAAAAGAGCCATCAGGCAGCTGGTTCCACAACCATCAAATCTCACAGAACTGGACAGTGCTATTCATCAGGCATGGTGTCAGATTCCTCGCATCACCTTTCAACATCTCATGGAGTCAATGCCAAGAAGAATCGCCACAGTATTGAAGGCAAAAAGTGGCCCAACAAAGTACTGATGGGGTGGTGATAATAATCTGGCCACTCAGTGTGTGTGTGTGTGTGTGTGTGTGTGTGTATATCCCATGTTCAAAGGCTATTAAATTGCATTGTTTACCCATATCTTCAGAAAAAAATCACTTCTACTGTCGTGGTAAACAACCTGTTTCCCTATTTATAATGCTCTGGCCCTCTAGCAACTTCAGCGCGAAATTATAGCTAATTTGCCTACAAACGTCAGATGATCATAATAATCTGGCCACTCAGTGTGTATATACTATATAACCAAACTATATAATTAGGACTATATATATATAACTGGGACTATATATATATAAATATTTAGTTTCATGTATGATGTATATTCCAGAACATACATTTCCACAACAGAAAATTCAACAAATGATTATTAAATGCCTACTAAGTAAGGGTTAGGCAATATGTGGATCACTAAGGAAATGGTAATGAATAAGTTGAATGTACATTCTAGCAGAGAAAAAAACACTTTAAGCAAATCGGTAACAAGTGGAATGAGCATGCTGAATGTGTAAGTACTATGGTTGCATTTAATAAGAGGATTTAACCAGGTCTAGGGATTCAGGGAGAAAGTATTAGATGCAAAATATTTGAAGGGTGAGAACACAAAGGGAGGAGAAAAGAAGAATTTTGTAGAGAGTGGGAAGTCATGCCCTAGGATTAATAAAACCTGAGGTTATCTGAGGACCGAGAGAGATGAATTATAGAATGGAGAGCCAGGACAAGAGAAAACAGATGGGACAGGATGGTGTAGGAAGGGATCAGAAAGTGTACGGATCAGAGATTTCACTATTTCTGACTATCTTCAGGATTAAAAAGAAGTCATTCAGTAAGTGTTTGAAGGGCTAAAGCAGGAGAGCAATGTTATCAGGTTGACATTTTGAAGCAATCACAGGTTAGAGGGGAAATGTAAAGGAAAGAGTATATTACAGATCAACAGCCTCTTCAAGTCTCACATCAGTTTGCATCGTGTGGATGTTATATTTCTGTGTTTGTCATAATTGAAAGTCCCTTTGAATCATGGGAGCATTTTTTTTCCAGTACCTCAATTAAAACATATTCCCCTCAGTTTTAAACAGATGCCATGTGTTTAAAGTTAGAACTAGTCATTCTTGCTTCACACTTGCATTTTTTTCTGTTACTTATCCAGGAGGAGTAACTATTTTGAATAATTTGGCCCTCCCCCTGGTGCCCCCACCCCCCACTCCCTATCTCGATGGCATTTCTCACCCCTGTGCCTAGATCTGACCTCCGCCCAGGTGTCCTGTTGCTGCTCTGAAATGTTCAGCTTTACCCCCGCATTGGCTGGGGGCGACCTGCTCATGCCGTACAAGCAGTTTTACAATATTGGGATGGCCCTTCCAGAAGAGCCAGCACAATGCACATGGCAGTGTGACCCTTATTATGTTGTTCTTGATTTTTTTTTTGGGGGGGGGGACTTCTGCTGCAACAGGGACACAAAAAATCCTACTTACAATTATGTTATAATTGACTAAAACGGGACCATTCTGGATGCCGGGAAACAGTAGTGAAGGGGGACAAGATCTTGGCTTTCATGGATTTTACCTTCAAGTGGGGAAACAGGAAATAAACAATGGTACTTCCAGAGAGATGCTCTCTCAAAAGGTGTCACGTATGTAACATATGACACATGTGCCGTGAAGAAACAAAGCAGGATGAGATAAAAACTAAGCAGAAAAGGATTTGTAGTTGAGGTGGTCAGGGAAGGTGTCTAAGGGCATGAAAATTCCAGGTCCTGAGACAAAAAAACAAACAAACAGAAAAGCTCAGTGAGAAGAGGAAGTTGAGTGGAGAAGGGCAGGGGGTGGGTGAGAGAGTGCGTGGCGTGATGGGAGCGGTAGGTGAGGGAGGGCTGTGAAGGCCAGGTGAGCAGATAAGATTATACTCTGTAACAGAAGCCGGCTCTTGGAGGATTTGGGCAGGATAGTGACATGTTCTGCTTTACACTAGAAACCAAGAATGACTCTGGCTTCTGGGCGGAGAGCCAGCATCAGGAGGCAAAAATGGAAGCAGGGAGACAGGTGTAGGTGCCGGAAGATTCTGTTTTGAGAATTCTGTGTTAAGTATAAGATCATTTATATATTTTTCAACACAGTGATTAATGATACAGAGAAATTATTTCAAGTTGATTGCAAGCTTATTAAAAGAAATACCAGGAAATTAAAAACCTCATACTCGACTTGCTTCTGCGCTGGGACACCTGGGGAAAGAAGCTGGCTTTCCTCTGCTCCTCTGCAGTGAACAAAGGAGCCAGGCGGCCCGTGCCTCAGAACTAACTCAGTGACTGCGAGTCATGCTGCCACAGCTTCGGTCGGGTTCGGAATTTCTCAGCATCAAAGTCTCAGAAGGTGTTTTTATTTTTCACCCCCCGCCCCGCCGAGATGGAAGGGAAATAAAATGAAGAAACAAGAAAAGAAGGAGGAGTGCTGAGCAACATCGTAGCAGGCTGAGCATAACTGGAGAAAACGGCAGAGGAAGTTTTCTTGTGTCTTTAAGCGTGAAGGTGCCCCATACTTCATTGCAAAGTGAATGCGTTCCTGCAATGTACACTCTCCATCTCACAATGTCACTTCGCTGACTCCATTCGTGTGTTACTTAAGGAAGTGAGATGAGTTCAGGAAAAATACCCAAGGGACGGTAAAATGATCCTTAAAATTAATATAAAAAATAAACTTCTCTGAAAACTTGCAGAAATTTTGAGGACTGGTTGCTCCAAAACTGATGGGTGGGTTTGAGGCAATATGTGGATCTTACACAGCCAGTTGCCCCACCTGTTAACTGTTTTTCCCCAGAATTAAACAGTTAATACATTTAAAGTTAGTAAAACAAACATCTACTTCAAACATTGTTCAAGTAGTAATCTTAAGCAAGACATTAATAAAATTAAGAAAATCTTTAAAAAATAAATAAACAAAAAATAAAATTAATAAGCTCAAAAATAATAAAAATAAAAATGATAAGATTCTCCTGCTAAATTTCTCCTAAAATATTATATTTATGCCAACGGGCCTTGAGTTCTTGGGAACAAATTATTAAATTCTACACATGCAATAAGAATAGTGTTTATGTCTCTCATATTTTTTGTTACTTTATATAGCTACACACACACTCCTTTCTAGGAAGTATAATTATTTCAAAAATGCTATGAGTGACTCATAATATGAACTTTATGCATTTCACAGTCCCAAGGATATCCCTGAAGCAATTTGACATACAAAAACAATCTGCTAACATTAATAACCTGCATTTATATATCATTTTATAATTTTCCAAAGTACTTTCACATGTATTATTTATTATTTTTATTTAATAAACATGTACTGGCTGCATATTATGTATGTAGTGCTAATTTGACCCAAACCTAGGCAAATTTATTATAAAATTGTGCTGTAAGTGTGTAGGTGGAAGTTAGAAGACATGGCCTTTACTTTACTCAGTAAAAAAAAAAAAAGTTGTACAGCATGAATCCTGAGTGGCTCATTTGAAAATAACCCTGATGACATAAAATGAGATTTAAGGCTAAATGAGGCCTGTTTTATATGGGCAACCCTAGATAAACGCTCCTGCTGAGAGTACCTCATTTTGCTGCCACATCATTTTCCATGTATATTAACAGCCTTCCCAAGCAAGCAAAATACTTTTAAATCATATTTGTTGCAAAACATTACTTTGGTCTAACTCACAGGTAAGTTAAGCGCATAAAAATGTAGTGTTCCCTAAGGGAAAATAAAGCAAAACAAAACAGAATACCATAAACCTGATGAGGTGAAGAAGTTTGACAGGATTCCTAGGAAAAGGGGAGGCTCCTGGGGGAAACTGTTTTCCGGGCCAGCTGAAGGACATGATGATAGAGCTGGGTGCTTTAACGACTCCAGACACAGCTAATGTTGGGCCAGCAAGGGAAGGAAACCCCAGACAGCGCGAGGACCCTGAACTCAGAGTCCTAGTTTTAATTTCCAAGATCGTCTGGTGAAGAGACTCCTCGCCGTGTAAAAGTGCAGTAGATGTATAGTTTGCTCTGTTCCCTTGTAATCATTAACTGTACCAGGTACTTATTCCGTTTTGACACCATGATTTCCCTTCCATTTTACCAACTGACCTACACAAAGCAGGTGAAGAACCGTGCTGCTTAGGGCGAAGCCAGGCCTGGCAACCCTTCAGCCACCCACAGCACCCTGGTTTTCTGATAGCCCCTGGAGCGGGGCGGGATGACGTGTCTGGGGTAGAGTCCTGGAGGCAGAGGGCATTAGCTATGCTTAGTACCAGAGTGTGATGACCCCCCAGATGAGTGCAAACCATGCCTAAGGTCAGGGAGTTGGTTTTGTTGCCAAGAGAAAGACGCCAAAAACTGACCAAGAAGGCCAGAGCCATATAGCAATTGTATAAGGAATAAAGAGTGATGGCAAGAACAAAGCCAGAAAGAGGGGGAAATGCCTTGAATCTGCTCATTCAGTATCTTAATTAGAGAATATTGGCAGGTACCTAGCTTGCGTCTGTCTCTGCACCAGAAGATGGGAAACAGCCGTGAGAAAGGAAAACTGGTCTCACCAATCTTATTGACAAGTGGAGGCAGACGCGGAAAAGAAGATGCAAGATCATGAGGTACATAAAGAGAAATAAAAGCGCTCTGAGAGCATGTAATGGGAAGGGGCTAACCTAGTCTGGGTCATAAGGGAAAGCAGTGAAATTTTTACTGAGACTGGGAGGATGAGCATCCCTCCCCTCTTTCTCCCTTCCTCCCCCCTTCTCCCTTCCTCCCCCCCTTCTCCCTCCCTTCCTTCCTTCCTTCCTTCCTTCCTTCCTTCCTTCCTTCCTTCCTTCCTTCCTTCCTTCCTTCCTTCCTTCCTTCCTTCCTTCCTTCCTTCTTCAGTCCTGTCCACTTAGCAACATAAGTATAACATAAAAATGGCACATAATAGGCTCTTAATGAATATTTGTTAAGGAGTTAAAAGATGATTGTTCAGACTCCTCGTTCCTAGGCAGAGTAGTCCCATTTCTCCCATGTCCTCCCAAATACAACTAAAAATCCCTGAATATAAGGGAAAAACATGGGACGTCTCTGAAAGGAGGAACGAAGGCAAGATGCTTGAGGACTTGAGGACACCTGGCAGGTGAGTCCCCTGAGTCTCCTCATTGCCTTATTCCAAACAAGGTGCCTGCAGGAAAGACCTCCTGGCCACGGGGGACTGATGCCCAGTATTGAAGCTGATCTTGTTCCATGTCTTCTCTTGGTCAGTAGAACATGGTTCCATCCAGTGCTTGACTACATTTTCTTTCCCTTGTTGATTCCAATACCAAAATGCAATAGGTAGGAGTGTTTAGAGTCCTCCCTGGGGCAGGTAGCAGATTTTTTCAATGTTTTTTTTATTGTGCTAAAATACACGTAACATATAATTTGCCATCATAACCATTTTAAGTGTATAATTCAGTGGTATTAAGTGCATTTATATTGTTGTGCTACCATCACTGACATCCATCTTCCAAAGCACACAATTAAGCATTTTTGGATTTGCTGCAACGTTCAAGTGGTTTGACTTCTTTTTATCATTTTTACAATTTGACTGGTATTCCATTTTCTCTTTTTTTTCCCTTTTCCTCTGCCAAGGGTATAATTAGTGTGTGTGTGTGTGTGTGTGTGTGTGAATATTCTTTTGAACTACTTTAACTTGTTCCTTCAGATTTAACATTAAAAGGCCTCAAGGCTACAGTTATAATGAGAATCATATTTTGGAGGCTACATTAGTATAGCAATATAGTTCATGATGTTGTTCCATAATTTGCTTAATCAAATAAATTGAGATCAAGCATTACATTGGAAGGGTTCAACCTCTCCATTCATACAAAGTTATAGCTAGCTAATCACATAAAAAATTGCTCTTTTCCCATGGTTTTGTTTGCATTTTTAAGCTAGTTAGAAGTCAGAAATTAATTAGTGTATTCTATTCCTCTATTAAAATCTAGTGAGACCACATTCCCTAATAAGTAAAACCAAAATAATGAGAACAATTTTTGGGGATTAGTTAATAAATTAGTTAACTCAGTAGATATTTATTGATTGTAGCTACATACCAGGCACTTTGTTGGCCACTTGTTCACAGGAGTGAGATAGAAACATGATCCTCACCTTTCATGAAGCTTCTTATCTCTATAGCTGTTATAACAGATTACTATAATTATTGTATCTTAAACAACACACATTTAGAATTTTGTCTAGCTTCCCATCAAGATGGCGGCAGAAGTAAATGCTCACATCCTCCCACAACCAAATAAAAATTACAACTAAACTACAGAACAACCATCATTCAGAACTGCTTGAAATCTAGTGGAACAGAAGTTCTACAACTGATATTATAAAGAAGAAGTCACATCTCTGGTAGGAGGGGCAGTGATGTGCAATAGGCTGGTCCCAGGCCCACATTAGGTGCATAAAAATTGGGAGTGATATCTCAGCTTTGGAGGTCCCCCTGAGGAACAAGGGATCTCAGCCCTACACCAGGCCTGAAAGCCCAGGGTTCCAGTGCCAGGAAGAGAAGTCTCCATAGCTTCTGTCTGTAAAAACCAGGGGGATTATGGTTGAGTGAGACAGAGAGCTGCTGGAGTCCCAGGTGTTCCTCTTAAAGGGCCCATGCACAGACTTAGACTCCCTCTAGAAAAACGACAGGGACATACAGAAAGGAACTGAATTGTCTGGCATCAGGGCAAGAGCTGGAGGGAACTTTCTGGCAGAGGCTAATATTCCTTTGCTGAGCTCTCACCTCACAGAAGTGAGTCTCCATCAACCTGGGTATCACTGTTCAGACTGATCTGGTGATTCTGTGAGACCCCACCCCAGCAACATTCCTGCCCACCCAAGCTGTCTCTGGTTGCTTTTCCATACAAATGACCTGTCTTGGATCATGCTTCAGACTTTCCTACATCTCTCATATAAGCAGTAGCTGGCCTGGGTATGCTAGTACCTCTTGATAAGTGGCCCCAGGCCTGGCACTAGGGGGAGTCACGGCATGAGAATGGGTAGGGGCTTGATGAGAGTGATCAAAGTCTGGAATCAGAAACTAACCTGTCACAAGAAAAAGTGTTCCTAGTGGCTGGGAGCTATTGGCTGGGTTGCACAGGTGGGTTTCTCAGAAGCAAATGGTGAAGTGGAATTTGGGGTGCAAATGTTTACTGGGGATCATTACCTGTGAAAGAGTGGAAATCATCTAATGATTTTTTGTGTGGCCACTGGGTGAATAAGCTGTGGATTATTCACATAGTTAAAATAAGTAGTATCAATGTGGATGAATCAGAAGAATACAACATTGAGTGGAAAAAACAACCTGAAATAAGATACTTGACATATGATAAACTTTACGTACATTTTAAAAACAAACAGACCAATAGTATATTTTATGGATGGATAAATAGAGAGCAAAACTACAAAAACATCTATAGGAATGAGACCAATCAATTTGGTTACCTCCGGGAGACATGAAATGGGAAGCAAAGGGAGGTTCTGTGAGGCAAACATGTCAAGCCCCATGCTGGACACAGGAAACACTACAGATGCTAATACGGTAAAATGTTAACATGTTTTCTCTTATTGGTACATATACAGGTGTCTATTATAGTATCTTATTTTATTGTTGCATGTTTTAAGCAATACTTAATGATTTAAAAAAACCACCATCAGGGATACTTTCTTAATTCTACAAGGCCAATAATATTCATTTCCAAAATGGTATGTGACTCTAATCTTCACTTTCTGAGGACCAAACCTCTATGAATTTGTGATCAAGTGAATACTCAAGTCAGGCACATACATTTGGCTAAACACACATGCACACACATGAACATCCTCTCGGTGTAACAAAAACACAGCCTCACTTAAAGGCTAAGGCCAAATGCACTTGTCTTTTCTCTTTATTTGATGAATTCTTCAAGGGCGAGGATGATGTCCATTTATGCTCCACCAGCCATCCCTGGCATATTGTGAGCACTCAATAAATAATAATTAATTCAATCCCTTAATAATAATCATGCATTTACTCAATAAATAATAATTAATGATAATTAAATGATTGAAAAGAATGGCAAAAGTTTTAAAAAAAGTTATAAATGAGATATAAATGGTGAAAGAATATATAAATGACAGTGTGAACAATATAATAATTTTTGTGGAGACTTACTTAGAACTTGAGCTCTCTGATTTTGACATAGATATTTGACATCTTAGATGTTAGGACACTCTTGTTCTTTTAGTTCATGTTGTTCCCAATGTCTCAGCTATATTCACATACATTTATATAAACCTATATTATGCATTTGTGTGTACATATATGTACACACACATATATCCCTATATATATTTATATATGAATAAACTTACATTTCTCATCTTGATCTATATATCTCTGACCCTTGACAAGTCTGTGAGGTATTACACTTACCTGTATGCACACATGCACGTGTAAGTGTATTCGTGTGTGTGTGTGTGTGTGTGTGTGTGTGTGTGTAGAATCCTCTCCACTTTGTAACACCATTGACACTGTGGTAACCTATTTGAACCACAGATCATCTATGCTCCATTGTTAGCTAATTACAATACTACCAGATTACTATTTAGTTTATCTCAAATTAATTTGTAATGAGGTATTGAGCTATTAGCAGTTCAATGAATTACTTTCTTACTTTAATAAGAATTGTTGATGCTTTCCTCTGAAAATATGTTTAACAGTGTGAATTCCAGACATGCCTATGTTGGAAACAGGGATCCTTTTGGTGCTACTCAAATTCTGTTATATTTCCACTAGAGGCCCGGTGCATGAAAATGCATGCACTGGATGGTGGGGGGCGGGGGGTTGGCCCTCAGCCCGGCCTGCCCCCTCTCATAGTCCAGGAGCCCTCAGGGGCAGGAAGTGACCCAGCGATCAGGGGAAGATGACACCCCATCACACCTCTGCTGCTGCCATTGCCGGCAGCACAAGCCTTGGCCAGCCCTGTTACCTGAGCCTCAGGCGGCCCTGGGCGGCTGGGCAGCCGCCATCCGAGGCTTGCCTGCACCGTGGGCCAGCCTTGGGTGGCTGGAGGGCTGAGGGGACTGGGGGACTCCAGAGGCAGGCGCACGGAGTGGCTGGGCCTGCCTGGGGGTGGGCCTTGCCTTGCTGCACACCTGCCGCCCTGGCAGGGCTGAGGGGACTGGGCACCAACATCTTGTGGCTGTGGGCGCCACCATCTTTGGGGGCGGGGCAGTCAATTAGCATATTCCCTCCTTATTGGCTGTGGGCACCGCCATCTTTGCACCAGCATGAGGGTCAGTTAGCATATTCCCTCTTTATTAGATAGGATACTTTTACTATTCAATTTCAGATGGCAAGTGGAAAGTAAATTCACCCAGTCATCACTTCCACATATCTAGCTTTTCCATCAGACACATGAAACAAGCAAAATATTGCCTTTTAATTATTTTGCTTTACTTTTAGGTTGTACAGATATAGTTTTATTAAAATTTAAACCAACATTCAGAAGTCCATTTGGTAAACAGAGCAGTACACTAAAAATCATCTGTAATGTTATAAACCAATTTAAGTTGATATGACCAGAATCATCTCCTGAATTTTCAGTTTGTTTTTTTTTTTACCTTGGACATCTTATCTGAGACTCATTCATTTATTTTGTTCCTTCCCATAACTGTAAATGAAATTACTGTTTACCTCATTTAGGTTCCAATACTTGCCTCTCAGAAAAATGAATGTCTGCCCTTTCTGAGTTGGTTCCACAGAGCAACTAAAAAGAGTGAGCACCCCATTCAAAGAACCATGTAATTCACACAAGGCTTTTACTGATGAGAACAATTTTGCAAAAGCATGAAAGCTTTTTAAAAAGAAGATAATATAAAAAAATAGATGTAATAAAAGGAATGAGCCCTTTAGATGACAATGAGGTGATAATAAGCATTTGATGGTATGCTTATGAGTTATTTTATTATTTTATGCGAATAGCCTGAAAGGTATGTTATACGGGGATAATAGTTGGTTTACCATTTGACTTTAAAATAAACTTCAAAGTCAGAGAGTTTTCTGTATTATGTTGATAGTTTAATTATGTACTTTTAAAAGGCATAGTTTTCATATGCAAAATATCTTCCCTATACAAGGATATTTTAAAAGAATTCTCTTACTCAGAATGTAAAAATATAAAAATAAATACTTAAATGCAACCAGGGAAATTGGTTGATGAGTCCACTCTGCCCCTTTAAAATTCACCTTTGTCTCTAATGCCTGAGCTATCACTGAAGATTAAAGACAGGATTCAAGGAGGGCTATTTCTCATACTTTACCTGCTCATTAAATGCCAAGCTAGTTTTTTACTCAATTATATATCTGCCAATGAAAATGGTGAGCAAAGACAACATCAAGGCCATGTTTTCACTTTGATCATTGCTTGCTAGTGAATTACAGGGTTGTGAGCTCTCCTACAACAATTTATATTGACCTGGGCTTCATAAATCTGGTACAGTAGGCTGAGTTGCTGAGCTATATGTTGTGATCATGTCTTTCTACTAACAACATTAATCACTTGCTCGAGAGGAAGTAGCAATTCAAGAGTGTTCTGTCTCATGCTCTCACCAGAAAGGACATCTTAATAGAAGGCTTTGATGTTGCCCTTGCCCCTCAGAGGTTTCTAAACTCCTTCCTCTTTTGGTTTCCAAGGTCTAATTTATTTTGTATTCCTTATTAGGCAAGTAAAAAAAGCAATAAATATACAAATTATATTCCCATGAGAACAATATTATATTTGTAAGCCAACATTTCTAAAGAGGGGATACAGTTAAAAGAGTACTAGATGTATTTGCACATGGCAAGCACATGAAAAATTTAATTTTCCATGTCTAGATTCACTCAGAGTTGGAGATGTATTTGAGATGAAATAATTTTATGTTTGCCCTTGTGATGGGCTGCTTCTAACTCATTTTTAAAATGAATAATTTCTCCTTAAGGAAGTACTAAACTTAACTGAAAACCAGCCAACACATCTGTCTTTGAAATGTTCCAGGGCAAAGATATTAACAATGAGTCTGATAGGTTATGCATCTGGCCACTATCATTCTATGTGACAAAAGGAGAGCTATGACTAATATAGGAAATTATGTCATTTGACACTATATTATAGTAGGAAACAAAAACAAACAAAAAATTAGGCTGGTTTGAATGAAATGAAGTTGTTTTAGGATCATACGCTGTAATTACACCATTGTTTCAGTGCATAAACAGGAGCATAACTACATATTTTTTACTAAAGAATTAGTAAAAATAAATACATTACATGCCCCTTTATACTCTGATTTTTCATTTGCCCTCCTATAATGATTATTAGATAACTCTTATGGGAGATTTAATTGGTTTTATGTACAAATTAATTATTTGTAATCAACTTGTCAATTATTTTTAAATGTAAGGTACAATGTGTTGAACACTATTATCAATGGCCCTGCTGGCTAGTTTATAGGACATTTCTTTCTTTTCTTTATTCTCCTATTAAAAAACAACTTTCATGAAGTACAAAGTGTGTAGGGGACACTTAGTTTTTGTTTTTAAGGCAAATATGATGGCATTTAATTGGGTGAGAGAAGAGTTCTCAGAATTTATTTTTTTCTTACCAGTGTAGAACACATGTTATACTTTCAGAGAATGTTGTTTTTGTCCTTGGTTCTGTCATTTGTGATAGTTTTAGAAAGCCATTTTAATAAGAGTTTGATTGTATACATTTTATCAGACTGACTTCTTTCATATGATTGGCAGTTTTAATTACTGTTGGTAATATCAAATTGCCAATTATATGAGACTGGAAATCGGAAGGTCAATTGAGTTTACTTTTAAAAATGTATATAAAATGGTAATAATTTTTCTCTACCCTTTGTGCAAAGAACTAAAGTTTTAATCTCATTTCTGCCACTAATTGGCAGCTTATAAAGCCATGCATTCTCTCAGCTTTATCTGTGTGATGAAGACCATTTTTAATTCAACAGTCTCATGATGGATATAGAACCAGATTGTTGAAAGATTTGTTCCCTGCTTATTAAGTCATCTTTAAACCATCTGTACCTGAATTACATTTTTTCTTAGAATAAAATTAAACTGAGTATATGGGTAATAAAGACATTTAAAGAAATGTTGGATAATACAATTCAAGCACTAAAAAACGATAGCAAAGCCAATATTATTTTGTACACATACGTGGTAATATGACAGTGAAACTACTATATCAATACTTCTTTTCTGTAATAGAAAAGGAATGCTTATAAATCATAAAAGCACAAAAAGGTGAAGAAGGAAAGCATCTCATAGCCTTAGAGGGATTAATGTTACTTTAGAATGTTTGCTCTCACTTAGTTTTTCTGTTCATACACTACTTGTATTGAATGAAATTTTGAAAATTAGGATTTCTGGATATGGTGAGCAGGAGTTTAATTGACTAATTTAAGGTCATATGGCAGCCACTGGTAGACTACTATCTGCCTGCTTCAAAATTATCCTAATCCTTATGCGATTATCCTTTCCTTTTTAATGTTATTTTGACACTTAATAAAGTCTACCAGTATTTACTTCTTAGAGAAATCATATTTAGATCACAGAATCTTCATAAATGATCATTTATTTATTTATTCAAATATATTTATGGACCCGAGTAATGAGCCAGGCATGCTAAAATAGCAAATATATGGATCCTTGACTGTGTGCGAGTTGGGGATAGGGAGAAATGTGTGACATAAGTAAACGAGTAAGTATGTGGATAAATAAATAAATGAGCAAATGGCTACAGAGAGTAAAAGTGCAGTGAGGACTATAAGCTGGGTGCTAAGGTGGAGGGTAACTGGGGAAGTCTCTTTCAGATAAGGTTATCAGAGGAGGGAGTACTGAGAGGAGGTAACATGTGAATGGGGATCTAAAGAAGAAGAGCTGGAAGAGAATTCTGGGGTGGGAGAGTTTATGATGAGCTTGGGAACAAAAAGGAGGCTAAAGGGCTGGGGCATGGTGAGTAGAATAGGGGCTGTCTTAGTCTGCTCAGGCTATTGTAACAAAATATGTACAATGGGTGGCTTAAACTGCAGAAACTTCTTTTCTCACAGTTTTGGAGGTGGCAGGTCTGAGGTGAGGGAGCTAGCATGATTGAGCTGTGGTGAGAGCTTTCTTCCTGACTTGGAGAGGGTAGCTTCTTGCAATGTCTTCACGTGACCTGCCCTCGGTATGTGTGCATGAAGAGAGAGAAAGATCTCCCTCTCTCCCTTTCCTTATACAGGCACCAGTACATTGGATAAGGGCCCCATGCTCATGATATCATTTAACCTTAATTACCTCCTAAGAGTCCTATCTGCAAGTATGGTCATATTGGGAGTACATAAATACAGCCCATTTTGGGGGTAAGTAAGTACAGTCCATAGCAGGGACACATTATAAAATAAGGTTAGAAAGAAAAGTAGACTCTATAATGCAGTGCCTGGTAAGGAATTTGCATTTTATTTAGTGAGCAAAGGGAAAAATATAAAAATAGGATAATCTTAAGTATTGAACTCTGTCTTTTTTCAGCTTCTAAAAAATGTATTCATCCAGTGGACATTTATTAAGCTCTTGTTTAAAAAAAGAACTATGCCAGACGCTAAGATTACAAGGATAAATCGATCGTAGACTATCACTGAGCTGCTCACAGCTGAGGAAGCACACAGGACAAAAATAAATGCACAGTAAAGAAGAGTCTTTTCAGCAAAGGGTTTGGGGAAAACTTTGACTCCTATCTTGCAGAGTATACAAAATTAGTTGGAGATGAATTACAGCTTTCAATGTAAAAGTGAAAGCTATAAAGGCTATAGAAGTAAACATAACAGACTATCTTTATGACCTTGAAGTATGCAAAGAGTTTCTTAGGACAAATATGTATAATATAATGCATTAATTATTAATCAAGTATAACATACAATATAATACATTGTGCAACAATACCAAATGTTGATGATAATGTGAAGCAAACCAACTCTCACACTTCTAATGGAATTGTAAAATGGTATAATCATTTAGAAAATCAGTTCAGTAGATCCTACTAAAGCTAAACATATAACTACCCTATAACCAGCAATTCCACTCCTTTGTATTTACCCCAGACATATGAAAATAAGTATCCAATAAAAACTTGTACTAGTTTTATTTATAGTAGCCAATAACTAGAAATAATTAAATATCCATCAACAGAAGAATAAATGTCAACTTGTATTATTTTAATTTGATGAAAAAATATTCACTATTGTAGACAAATCACAAAAATACATTAAGCAGAAGAAAATAGCACAAAAGGTTAAATACAATGGATTATACTTATAGGAAGTTGAAGTGTAAGCAAAACTAGTCTTTAGTGATAAATACTTTAAAACACAGTTCCAGGGCGGGTTCAGGTGGGGAGGTAAGTACTGACTGGACAGGGAACTTTCAGGGATCAAGGGAATAATCTGTATCTTGATTGGATAATGGTCATACAGGTGTGTCATTTGTCAAAACTCATCAAACTCTATCCATAAGCTCTGTGCATTCTACTATATGTAAAATATACAAAATAAAAACAAAAATTTATTAGTAAAATGTGATGAATAATAAGAGGGAGATGCAAAGAAGGGAATATTTATGCCCCAGAGCCTGACCAAAGTGTAGCTGGATCATGGATTCAGTTTGTAATTTGATCTGACTTATTTGGGAACCCATGTTGGGCCCAACACTTGACAATAGTATTTCATTCCATCATATGCATGGACCAAGCTCAATGGCTCCAGACTTCATTTTCTTCCCACCTGTTAAGTGCAAACAAATGCTTCAATAACTGCCAGGAGATTCCAACCATAAGAAGCAGGTAGATTAAAATTCATATGAATCCTCCCATTAGGAGAACCCATTGCCTTTGTCCGCTTGAGTTTGATCTGTGCTAGGAGGGTGGAGAATCTTCCATTTTGGAGCTAGTTTCTGTTGTTATTCTGTCACAGCCTGAGTACTAACCCTCAGGGCACAGGGCAAGCCTCATCTGTTCAGTCTCAATATTAAGGGAAGGGAGGGTTGTTCAGCTTTGGCCTCTCTGGGAAGGGTGGGGCTGCCATTTTTTAATGTTAACTTGTTAATGTTAAGTACATCCAGAAGGCCAGTGGTTGAATAGTAGCTTTTAAGGTCAGGAACAAAATGAGATGAATTAAAATGAATAAATCCAAGACAGCTGATTAAAACATGTTAACAGTTTGGGGGGGTTTTTAGAATAATGCTATAAAAATAAAGATGATCTGCACAGACTTGGATAAATAATTGAATTCCTTAAGACTCATTTACATTCTTTCTAAAGGACCTTTTACATCTACCTGTTTCCTGGACATGTCCCCCTTCAATCGAAACAGTGTGGCAATCACCCATATATAATGCATTTTCAAAACCTTGAGACCTGGTGACTCTTCTTTTAGTCCATATAATATGTGAAGTTTCCCTAAGTAGGATGAATTCCTTTTTATTTATTCATGTGTGTGTGTGTTTTCATTCCACAAATATTTACTGAGAACCTGCTAAGTGCCAGGCACTGTGTTGACTTAGGGGTAACACAGATAAATAAGACACAGTCCCTGCCCTCCAAGAAATCCATGCAAAGAATTTAATAAAACTACACCGGCGGCTAATAAAATGGCCACTGGTGACAAACTTCCCAGAGATGACAGAGCACAGCTACTCTTCCTTTCATCACAAAATGTACAAAAGGTCTTTTCACTTCACAAGCCAAGGGGAACCTTTCATTCTAGCAGTGCTTCCTACCTTTCCGTGAGAACCAGGAAGTGTTGTTTTTTTAAATTTCTTCTTTTTTGGGGGGGTACATAAATGAATTATACAATAGACCAATAGCCAGTTTATACTCCCCGCTGTCCTTCCAAAGCTTCAGAGCCAAAAATAAAGGTGCCGCGGAGGTGGAGAACCCAATTTCCATTCTAAGTTTCACACAGTGGGCTTCAGTCAATTACATTTTCTGTTCCTAAGATACAGTTGCTTATGGAGGCAAGCAGCACCCACATTTTTGGGAAACAAGGAGAGGAACTGTCTTCCCCCAGTACCTGCTGCGACTGAGGTCAAGGGCTTCTGCTCAGTTGCTCCAGGGGTGTCATAAAGCCGATTTCCTTTCCTTTCCCAGGCATCAACTTCTTATTACCTGGGTTTTGACTCCTCTGAGCAACACAACAAACATCTTGGAGGGGGAAACAACATGTTTGTCGTTCTTTTTATCCTCACTAATGCATTGGAACTAGGCCATCTGGCTGCCTTTTGGGTAAATCCATTTTATAACAAGATTTTTTTGTGTGTGTGATTCAGTAATTAAACCCCTTTGGATAGAGTTCAAGATGGACCTGCCTTATGCTGAATTTTGCTTTATAGCAAACTGTTAGTCACACGTGCCAGTGAATTTATAAATCAGGATGAGAAATCTCTTCTAGATTTCAGAAAATTAACCAGATTGCTGAGTTCCTTTGACCTTCGGTTCACGCTTCAGAGGTGAGTGAGGTGAGAATGAGCTTCACATTCCAGCTCCCTTCCCCCAATAGCATTACCAAGATTGTCATATGCCATCTTTATCCTAAATCTAACTCTCTGAAATGCTAAAGTTAAGACAAGAGAACAATTGTTACTTATTGCTAAAGTAGAGACAACATATTAAACTTGTCTAGTCAATCATTCATTCAATAAACACACGCTAGATTCAGAAATAACTAAAGAAACCTGTGAGCTCAGCTTCATTATAACATGATTCATTAGAGACTCAATATTCCTTTCTTGTTGCCATTGTTATGTGAGAACTTCAAACGTCAAAATGTGATTTGCCATGACCTCATTTTTGAAATATTTTCTGGGAACAACTCTTTTTTTTCTTTTTTTTTTGGAAATACCTTGCCCTCCCTTAAACTCAAAAAAGTACAAAACAATACAAAAACGCGGTTAAAAGTCAAGTGCTCAGTCACGTTTTTCTTGATATCTTGGGGAGAAAATTTTTAGCTTCTTGGCCAGTTGTGCTCCCTATTTCTTTTGCCATGAGTCATGGAAAATTCATATGCAGTTTGAGAATTTTCTTCTAGTTACTAATTCATATGAAAATCCCTTTGCAAAACAACATCAATTTGATTTGACTCCCACTCTTTGCCTTTCTTGTTCTTTCTTTGTACCCACTGTCTGATTGGTGAGATGGGCCATCTCTCAACATGCCTATGTGTTTTCTTAGCTATGATCTAGTGCAGTGATGGCGAACCTTTTGAGCTCGGCATGTCAGCATTTTGAAAAACCCTAACTTAACTCTGGTGCCATGTCACATATAGAAATTTTTTGATATTTGCAACCATAGTAAAACAAAGATTTATATTTTTGATATTTATTTTATATATTTAAATGCCATTTAACAAAGAAAAATCAACCAAAAAAATGAGTTTGTGTGTCACCTCTGACACGCGTGTCATAGGTTCGCCATCACTGATCTAGTTATAACACCATTCAGATCAGTAGCATTAAGAGCTTGTTTGACAAGCAAAGCAACCCTCTGTGGCAGTTAGTTGGGAAATAACTTACTCTTATATCAAGCTACATTGTTTGAATCTTTTAAATAGACAATGAGCTTGGAACTTCTCCTCAGGCATAAGAATATCTTGTCCTGGGTATTTGAGTTCTGGCATTTTCCCTGCTTTGACATAGATTTGCTTTCTTTTTTGTGCCCCTATGAATGTGTGGTCTAGCCTCCTTGAGTAGAGAAAGAATGTTCCTGAATTCTTGAAGGTTCATCAGATGATACCAGACTTCAGAAAATAAGTGGTGAGTAATTTTGTGGCTTCTCTATGGACTGACATAAACCACACCCCCAGAAATGGGTAGCTGACATTTGTAATTAAAGAGGAATGTGCTATATAACTTAGGTCTTGAATCTGCAAGGGTTAACAGGGTAATTCAGCAGGTTTAGGGGCACAAGACCCATTGTTGGAATTACATTTGGGCCACACTTGGGAAAGAGTTCTGTCCTGCTTGCAATAAAGTTTTTAAAAACTACTTATGCAAGTGTGGTTCACTTTGAACTTTCTGGAAATCAACTTTATCATGAGATTTTTAAAGCATTTTAAGTTCTGACTGGGTCCCATACTCTAAGAGAAAATGATCTAATTAGAAGCCAAGGTATGCCACCATCCAGGCATGTTTACCAAGAAGCAAATGACCACAGGTGCTAAAACCTCTCAAGAGCTCCTGAGTTTAGATAAAATTAAAAATAGCTAATTGCAATATTGTGAAATGTATTTTTGTTACACATTCTTGTGAGTGCCGTAGCATGATTGTTTCAAAGGGTTATCAAACGGATCTTGTGTTCACAGGATTTTTGTGTGGTAGTGATTTTTTTTGGCTTGTGAGTTTTGTTCTTCTTGGCCACAGTGGAATGCGCTCGGTATAATGTATGGATATTGGAAAGAACTTAAAGGCATATT
The DNA here is from genome assembly GCF_000147115.1 of Myotis lucifugus. Taxonomy (NCBI): domain Eukaryota; kingdom Metazoa; phylum Chordata; class Mammalia; order Chiroptera; family Vespertilionidae; genus Myotis; species Myotis lucifugus. The sequence goes on along the minus strand of NW_005871060.1, from coordinate 2,085,487 downwards.
GATGAGTTTTACAACTTGGAAGCCCTTTTTATTAATGAGGGGTAGACTCCAAAGATTCCCTTCTGAGTAAAATCCTGAAGACGGGCTTCCTCTGGTTGTTGGGTTAAGACAGCTCTTGTAGATTTAGCTGCCTAGAGTTAATGACTAGGTTTGTGTTGGTGACTGAGCTGATGAAGTCTAAGTGAACAGGAGTAAGAGACACAGTGAATACTTGAAACTGCAAAAGCGAAATGTGCATCAATAGGGTTGCCCGTGATGGTCAAATTAGTGACCAAAGCAATGGAGTGTGTCAGTGTGCACATTAATTACCTGTTTTTCTAAGAGTCAAACCTGTGATTAAGTACCACAGGGGGGGATGCAGGTGTGGTTCCAGAGAAAGGACCAAAGGAGACCCTTTTGCTCTTACAGAGTTGGCAGAAATGATGCCATCTGTGGAAAAGTCACTATTGCATAAAGAGGCCAGAAGTTATTGAGAGAGAGTAGATTTTTGGGTTTTTATATTTCTTCTTAGATACATTAACTATACATCTTAATTTTATTAGAATTAAACTATGTAGAGATTATAATTAAAACAAGTGTTCACCTCCCACACCCATTTCCCATCCCTAAGTTCCACTTCCCAACATGAACCCTTTTAGCTGTTTCCTCTGGTATTCTTTTCCATTTGTCTAAATAGGACAATAATATTGTTATTTCTTAATTTAAAATTTTTGTAGATTGTTGTTTGATTTTTTACTATAGACAATAAATATTTATTGCTACTCCCCCACTCAGGCACCCCTAATTACAGGCACACCCGTTTCCTTCTTCTATCATCCTTATCTAGTTTTTTTTTTTTTTACCACTTTTGATTAAGTCAATATTCAGTATGTACATTACTGTTATTACATAGAATTCATTACTGCTGAGCTGCTTGATGTAATAAAGTAGCTTTCCATTGTTGCACATTTTTTGTTGTTTCTAGAGTTGTCTTTTTTCATTTATTTACTTATAAATTATTAAATAATTTGGAAAATTTATGAAAAAATTGACCAAACACATCAAATAAGCTATTTCTTAAATTAGTTTTTTCACCTGGCTGGTGTGGCCGGTAGTTGAGGGTGGACCAATGAAGCAGGAGGTGTGTTCAATGCCCAATGAGGGCACATGCTGGGGTTGCGGGCTCAGTCCCCTGTGGGGGGCATGCAGGAGATGGCCGATCTCTCCTCATGAATCTCTCTCATCATTGATGTTTCTATCTCTCTCCCTCTCACTTCTTTTCTGAAATCAATAAAAATATATTGTTTAAAATTATTATTTTTTCCTTAAGTCCTCTCTATTTCTCCAGGAGTTTTTAATTTTATTGTCCCAATCTTGACTGTCAATCACTAGACCTTCCAGCATTCCTTCACAGCCATTTTGTCCTTCTCTGTCTTTGATCCACACTGCAGGCTTCCATGTCTTCTACATTATTGACTCACTCTCTGATTCTGTCAGAGTGCATCCTCAGGTAGCTTTCTGAGAAAGGTTCATGAGAGATGGATGTTTTGAAGTATCTCATGTTTGAAAGTAGAGTATCTGTATTCCATTTTCTCAATCATTGGTTATTTGACTGGCTATATAGGATTCTAGGTTGTAAGGTTACTTATTTATGTTTTTAGAGAGAGGAAAGGAGAGAGAGAGAGAGAGAGAGAGAGAGAGAGAGAGAGAGAGAGAGAAAGAGATTCATGGTTGCTCCTGCATGTGCCCCAACTGTGGGTCAGGGATCCAAGGCCAACCTGGATATATGCCCTTTCCCTGTCCAGAATCAAAATCCTCCACCTTTTGGTGTGTAGAAGGACACTCCAATCAACTAAGCTGTACTAGTCAGGGCCTAGGTTACTTTTTGATTGTGTTCTATTTCAGGTCCCAGTGCTGCTGTTAATAACTCTGGTATTGTTCTGATTACCAATCCTTGGCTTATGATTTTTTTTTTCTCTCCAAAAACTTTTTTTCTTTCCTCTTTTCTTTTTTTCTTTCCTATCTGTGTCTGGTTTAATTGTTTGCAGCAGAATGCTCAACATAGCACATAATTACAAATACTCAGGCATGCAAAAGAGGTATTCAAAAGCTTTTTGCAATCTTTTCTTTGTAGTGCTTACAACAAATGGGAGACATGATTTCCTTTAAGCACATGCTTACACACGGCTCGGTCCTACAAGCAGCTGGACTCTAGGTCTGCCTGGGGAAGCGGCCCTGCCTGTGGACTAACAAAGAGGTCAGGTTCTCCTCTCCCTGTAATCAGTGCATGGAATCAGGGTGCCAGTGGCGGTGATCACCACAAGCCCATTCTGGAGCCCTCCCCATGGGCCTTCTCCACATGATCTGGTTGGGTAAAGACATTGGAATTTCTGGAAGGTCAGTGGCCCATACCAGTGATGTATTCTAGGTGACTCTCTGGATGCCCGTGTCTGGGTGAGTCACCTAGATGACTTTTTAGCTCATGGTGCCACCTATGACCCTGAGAACTTTAGACCAGGTGCCCTTGAGGAAGGCCTTTCCCCTCTGTCTTTGAAAATCTTCTACCAGCAGTCCATGCCCACCCCCACTTTACAGGATGTTGGCTCCTTTGTGCCCCACTGCATCAGCCACCACCTCACAGTGTTGAAGGGGTAGGAGACCATGTCAGCCACAGCAGTCACCCATCTCCATGATCTGTGATGTGGGTGTTCTTGGGGTCAGGGAGCATGTGCCAAAGTAGGCAGCCCAGTAAATGATGATGCCCAGTGCGGAGATGTTGAAGCCCTAGTGTAGGCCTCAGAAGCTGCCACCAGCCGCGGCCCGTTTGAAATGAATAAAACTAAAAAGAAAAAAAAAAAGACCGTACCCTTTTATGTAATGATGTTTACTTTGAATTTATATTAGTTCACACAAACACTCCATCCATGCTTTTGTTCCGGCCCTCCGGTCCAGTTTAAGAACCCATTGTGGCCCTCGAGTCAAAAAGTTTGCCCACCCCTGCACTAGACAGATCTCCACTAGACAGTCTCCAAGGCCTTTGAGTTCCCACTGGGTGCCGATCCCGCCCCCCCCCCACCACTTTGCTCCTCCTGCACCCCCATGAGTCCTGGAGAAATCCAGTGGGAAGATGAAGGAGAGGCAGCACAGCCAGAGGCCAGGTTGCCAGCAAAACACTGCGTGTGCTTGTCCATGTCCATATCTAAGACCTGCTTCTAGTTATCCTTGAAGGTGAAGTTAAGGGCTTATGGAGGGGGGGTAAGGGGGAGAGTAGCAGATGAGTCCTTGGGGATGCACACGATGCAGTCCAGATGTCCTTGTATGGCTTGTAGGACACAATCTGCTTACTGGCATGTTCCATGTGCCTGCTGAGCTGTCCTAACAGTTCATAATTTGAAGAAGCAGTTCTTTTAAGTTGTAACTATAGTCAGGACAATTGCAAGCGACTGCCTGGCAACGCTGTAATTAGTGCACTACATTTGCAACAATTCCACAACCGAGGACTGCACTTTATTCCTGCTTAAAATCGCATAGACAACTATAAAAGGGGGGAAAGAGCCAAAGTCCAACAAAAGGCGTTAGCGGGATCCAGCTGCCCATGCTCAGGTCATAGCCCAGGCCCAGAGAACACGTGCGCACCCGAGGCTGGGTCTTGTCTCTGCAAAAGCTTTTTGCAATCTTTTCTTTATTGCATTTCCCCCCATTCCTGGTCTTCCTGCTGAGACCTTTAAAAGTGAAATCACAAACACGTGTTCGTAAGTTCTAGGTAACTTATTTGTATTGTCTTTAATAATTTCCTCTTTGACTTAAATTTTTTTCTAGGATACCTATAAGTTACATGTTTATCTCCTGAATTGATGGTGGTTTTTGTTTGTTTGTTTGTTAGTTCATCTTTTAGTTTTACTTTCTGAGTCAATTCTTCAACTTTATTTTACAGTATTCCCATTAATTATTTATATTTCTTCCCTCATATTTTTAAGTTCCTAAAGCACTTTCTCATATTCCAGGCATTTTCTATTTATATTATCCTGTTCTTATTGCATGGCTACAAATCCTCTTCTTACTTGCATGAGAATATTATAGTGTTTGTTGTTTTTTCTTTTTTCTTCTCAAATGTCAGGTTTCTCTTTATGTTAAAAAAATAAGATGTACACATGTATGAAAGATTATATATTCTCATTGTTCCTCTTAATTAAAATAAACAAAATTCTAGATAAAACTTATGTAAAATATGAATTAAATGCATTTGGGACCTACATAAAAGAAAGTGTGCAGAGACCAAAAACAAAGTGAAGTAGGAACCCATGAAAGTAAGTCTGTGTGACCCTGAGGGATTCTAAAGAGAGAAGGACAAGGAAAGAGATCTCGGGGTTACTACTCTTTAGATGCACCTTTAAAAATATTTTGTCACTTCTCATTGCCTTAAATTTGATTTCATAGCATAAAGGTTTTCCTCAGTTATACCACTGTGTAAGGCAATGAGAAGCAGATCAATGAGGTGAAGGTTATAAAAGAGGGGAAAATAGCAACAGAATTCTTGGTAGATAGATTTTCAGAGACTTTTAGTCCTTTGGGAGCAAGGAAACACTTTCATCTATTTATCAACAGAAATTGAGTGAACTGAGAAATATTTATTTTACTTTTCTTCCATGAAAAACTCTTCTTAGGGATAAATTGAGTTAGGTTTTAATAAGTGACTAGGCCTGGCCAGCAATCAGGGCTGATCTGTGGGGTGACAGCGGGGGCCTGCAGGCTGGGAGCAGCTCTGCATTAAATGTCTGCCCCCTGGTGGTCATAGCGGCCCAGTCGTTCAGCCAGTCGTTCAGCCGGTCATTTGCCATTCAGTTGATTTGCATATTAGGCTTTTATTATATAGGATAGCTTCTCTCACTTTCCAACTTGAATATGTGATGATCCAATATGGATTTTGTTGTTGTTGTTGTTATTGTTGTAAGCTAGTGATATTCCATGTTAAATCAAAGCTCCTCTCCACTGCTTGCTCAGACCTTTCTCAGTAACTGACCATGTCACACTTTCCAATTGGGATGACATGGCTAAAGCAAGAAACTTTTCTTTTAGTCTGTATTGTTTGCCTTTTAATAATTTTTAGACAAAATTTAAAATATTTTATTTTACAAATGGGCCAAGAAAAGGAGATATTATTTCTCATCCTTTATGTGTAAAAGAACAGTGATAATCTAACACTGAGAGTCTTTACAGTAGTGTCTATCTTAAAAGCATTTCAGAAACACAAGTGTTAGGGAAGAGGAACATATGTCTCAGCGAGCAGGTGGCTGTACAAGAAAAGGAGCTCTATAATGGCTGCTCTGCATTTCTGGAAGCTTGAAATAAATACTGCATAAGCACAGCCTACTATAGGCATAACAGACAGCAGAGTGTGACTTAATGATCAAAAAATAGAGAATAAAAATTCAGCTACAGGTGTTACATGGTGAAGCATCAAATGGAGGCCCTGAACCATGAGCAGAGCATAGCCAAGTGATTTTAGCATTTTTTGCAGGATTTTTAAATATCTGCATTAAACTAGTCTTTTTAAGAAGAGAAGTGTTATTCTTTCAGTTATTTACTTCACAAACCTTAGCTGAGTGCCTATTCTGTGCCATGCCTCGCAATGGATGCAGAGATGTTCCAAAGTTCATAGTCTAGTAGTAAAAATGAACAGCAACTTTAGACATTACACTATGGGATAGTGAATTCTGTAATGAAAGGAAACAAAGAATGTTGTGTAAGGAGGGCCACCTAACTCAGCCTGAATGACTCCCAGCATAACATTGAGGCAAAGTGGGACTAATTTGGGATAAGAATGATTAGGAGTGTTCCTCTAGGGAAAGGAAGAAGTATGTGCAAAAGCATGAGAGACTTGGCTCAAATCAGTAATTTTGAATTGAATACACTGATATACAGAGTAGCAAAACTTAGATAACATTATGAAGGTCCTTGCCTGAAGTCTCTGTGGAGCCATTGTAGGTTTTAGAAAGATCAGACTGATAGCAATGTGGCAAGCAGGGTAAAGAGGATTACAAATGAAGGCAGGGAGACCAGACACAAAGCTGCTACAGCAGTGGTTCTCAACCTTGGCTGCACATTAGAATCACCTGGGAATCTTTTTAAAATCCTGATTCTGGGCCTCATCCTCCGGAAATTCTGTTTCTTTGTTACTAATGTTGTGGCCTCACCCCATAACAAAGAAACAGAATTTCCGGAGGATGAGGCCCAGAAATCAGGATTTTAAAAAGATTCCCCGGTGATTCTAATGTGCAGCCAAGGTTGAGAACTACTGTGCTACAGTAAACAAAGTAAGAAATAATAAAGTGCCAAATCAAGGTAATCACCATTGATATACGCAGATGTAAAAAATTTAGGAGATATTTTAAAAAGAATCAACTGAAACTGATGACTAATTTGATGAGGTAAGTGAGTAAGGGAAGGTGGTGGGTCCAAGATGATGTTCAGGTCCTTGATTGGAAGAATGGGTGCAGGTGCTGCTAATCACCCAGATAGGGAAGTCTGCAAAGAGAAGCAGATCTGAAGGGAAACTGTTTTGGTTTGAGGTGGGTTCTGTTTATGCTGTCTTTTTTAGGCATCCCATGGGGACTTCCATGGCTGGTTGTATATAAAAACCTTGAGGCCAGGAAAGAGGTCTGGGTTTAGAGATGTGCAACTGAGAATTATTGCATAGTGTTAATAATTGATGCCATTAGTATGACTATATTATCCAGGAGGAGGTTTAAGGGTCAACTTAGAGAAATACTGATTCTTAAGGAGCAGATAGAGAAAGAGGACATTTTAAAAGAGACTGAGAAGTAATAGCTGGTGAAGTCAGAGTGTAACCATGTAAGAGTGGTCTCCCTAAGTCAAAGGAGTTCAAAGAAAGAGCCTGGGTTACAGATGTAACTGCTGCCATGCAGCCAAACTAATTAAGGCTTGAAAAGTGAAAGGAGTGATGGTATAAATTATCACCCAATATAGATAAATTTAAGAATGAAAGGACTGTGATGATTGATTTTTATTGTCAACTAGAGGGGGCCATGGGGTTCTTGGATGTTTGCTAAACATTACTTGTGGGCATGTCTTAAGGATGTTTCTAGGTTAAACTAGCATTTGAATCAGGAGACTGAATAAAGCAGATTGCCCTCTCCAACTGGGGTGAGCATTATCCAATCAGTTGAGGGTATGAAGGGAACAAAAAGCAGAGGAGAATTCGCTTTCTCTGTGTGACTTCTAAGCTAGAACTCTGGTTTCTTCAGCTCTTAGACTTACACCATTGGTACTCCTGGTTCTCAGGCCTTCAGAATTAATTAACTTGTTAGCAAGAGAGAATGTGTTCCTTGTATTTTAATAACAACTACAAAATGTCCACCCAGTTACTTTTAAGAAGTGCTCTTTCGGATACCAACTTCATGGTTAAGCCTTGGCTTCTCTGGGCAGAATGACAAGGATGCTTACTTATTCTGTGTAGAGTGTGGTTATTGTTCCCATTTCAAATCTACTATTACTCTGGAAGAATGCAAATATTGAGGGATAGTGTGGCTGTGGTTTCTAGTTAGTTTGTGCCTTTCCTGGATTTTCTTTGATTGTGTAAGCTCTTGAGTTCCAGTGACAATCACTGTCTATAGAATTTACTTTTCCCAGAAATCCTGGGGAAACCTGAGTCAGGAATAAGAAATCTTAGAAAAAAAAGCTTAGAAAATTATTTTGTCATTTAACTAATAGAAGATATAATTCTGTGTCAAATGAGCATATGGAGAATTTGGGTGATCTCTATCCACAAACCCACTTATCTCACCTAAATGTGTTATTTTATTCCTTGCCTGGGTTTGTCTTGGGATCTTGTTTCTTAGCTGCATCTTAGCTTTCTTGACTCTATGGTTTGACTCCAATTTCTTCTCTATCAGCCCTGAAACATTTGTTGGGGTTAGTAGCTCACTTCTTTTTCAAAACTCACTCTAATACCACTAGAATGTACATGACTCACGGGGAAGCCAGGAAAATCACTTCCAATCCCTTTACCACTGTTTCTGGCCCAGGCTGTTAGTTTCCTCATGCTGTGATCTTTTTGCTTTTTGCTTTAAAAATCCACAGACTAAAAAATAGCTCTTGCCCATCTAAAATTTTTTCCATGCAAATCATCAAAATCCACTCTGATTTTACCAAATGGGGGAAGTAAGTTGATTCCTTCCAATGCTGGAAACCATCTTCTTGTAACTAGTTCTCTCATTTCCCCCTCGTCCATCAGTAAACTTTGGAGACTTCTCAAGATTTTGTTCCAATGCAAAGGATCTAGTCCACCCTTCTTATAACACTTCCTTGATTTACATTTGTGGGGGTTTCCAAATAACGTAGGTATTCAACATGAATATTTTAAATTAAAACTGGAGACATTTTTATCCCCAACAGAACCCTAGTCATGAATCTCTCAAAGTCTGTTCTTTTGTGTCAGTTTGTATTACTGGATATGGAGCCTTCCTGAAAACCCAGGTAGTACAAGGGTCTTGATAGGATGAGGTGACTATGTTGCCATCCTGATTCTGCAGCTGGCCAAGTGGTCATTGTTTGGTTTATTCAGCAGGAGTTTTTGCAAAAAAATTACTTTGATGAGAGTAAAATAAAACTTCTATTTTTTTCTCCCTTGGAAGATAGATGTAGGAAAGATGGATCAATAAATACATTTTAATTAGTTAACTATGAAGAGAAAATGGGAGAAAAGTAAGGAGGGTCATCAGTAAGGGAAGTTTCTGGAATCTTGATGGAGCAACTGCTGATATTAGTTTCAAGGTCAAAGACTAGAAGACAATGAAGTTAAACTTGGCTTGTCTCTCATATGGTATGTGCTTAGAGCAGAGGTTCAGGGAAATTTGATCCTTCTATAAACATATTGAATTACGTGATTATGAATTTCTGTAGAACTAATTAGCTTTAATTCAATAAGAAATAACTTGGTAGAGGAAGAATATAATGGTCAGAGCAACGACAAAACTTGAATTGTTCATGCTATATTGTGGCTCTAAAGAACACTGTGATACTCAGCAGAATGAGATGAAACATTTTTATCTATTTTCTTACTTCTGCTCGATCTGTTGTTATTCAGTGTCCTCATAGTCATAAATGTTAAATAACCTATGAGGGGATTATAATAGCCTATGAGGGAATCAGGCTTGTGTAACTGTACCTGTTAGGACATAGATGTGGTCTAGCATTAAGGATTCTTAAAATTTTTATTGATTAAAAGGTAAACTCACGTACTCACATGTACACATATATTCCTAAATTAATGATTAGATAAATATTTAAGTATGTAATTATTAGGTTGCTGTGTATGAGTAAACAAATGAGAAAAATTTAAAGCACTGAAGCAGCCTCAATGAATGAGTGATACTTATGCATATTAGTTCTTCAAAAATGTTTAATGAATAAACAAAAATATTCCTCTCAGGGTATGAGTGCAGAGTTTTACCTGAAAAATTCATGTTAATATTGTAATTTACTATGTACTTACTAGTATATCTGTCTTAGACTTAGTATAAGTATAATGTTTTATATTTATAATAATGTCTTAAGAAGAACAAAATTAATGAAACGTTTTCTTCCCCAAATATTTGAGTAAGATGGATTTTCCAGAAAGATATATTCAGTTTTTATCCTACAGTTTTGTGTACCACTGAGCACACCAAAGTGTGGTCCTAATTTACTGGGTCATCGCTGTGGCTGGAGAGTAGAAACACTAGGGTACATTTTTAAAATGCCAATATCTGGGTCTCACCAAAGTCTCCTTAAATCTGAATCTCTGGGGTAGATTCTTAGCACTGATATTTTTATAATCTCATCACATGAATCTAATGTGAACCCAGTGGTCACCCTGCTATTATTGGGGACTTACTCCACTTTGAGAAGCATGGATGAGGTAATATTGGACACTACCCTTCATACCTACCTCCACATCTTGAAATTGTTTCATCACTAGGACCTTAGAATAGATGTAAGTATAACAGTAAACTGATTACAGGGGACTGGAAACCTGGTTCTCAGTGAAACCCAGGCCTAATGTGTGGCCCCTGGGAATCCTGAAGATCAGCATACAAGCTACTGATTCTACAGTAGACAAACAGAACTGCTATTTCTTAGCACTTTGCCTATTGATTCCCCTCGTGGTAACTTCCTACATTGAAGGAAATTTTTATTTGACAAAATTAATTGTTGATTTTTGGAAGTAGTAAGTAATTATAACTTTATCAGTTTGACTTTTTAAAAGCCCACAAAATTCTCCAACAATATTTTCAGTATTTGCTGAAGGATGACATCCCCCTTGCCTTAATCATGTGCCAGATTACTCGTAAACCTGGACCATATGCCACTGCAATTTGTTGATGGGCCCAAGCTGTTTTGGTACATAAAAACTCCAAGGGGATTAGAATGGCTCAATCCTCACTGTGAACAGAGCAACGGCAGTAGGGCAGCTATATGCTCATCTGTCTCTCCTTGTCTATACATTACCTGTATTCTCTTCATTTAGGTCATTGGGAAGCCCAAATCTGGAGATCACATTAATGACTGCAAAAAATGCCTTTTACCCTAATAAGTTCTTTCTTTAGATGCTTACACAGAAACCACGTTTCAGAGACACACAGATCGTGCAAATAATGGAATAGCGATCACTATGTGCATAAGCAGGAAATGCTCTCACAACTTTGGCTTTAGGATGGTCCTGGGGGAATAAGCACTCTAAAATTGATGAGTGTCATAAAGTATTTTTCTCCTTTATTGGACTCCTGTTTTCTGCTCAGTACAGTTGATGGTGTTATTCTCTGTCATTAATATTTGAAAAAAACAAAACTACAAGTTTCTCTGTTTCTAATCAAGTAAACCTCTATGACTCTTGACTTGAAATCAGAATCAGATGGTTGATTACATTACTTACATTTAAAAATGACCTTTGGAAAGATATAATTTTCTAAAAGACACTTTCCCACACTCCACTTTTCCTTTCTATTGCAAGTAAAACTTACCCCAAATAAAGAAATCATTGTGATTTGTTTCTTATGTCTTAAGATCCTCGACAATTCTTGATAGCTGACACTTGTTTTAAAAATCTGACATGGTGTCTTTAAAGGTGCAGCAGTAAAGCATATTGATTCAAGTCTACTAGTTTTTCATACTCCTAAAAGTGCTTTATACAAATATGAGGCGGTGGGGAAATACTGGATATTCAGATTCCTATGTTCCTATTAAAGAACTCGCACATTGCACAGTTATGTGTGGACCTTGGAGAATAGGATCCTTGAAGTTATAGTTGAAGTGAAAGTCATTCAAGCCAATGCAGGAAACATCTACGCGTTTTCTTCTGCCCAATTCAAGAATACTCCCTGAACTTTTCTGAAAAATCTGCTTTGAATACTTGTAATGATGAGGAATGCCAGAGAGCCATTCTTTTTGTCTGAATTCTACACCCTGCAACTTTCATTCAGAGCTCTGCCTTTGAGAGCTCAGCAGAATAATTTTAATTTTGCTATTCCTCATGACCACCCCTAAATACTATGTGAAAGACACACCTCTATCCCCAGGAATTTGACAGTCATGATGACTAACTCTACACATGCATTTGCCTTTTACTAGAGATGCCATCCCCCATACACAAGGGGTGATGTTGTCACTTCGTGGCCCAACAGCATTACCACAATGTTGCAACTGGCCGATACCCACCTGTGTGTTCCAAATGCATCGTGCACATACAGAATAGCTGTTCAGTCGGTCACCATTGACTGTGGGCCTCTTTTCAGCAGTCAGAAAGGAATCATGCTCTCTTGGAAATGCTCCTTACTTTCTTTGTTGTTGAGTATTGTTGTGGCTTATTTAGAAGATATGACATCACATTGCAAAAAGGGACTCACATCCAGTTCAGATTCCCACGGGTGGGGGAGTCTTTCTTAATCACAAATTAATTAATTAAATCACTGCCTCTTTACAGCCCTTAATCAAGTTTGTTGTTGTTGTTGTTTTTATCGTTAAAAGTGACACATAAGTCTGACTGCCACAGAAAACAAAGTGATTATTATTATTAATTATTCTTGCACAAGCAAGAAGACTTGGTGTTTAAGTCTGCTGCTTCTGTGCTGGGCCCTGAGGTGGAGCCACCGTGAGTACACATGGCCCATTTAAGAACTTTCTCAGATAACTATAGCCTTGTGGGTCTTGAGGATGCAAGCCCCATTGACTTTCAAAGCTAGATGTTTTGGGGGCTGGTCACTCAGGTGCAGATCTTAAAAGCTGGGGTGTCAGAATTGGGGTTCAAATCCTTCACTCTTCAGGGAGAAGCTTGGAGTTGTGAGCTCCTTCCTGAGTGTGGGTCGTCATGCTGGGGGTGGTGTGTATGGTGAGATTGTGTCTCAGTCTCTCCTACAGGTTTAGATGTGGGTGTTTCCATGTTTGCCTGATGCGGAGGAGTCGCTCAGCTAGATTTGTGGTTTCTTTCAGAGAAAATTGTTCTATATGGAGCTGTAGATTCGCTGTGTCCCTGTCAGGAGGTGAGTTCAGGATCCTCCTGTGACATCATCTAGAACCTCTTTGGTCAGCACATATTTATGTGCAGGCTGGTCCCTGGGTCCCAGTGTGTCTTCTGGAGCTGTAATCCTGCTTGCATGGGATGCTGGGAATCTGGGATTCTTGTTCTTCCAGATTATCACTTCATCTGGTGTGCTCCCACTTGCTCCAGTAAGGGCAGATGCTGTAATTTAGAGCGGGGAGCTGCACATCTGGGGAATAATTATATACGTTTTATTATTTCACGTGCCTTTGTTTGTCTCATCCTCTCCTAATCCAGGTAGGCTTTCTCCATGTGGTAGGTGATACAGTTATCAATAGCCTTAAGTTCATATTGTTCCAAGTCAGTGATCTTACAGGATTTAAAACATTTCTGTAATCCCTGCATGAAAAATTATAGGGAGGCTGAGGCCACATACGTATTTCTGAGCTGGTGACTGTGGCCACTGAGTGTGTTACCACAATGGGTCAGGCCAGAATCACATGCCTCAGTCTGTGCCCAGGTTCCAGGAACTGGGTTCTCACCTGATCTCTCTAGCTCTTTTCCATGTTGATATGGAAGGGAAAGTGGCGTGGCTAAATGTGTGCATAATTAATGGGAATGAGTTTAGGATTTGAACTTTCTCAATGAATTTTGAAATGTTGCATGCTGGAGAAACATATTTCTGTAATTATTGTGCTTCCGCTGAACTCTGACCTTAAAATGTCCTAAAAAAGTGAATACATTATTCTGAACATATTGTTTTTTGTTCTGAGATCAATTATATAATTAAACCCACAAATCATCTCTGTCACATGAAAAATATCTAAGGTGGCTCTGAGTTATAAAAATTGTCTTTCAGCTATCAACTTAAAATGATTTCAAAGTCCCTTTTTGTCAAATGAAAAGTTTACAATTCCAGACTGTTTAAAGAGATAGTTATTTAATTTTGAGAATTTAATAAACTACCATTTAAAATTGTTCTAAAATCTTAAAACATCTTAAGTAATTCTTATACACAGAGTACAAGATGTGGGAAGTGTGAAATTAAAAATATTGTCACTAATTAGAGATGACCTTATATAGTTTCACCACTTGTAAGTTATCAGGACATATGTAACTTGTGAAAATGATTTTCATATCTTACTTCCAAACATTATGTGTTTTCTCTTCATTTTTTAAAAAACATGTAAACATACAAATGCACATATTAAGATATACTTTTATATAAATAGGAGTTAAAAATCCATTTGTTAAGATATACCAACAAAAACGTATTATTTATGTCCTTCTCCGTCACAGAAAGGACACCTTTCCAGAGGCCTAACAAACTGGTGCATCGGGTGATGGAAAAACATCCACAACATCAAATACATCTTTTTGCACATGTACTGAAAGTGCAGTAAGGTGAGCATAAATTTAAGACAAAACTTTTAAAGGAAATGGTGAATGGAAGATTAATGGACTGGATAAAAGTGTTAAGCAGGTAGAGACATAAATGGAAATCTGTTTTAAATCTGTTTCCATAACATCACGTCACAAAAAGGGGGTGGGGGAGGTCATAAGAGGCCATGCTTTACATAGGCAAGTTGGGAAAATCAGGCTGATGTTTTGGTATGATTATGCCAATTGGCATCTAAACGGAGTGATTCACATACTTGGCCTCACATCTTCTTGGGCCACTTTTTACTCCAGCCTTTGCTGCAGCAGCAGGTGGTGTGTAGTGGTAACATGACGTGATTTTGCCTGCACTGCCATATCTGGGCCTCCACAGGGCAGGGGGAGGCTGAGATGATGTCAGCTGGTGCTAAATGTAACAAGGAAGCAGAAAAGGGTGCCAGCGTGGGGAGAGGAGGGCCCCAATTTTTAAAAAGGTGGTCAGTGAAGTTCTCACTGGGGATATAGTGTTGCAACACAGACCTGAAGGAGTGAGGGAGGGAGTCTCTGGGGGATAGACGTCCAGGCGCAGGAAACAGTGCAGAAGCTCTGAGGCAGCAGTGAGGCTGGAATGCTCCCGGGTACCCAGGAAGCCAGTGTTTCTGGAAAAGAGAGACAGAAAAGCTGGCACTGAGGTCAGAGGTAATGGTGCCCTGGTGTAGAGCTCCATAGGCCTCTCTGCAGATAATGGCTTGGACTCTGACGAGATTGGAACTCAAAGTTTTGAAGGACCAGTATGATGTGGCTGGTGTGTTGAGACTAGACTATAGATTGTGTGGGCAAGTGTGGAAATAATTGTCTGTTAGGGACATTGCAATAATTCCACCAAGAGGTAATAGTGGATCTGTAAAAGGTGGGAGCATTGAGGAAAATTGTAGCTATATTTAGAAGGTAGAGCCAGTAGAATTTGCTAACAAAGGCGATGTGAGATATGAGAGAGGCATGAAGGATAATTGTACTATCTGAAAGACAGAAAGGAAGCAATCATATTAACTGAGACTGGGAAGACTGACAGTTGGTAGGCTGGGGAGGGGATCAGGTTTTGGATACAATATGTGTGAGATACCTATTAGGATCCAAATGAAAATATCAATAAGGCATAGGCTGGACATATGTGTCTGGAGTGCAGAGGAATGCTTGGGAAGAATTGTAAATTTGGAAGTCATCATTATCTAGATGTTATTTAAAGTCACAAAACTTGGTGAATCACTGAGGTAGAGTGTGCAGAAAGAAAAGAAAAGGGGTCTCAGGGCTGAGGTGTGGGTCACTCCAAAGTGTAGAGGTTGGGGGGCTAAGGACAGGCTTGCAAAGGAGCCAGAGAAGGAGTGGACATTGAGGTAGAGGGTAACAGGGACAGTGTGAAATCTTGACAGCCAGATGAAGAAAGAGATTCAAGTGTAACCACGGAAGGGAGGTATGTGAGATGAGGATTAAGAATTAGCCATTGGATTTAACAGTATGGAGGTCATTGAGGATCCTGCAGAGCAGTTTCAGTGGAGAGGTGCAGGGCAAAGGTCATATGCAGTTCAAGAGTAAGGGGCAAGAAATTTAAAAGCGTATGATTTCACTTACATGTGGAATCTAAAGATAAAAAAAGATGAAAACGAACAAACAAAATTGAAACAGATTCATAGATACAGAAAGGGAACTGGTGGTTTCCAGAGGAGAGGGGTGTTGGAGGTCTGGGTAAAAGAGCTGAAGGGATTAAAAAGAATAAATTGGTACTTACAAAATAGTCAGGAGGACATAAGTAAAGCATAGGGAATATAGTCAATAACTATAATGAATGACACTTTGATACTATATATGGTGCCGGTGGGGTACTAGAAATATTGAGGGGAACACTATATACCAGTAAAGTGTATGATTGTAACCACTAAGCTGTACACCTGAAACCACCACAGAATAAAACTGAAAAAAAATAGTGAATACAAACAGTATTTAAAGGGAAGACCAGCATGGTGTTGTGGCTGGAGAGGGTCCCTGAAGTCAAGAGAAGGATTCTTTTATTAATATGAAAGAGATAATAGCATGCATATAAGCTGTTAGGGGCTATTCAGGTAAGAGGGAAAATTGGTGATGGAAGAGAAGAGAAAGAATTGCTGGAGTTATGGCCTTGAGTAGACAAGAAGTCATGTGATCCAGTATACAAAGGACCTTAGATAGCAACAGAATGTACAAAGTGACAGAATGACAGGAAGGTAAGAAGAATACATGGGCACACATGCAGGGTGGTGGTTAATGTGGTGATGCAAGCTTATTTGAATTGGTTTTTATTGTTTCTATTTTACTGTTAAAGGAAGTAAAATCAAGAGGTGACATGAAGTTGGAGGAGGATGTGTTGGGTGGATGAGGGTGGAGGAGGTTTGAAATGGTCCTTAGCAGGCTGGGAGAGAGAATGGATTAGGGAAACACATTTGGTTCTTGAGCAGCATTATGGCTTGATTGACAGTGGGGCACCTACATTGAAAGTTGTGTGATTTTTTTCCAACCGTGTTCATCTGGGTGGAGGGGCAGTTGCAACCAGAGATTGAATATAACTAGGATGGGGATTTCGCCAGTCTACCGTGCTACATGAGAGCCGTGCAAGGGAATTGAGGATGTACACAGGGAGGATTTTTGTGATAGCATGATTTATACTAGATTTATGTTTTCTTTTAAATTAATTCTCTCAACTGACTTCCCTTTTTCTAGTAAAGCTCTCAGCTGTTACTCATCCAGCTTTGGAATCTCAGAATCGTTTTGGTATCTCATTTCCTCTCACTGCCCAGATAGACCCAGTCACCAAGTAGCAGCTGTCACATCATTCTCATCCCAATGTCACTGTAAAAGAAGTTGAGTGCAGGAGCTGATGGTGCGCGGAGGGGGGGCGGGGAGCAGCCTACCTTCAGAATGTGGAGGTTCTAGAAATCTGAGGTGAAGAATACTATTATTAATTAAACCGGAAGCCATAGACTTCTTACCTGGTGACAAGCTTCTTTGGCATATTCTCCCAGGAGAAACATGAGGAACCATGGTCCTTAGTGACTTAACCTCAGAAATCTCAGAGCAGCCTATTTTTGTAAATAAACTGTATTGGAACACAGGCAGATTTATTTCTTTACTTATCATCTATGGCTGTTTTCCAGCTTCCACCGCAGAGTTGAATGATTGCAACAGAAACTGTATGGTCTGCAAAGCCTAAAGTAGTGACTATCTGACCACAGGAAAAAGTTTGCTGAGATCTGCTCTAAAACATAAAAGAAAGTGTCCACAGTGGGAGTTTTCAAACTGACCAGTTGTGACCTTTGTCGTAGAACAGTATATACTGTAAAAATTGAGTCATATCTACAAAACAGTTCAAATTTCTCAGTGAGATTAGAGGGGAGCTCTCTCCAGGGATGTTACCTAAGACAAGACAAAATACATGATCAGATTTAATCATTAATTTTGGGACATTTGCCAGACCAGATGGTTAGAAAAGCTAAATACCATTGATTTATTTCTTACCCTTTGTGAAGCAACATTAGAGACAATGGACCTTATCAGAACAAATGAGAATAAACAACAGAATGCAGATCAGAGGAGAATTAAGAACAAATGCTATTGGATTTTATTATGCTATAATTAATTTTGTATGTAGAAAAGCACTAATTATTAGCAAATTTTAAACTGTACCAATCAAGCTTTATCTCAGCAATTTTCAACCCTTTTTTTAAAATCTCATGGCACACATAAACTAATTACTAAAATTCTGCCAATCTGACCAAAACACAGGTATAATTTTGATTCATTCACACTGGGCAGCTATTGCTGTGTTGGCTGTTGTCATTTTTTTATTTGACAGTCTAAGGGAAAGAGGTCAGTGCCCCGAAGTAGTCAGGTTGTAAAAATTCTTCAGCGCACTGGTTGAAAAATCACTGCTTTATCTGATGGCAGCTGGGCAAAGATTGCCTTTCCTGTTTCATAAATATCGCTTTTCCTTGTTACAATAATGTTCAGTATCCTGAGGAAGCTCTCTTGCAAATGCAGCTCACCATCCATTAAACACCTTTGAGCACTTAGTTCATTCTGGAGGCTGGAGACACAGAGATTAGGAAGAGCTGCTCTCTGCTGACGATGCTGCAGAACAGTGGGGATTGCACCCAGAACTGCAGCAATATTCTTACATTGTTTCAGGTCACAGACCTTTATGAGACTGTTCAAAGCTGCAAATCCTAATTTAGAAAATAAATGTGTAAAGGCACATATAAGAAAATTTTACATGGAATTTCAAGGTTGTTTTATTTTATTTCCTCAAGGTCATTTATGAAAGTCCATGTGAGGGTTAATCCCATTTTTGGAAGCATTTTGGAGCAGCATGAGCACAACGGAAAGAATGTGCATACCTTTGCACGTGTGTACATGCAAGTGTCTTAGTTTCTTCAGGGGATTAAGATGGAAAAAATCATATATAGGTGGGAGGAATGGTTTATGCAAAAATAATGAGATATGATACGGTAGGGGAATTAGGAAGTCAAGGCAGTTTGGTATAACACATCCTTAATGGAACACGAAAGCCTTGGAGAAGGGGTTAAAAAAGAGACTAGAGACTGGATCACACCAGGTTTTGTATATTGTATGGGTAGACCTGTCTCTTCTCCTTCTGGGATTATACTCCCTAAGGGGACACACCCTATGTATGGGTCGTGCCATTTATCAAGTATACTTAAAAGATATATTTGTTTGCTTCTGGCTGGTTCATTTTCTCTTGCCTGGCTTTCTCTTACTTCTTTTTTTTCTGAATTAAACTACATTCTACTAAACAACAATATTTTATAGACAATAGTCTAGAATTAATTTAATTCTGTAGTATGCCTGCTAGGTAGATTTTATTTTACCTAGTTACACAAAAGGAATTGAGATCCTGAAAGGCACTAACTTGAGCAAGTTCACACAGCTAACGTGGCAGAGCTGGGCAGTCAATTCTCTTTTGACTCTAGGTTTTATGCTTATTTATACTGGGCCAAATAAAATTTTATTTGAAGAATAAGTGATTATTTCTGGCTAATGTAGAATACTATCTTAGGTTAAGTCAGATTATTAATTAAAACCTACTTTCTATTTAGTAATTTTATTTAGGCCAAGAATTTTTATGACTTATTTTATTTTTTAGTGATCCTTCACTCTTACCTCCCCTTGCTTTGATTTCCATTTTGCTAAAGAGAATGCTGGATGGAGGAAGGCTTATTGCTGGGGTTGAACTGAGCAAGCCGGACAAGCTGGGAAAGGACTGGAAGGGCTAAGACCTGGATTGCAAGGCACTGGGAATTCCTCCAAAACACAAATTGCAAGCAGTAGACAAAATGTGCATCATAAAGAGAGTTACACATTAAGAATGTTTGAAAAATGTCCCTGGCCTTCGCTAGGGGTGGTAAAAATATATCATTAGATAATCACGAAGCAGAGAAGGCAATGAAGTCAGGGAGGGGAGCATGTCTACATATTCACAAATATAGTCGTCCCCTCCCGTACCCCCTAACCCCTGCCAGTGCCAACTGTGGCTCCAAATTCTGTCTGCTTTGCTTTTAACATAATAGCTTATTTCTAGAAGGCCTTTCCAAAGGTTAAGCCCCATTAGCACATGGACTCTTATTGAGAACTACCGATGCTGAGGTGAAGAGTAAAAAGGAAGGGACGATGCAGGAGTGAGTTTTGGTTGTGAGAAGATTTAGAACATCCAGCCACCAGGGAGATCAGTCTGAGCACAGTTTAAGGACAGTCCAAACCCAACAACAAGAAAAACAGAGACAATGGTGGTTGGCGATGTCAACAGGGAGGAGGCTTCATTGGACGGATCTGGCTTGCTCTGTAATTGTGCTGAGGGCCTGCTCTGAATATAATACATTAAGATCCAGCACATGATGAAATAATTTATTATGAGACATTGAACCATGTTTGCAAGAGAGTAAAACAGGTCAAAGGCACCTCCCAATGTTGCGTAAATGATGGGGAAGCACTGTTTGTGTGTTCCCCTCTGAAGGACAACCTCTAACCCTGCTCACCCGGAGCCAGGGGAGTCACAGCTCTGTTTATGGGGAAGTTTCTGTGATCTCTCCAGCACGCTTTCCCCTCAGCTGCATCCCAAGCACAGGCCCCCCTCACAGCCTTGCATCATCTCCTCGGAACCAGGCCAGGTGGAGAGGGAACAGCTGTGAAGGGAGGACTGGCCAAAGCCCCAAGGATTCCACAGAGGGTCCAGAAATCCCCTTTACCAAGGAAACTTAAGGAGCCTGAGGGCACTTTCAACAAACACAAGGGCGCTCTCATCACACAGAAGGGCAGTGTGAGGAGACAGGAACAAAATACAAGCTGAGTGCCGTGACCACACTGCCGGACAGAAGACATTTATAATGAGGCTAAAAGTTTTGTGTATTTCTTAGCATTTGGTAATATGATGACAGACGTGTTTACTAAAGCCTAAGAACAGATGCTTTTAATACAATTGGGCATGGAATCCCACAGCAGATCACAAAGTCCCGCTGTATTTTCATAATTAAAATACATATTTTAAAGATCCTTTCAATGGTTCAGTGTCACTGTGCACATTATGACTTAATTTTATTAAAAAATCTGTTTCTAAAATGACTCTTCAGAACTGTCGATAGATCCATGATATGAACTGTAATCATTTTTAAGGGAATAGCAGTTGTTATCATTTATTCTGATCTCATTCCTCTAAATTAAAAGACAGTATTACTAACACGTATCTTGGGGAGTTATGAAGTATTTTTCATCCTCTATTTTTGGTCCTTTGAATGACTTTCATTGCTGTGTCATGATTTACAAGCTGGGTATTATTGTGGCACGTTTAAATCTCTGTACCTGTGTAATTGCAGCTGCAAAAAGGAGATAATATTAGAATCTACCTGCCTCAGTTGTTTGAGAATTAAATGGAATAATATATGTAAAGTACTTAGCAAAATACTGGGCCATGAAAGTACTCAGTAAGTGCTAGCCATAATAATCTTTATTATCACCACCATTACTCATTTAAATTCAGGTTAGTCAAGAATACTGTAGTTTTTAGATGATACATTTTGTTTGAAGATAGCATATAACTTCTTTCTCATAATTATTACTACTGTCTGATTTAAAAACATACAAAAATTTAGCACCCTCCAAATTTGCTTTGCAAGTGAATCATATATGCATACATGGGGAGAGGTCTGTTTTCTGTTTGTTTGTTTTTTGTTTTAATTTCAAATTCTAATAATATCTAGGTTTAATTTCCATGAATAATAATGTTTGAGTTGTGACAAACTTGAAAGTCTCAATAATTAAAATCTGTTGATCATCATATTTGCATTATATATTTTGTCTAATCTTTAAATCTAATATACCAACATAGAGTCTTTGATGTTTTTAAATTTGTTTATTCAAAGAAAATGTGAAAACACTTGTATACCAATGTGGAATGCTGAAAAATGTGTCATTCAGAGGAAGTTGGAAACATCTGTGAACCTCAAACTCATCTTGTTTGCTGTGTTTTGGGGCACTGGATTCTCAAGCATTATTGAGAAATGTTCAGAGATGAGTGGAAAGTGTTTTGAAATCAGAAGAGAAGATGTACTCCAGTTCCTACCCACCACAGCGTGGAGACCTCCCTTTGTTTAAAGGGCAGCCAGGCATTGTCTTTGGATGTTCATGTGCCCATCACAGTGACATAAATGGGAGTGTCATGCTGAAGTCCTTCCAGCCTTAGATACATCACGGGTTGGATATTTTAGAACTAGATATGAGTAGTTTCTAGGGCTAGAATAAGATATAAAGAGAGTTAAATGCCCCATCATTAGTTTTCAAAAAGCTACAAATATGATTTAATAAGGTTTTTTAAATTGATTTTTAGAAGGGAGAGGGATAGAGAGATAGAAACATCGATGAGATGAGAGAGAAACATCATCAGTAGGCTGCTTCCTGCACGCCCCTCACTGGGAATGGAGCCTGCAACCTGGGCATGTGCCTTGACCAGGAATTAAACTGGTGACCTCTTGGTTCCTGGGTCGACACTCAACTTCTGAGCCACACCGGCTGGGCACTACAAATATAACTTAATTGGGATAAGTCCTACTCTAATAAATAAGTAATGTTTCCCAGGCCCCTGTGTAGAAATATAATTCCTTGAAGTGGTTAACATTTTCATGTTTCAGAAGTTCTTCCTTTCTGGCTTACCATGACTTTAGATTCCTTAATAATCCTTTGTCTTAGACACTCTCTGAAGGCAGATTCTAAGACAAAAGCTTCCATATAAGTAGCTCATTCCTGAATAACTTGAAAGCAAGAAGCAAGTGATACTGGAAAGTAAGGAGAAGTGGTGGAGGATTGACCAGGAAGGGGGCTAGAAGTGAATATGGGGATGCATTACTGAGTTGGCTACACCACTGGTGCTCAATCTGTGGTTCCTTCTGAATAGCCTTCTGGTATATGTCTCATAATTGACCAACTGTGTATCTAAAGGGTGGACACAAGTCCTTTAGCTTCTGTCTCCTCTCCCATTGGCCAAGGGAAGCCTCCCCGACATTGACTCCCTTGCAGTTCCCAATGATGCATGTGTTCTTACAGATTTCCCATGCAGCTGCTTCAAAACCAGAACCAAAGAAACAAAACCAAAAAACAAAACCCCAGGCAGGAAGTGAGAGATACTTACCACAGGTCTGAACCCAGTGCTGTCAGGCTGCACCTGTGGGAAGCTGGTACAGCCTTCTAAGAACTGGTCCCTACAGCAGTCCTGGAGTGGAACGCAGACAGGATTTGGGGAGAGCCCAAGAGGCATCTGCTATAGTTTATCTCTTTCACTTCTCAAGTTCTCTCATTCCCGTTGCAGTGTCCCTTTCAAGCTAGTGACCAAACTTTTAAGGACTGAATCACAGAGGGTTAGTGAATGATCTACAGTCCTCATGGGGGGAGCTAGCCCTGAAGCCATGATCAATATTTTCTTTTCTCTACCATGCATTTTGAATTTCCCTTATACTGTATTTGGCTAATAAGACAGTCTAGCTGTTGCCTGGTGGAATGACCCCAGGCTTTCATCACTGGGGTCTGAACCCTTGGTTGCCTTACCCTTGTTGGGCTGTGGCTGCTGCAACTGCTGATTTTATTACCACCCAGTGTAGAAGCACCAAAAGACATCCCGGAGAGTCTCCTCTCTTTCAGGTATACTCCTCCCTGACCCCAAGGGGTAGCAGCCATCCTCACTCCCCATGGGAATTAAGCTCCATTATTATCCCCAACGTAGTTAACTCTTTACTTGCTGATCCTCGGGCATGTGAGCCCAACTTGACCAGATGGTAGTTGTAGCTCCAAGTATACAGTGCGTACAGGGTACCCTAACAGAAGTATTCCATCCTGGGAAATAAGACTTCTACTATGACCTAAAGTGATGGTGACCAAGAAGCATACGTTCTGAAAGTGGGTCACTGGGAGTGATGGTGAGAAGCACCAACCCTACTTCTACCTTTGGTTTCCAGATCTGTACATTCCATCTCGTAGGGACATTGGTACAGAATTAATCCACAGTTTGGAGGACTGCATGCCAACCTCGCAGAATGATATACCTGAGCTGGTGGCTTTGCGAAGCCTTCCTACTATTCTATTCTACAGATAGCTATTCTACGCAGGCTTACTGCTTCTTACTGATGAGGTGTATAATAAGATTCTGTGGATATGTGCCCATTCTTATACATCCTTTGCTGTAAAATTGGAATTGGTCTGTTCTTCTCAAGATGAAGCAGACAGAAAAGGGAAGGTACATGATAAGTGCATGTTCAGCTTTTAACTCAAATAATGACTTTGTGGTGGATATAACCCAAAAGATAACAAAGTTTATTTTGCAAATAATTCAGTAAATCCAAACTGCCATGCATAAGTTATAATGGTTAACAGCAATCACAGGGTAGAGCTATTTTTCTAACAGACCCCTCCAGACTAGTGAAGAACTGGGGTTATTACTTATTTTGTTTTTAAATATATTTTTATTGATTTAAGAGAAGAAGGGAGAGGGAGAGAGAGATAGAAACATTCATGATGAGAGAGAATCATTGATCAGCCGCCTCCTGTACTCTCCACTTGGGGATTGAGCCCGCAACCCAGCCATGTGCCCTTGACTGGAATCGAACAGTGACCTCTTGATTTATAGGTCGATGCTCACCCACTGAGTCATGCCGACCAGGCAAGCTGTTTATTTGATTGCAGATACAATCAGGTTGATGCCCAGGTATGTGGGCATCATAAGAGAAATGGAAATTCCTAGACATCTGCTACCTCCTCCTCCGCACTCTCCCCATCCTCCTTTCTGAAACAGCTGTATTCGCTTCAGAAACTTTGAGTACTGTGGGTAATTTAGAAAAAAAGAAAATGCAGTTTGAAATTATGAATTTTTCAAAATACTGTAAGAGTAATTGATAGTAATGGTTTTAAAAATCAACTTTTTATTACCTCTCACCAGCTGCAAAGTGTTTTGTACCAGTGAGTTTTTGCAATAATGCAGGATGGTACATTTTTTTCAACTTTGAAGAAAAAAAATACTTGAACTACAGAAAAAGAAAAAAGGGCAAAGGGTGTGTGTACAGACACTGGGGCAGGCACAATACAGCAAGTCTGAGGAGGCAGAAGTCTGTGCTGCTGCTGGATCTTGGACAGAGAGGACAGTAGTTCACTCTCCAAGAATCCAAGCAGTGGCTGGGCTGCAAGGGCCATGGAGCAGCTGGAGTAAAGCCACACTCTGTGTTCAAGAACATTCACTTCAGGAGGCTAGAAGCAAATATGCTAATTCCCCTGTTCTGTCCTGATCCTCATGCAGTTTATTGGAGGATGTCTTGGATTTTAAGAAGTTCTCATGGTGAAAGGCATCCACCTGGACACCACAGATGACACCTTGGATCAATTCCTTGCGGGCTGTGTCTTCATCCCCGGGCAGATTGAGACGATGGAGCCTGAATGTTTCAGTGACATCAATGAAAGTGAAAATGAGGAAGATGTGGCATTAGACCTAGAAAACAGGCCACCCCATTCTCAGACTCCCCAGGAGACAGGACTGCCTTAACACTGGCCCCACGGAGAATGAAGAGCCACCAACGAGACTGACCACTCACTATGCAGAGTCAGACCTCAATGCCAAGGAGCATGTGCTCAGGGTTTAATACTCTCGGTGAATTATAATACACATGTACTGCATTTCTTAAAATGTAAAAAATAAAACCCCAAACCAATCTGTTAATGGAAGGCAATGTTACATGTGATACCATGTCGCTGTTCCAGGCATTAGGCAAACATTCCAATAGTAGTGCTAGAGGAGGCTCCATAGATATAAAAAGAAAACCCAGGTGTCAGTTTTGGTAAGGATGATACAGGGAGGAAGAGGTCCAATGTAATAAAATTGAAGTCAAGACGTTTGGCTATTCTCATGGGGGATGGTGCCACACTGCTGGTGGTGCCCAGGGCATTCAGTAGTGGCAGTAGCTAGATCATTGTTGACAAGAGAATCCCCATGCTATACAGTCGATGTACAGCCCTGATCCCTGACACAATGGCCACATCACTCATAACTCATTGTGTCAGCACCACTGGGCTGAGTAAATAAGATGATGACACAGAATGGATCATCCTGTTCAGTTGGTGATTGAGTGCCTCCTTTGTGGTGAATGCTCCTCACTGACACTTGAATATTTGCCCACTCACATACTCCAATGTGAGACATAAATATTTGCATATTATACTCATTTCTATTGTTCCACCTACTTGCCTCTGTTGTAGTCTTCCTTTTCTTGATATTTGATTGTTGTTCCTTCAGTCACAGTGATTAATATATATTCATGACTCTAACCACTCTCCTCTCCACACACGGTAAATGATAAGCTGTACTGCTTACAGTTTGAACAGAGAGCATTTCCTTCACCAGTCTTCTGGGGGCAACCTCTGAGTCAGGCTGTAGTGTGGCAGCAGTATATTTCTGGCTAATCCCAATGTATTAAGCCTTCCCATCCGTGGACCAGACCTGACTTTGTCCTTTTCTTGTTCATTGGTCATAATTGTTTCAGGTTGGGTTCCCCAGTAAGCAGAGATTCAACATGCAAGAGGTTTATCAGAGTGTGCTCTTGAGAACAATATCTGTGGAAGGAAAGGGAGGGGGTAGGATGGCAGAGAGAGAAGTGAGCTGTGATGCAGTTTCTATGGAACGCCTGAGCCAGTGGGACAGAAAAATCTGATCTGCGAGTAGGAGACTCTAAGAGCCGCCCTGAGTTGGGACAAGAGGGCTGGGCCTTTATATACCTTTATCAATGGTGAATGAATGTGGGCTGCTCCAACTTCTGGAAAGTATGGCTTGAAGGAAAGGAAAGGCATAGGTACAACAGAGATGGTTTCCATGGGAGTCTGTCATGTAATTTGCTTGTTCTCTCTAAGTCTGCCCAAGTCTGAACCGGAATGAAACATTGTCCCCATTCATACACAGGATTGCTGCTGTGTCCCCTGGACCTTATGGCTTGGTTGATTATCTAGGGCAGCACTGGACCATACTCATCCAGTATTCCAGGTAAGGCTCCAGATCTAAATACCTGTATTTTTAATCCATTGGATGCAAGAGAGCTAAATTCCTATCTAGAAATTTATCACACTTGGTGAAGACCTTGATCTCTGCTTTCAATCCCTGTAGTTTGTTGATGACTGTAGCAATTCCATGGAGAATTAGAGTGTCAGAACACGAAGGCACAAATTGAAGTTGAAAATTAACTTATGAACTCATTCTTTTAAACAGAAACTTTTCCTGGAGGTAACAATGAATTGACTGAGCAAAAAGAACATACATGATAATTATGCTTACAAAGTACTTTCAGTTTTCTCTTTTGGCAACCAATATGAGTAGAGTTATAATTGAAGTTTCTTTTTTTATTATGTTTTCCTTTTAGAATGTAGATTCATAAAACCCTTAGGTTGCTAGAGATCTTAAATTTTCTAGCTAGTGCCTTTGCCTATAGTTAAGCACCTATGTTAAAAATTAATCTTCTGGAAGAAATACCAGTTGTTTAATAAACATTTAATAATTTATTTTAATACTTGACTGCTGTAAGTGAATTCTAATATATTTATCTATCAATTGATGAGGATATTCAAAATTTATACATAAATTACATATAACATATAAAACAAGGAAGGTATATATAGAAAAAAATATATGTATAAAACAAGTCCAATATACTATATACTCCTGGTATAATATATAAAAACTTGAGAGAAAATTAAATGATGTGGACGATGCATGTCTCCAATATGTAGGATTATGTGGTGGCTTTAAAAGAAATTATTTTAAGTTCTTCCCATCAAGATTTGAGGTCTAAAGTTTCCTCCCTTTGAATATGGACTGGCTTTAGTGACGCTCTTGTGATTAACAGAATGTAGCAGATGTGAGCTATGTAGCTTCAAGGTCAGGTCAGAAAAGACCATGAGGCTTCCACTTGTTTCCCTTGGAAAGCTTACTCTTGGATAAGTGAGGAACCGTGTAGTCCGATTATCCTGAGACCACTACGCTGGAAAAAACACAAGTAGACGCTCTAGTTAACAGCTCAGCTAAGCAGCCTGCAATCCAGTCCAGGAGTCAGCATTTGAGTGAACCGTCTTTGACATCCCGTCCATTCAGACTTTTGATGACCACAGTCCCAGCCAACATCTGAGTGCGCCCATATCACAGACCATTAGAGTGAGTGACCCAGCCAACTCTTGCTCAAATTCCTAACTTTTAAAATGTAAGTAAAAACAAAGTACAACGTCTGCTTCCACAGTTTGGGGGTAATTTGTTAGGCAGTATTAATAACTGATTAGTATGTGCCAAGTACTCTGCACCATGCTTTATCTCAATCAACCCCTTAGGTCTTGAACACATTGCAAAGTAAATGCTATTTCATTTTAGAGATGAGGAAAGTGAATTTCATATAAGTTAACACTCTCCTAATGTCATGCAGCTAGAAGAGGCAGAGTTGGAGTTCAAACTCAAGTCTTCCTGATTATCTGTTACCTGAAAAATAATATCAAGAAAGTTTGTAGAGTAAGGTCCATTCTTTAAGTAGGAAAAAACAAGGCAACATATTTGAGTGAATTATAAGCACCCATCTACACTAATAAAAGAGAAACATGGTAATTAGCGTACGACCGCTACCCTTTTCATTGGCTAATCAGTGAGTATATGCAAATTAACTGTCAGCCAAGATGGCGGCCGGCAGCCAGGCACTGAAGCAAGCATGAGGCTTGCTTGCTGCGGACTCCAACGTTCCCCACCTCACTTGCCAGCCTCTCAACTGCAACTCTAAGCAACTATGTACTATGTTGCAAATAAGAAGCTAAACAAAACCCCAGAAATCAGCCGGACTGAAAGCCAGGCAGACCGCAACATTGTATCCATGTTTTCAGCAGCGAGGCCTCAGAGCTAAAGCTGGCCCAGAATAAAAAAAAAAAAAGAAAACAAGGAGCTGTTGGAAGCTTTAGTCACTCACCAGCCGGAAAACAGCCCTCAGCCCCTCACCCAGACTGGCTAGGCACCCCAGTGGGGACCCCCACCCTGATCCAGGACACCCTTCAGGGCAAACCAGCCAGCCCCTACCCAAGCATAAGGCCTCTATCCTATATAGTAAAAGGGTAATATGCCTCCCAGCACCGGGATCAGCGGAGCAGGGAGGCTCCTGGCACCGGGATCAGCGTGACAGGGGGCAGCGCCCAAACCCCCTGATCAGCCCTGCTCTGTGCCTGATAGGGGGGAGCTCCCCAATCCCCTGATCGCCCTGTGGCTCTGTGTGTGACAGGGGGCGGGGCCACAACCTCCCTATCCCCCCTGCTCTGTTCGTGACAGGGGAAGGCACCCCAACCCCCTGATCACCCCTGCTCTGTGCCTGATGGGGGGAGCTCCCCAATCCCCTGATTTCCCTGCGGCTGTGTTTGACAGGGTGCAGCACCCCAACCCCCTGATCGCCCTGCTCTGTGTGTGACAGGTTGCAGCGCCCAAAACCCCCCCCCCCCCACAGGCCCTGCTCTGTTTGTGACAGGGTAGAGCCATAACTTCTCCATCGGCCCTGCCCCGAGTGTGACAGTGGTGGCGCCCCAACCCCCTGATCGGCCCTGCTCTGTGGGTGATAGAGGGTGGCGCCCCAACCCCCCTCCACGGGCCTTGCTTTGTTTGTGACAGGGTGCAGCACCCCAACCCCCTGATTGGCCCTGCTCTGTGTGTGACAGGGTGTGGCCCCCCAAGCCCCCCCCCCCCCATGGCCCTGCTCTGTGTGTGACAGGGTAGAGCCATAACCTCCCCATTGGCCCTGCCCTGAGTGTGACAGGGTGCAGCGCCCCAACCCCCTGATCCGCCCTGCTCTGTGTGTGACAGGGGGCGGTGCCCCAACTCCCCTATCGGCCCTACTCTGTGAGTGACAGGGGGGAGCTCCCCAACCCCCTGATTGACCCTGCTCTGTGTGTGACAGGGTACGGAGCCCCAACCCCCCTGATGGGCCCTGCTCTGTGAGTGACAGGGGGCGGTGCCCCAACCCCCCAATCGGCCCTGCTCTGATCCTGACCAGGGGCTGCACTTAGGGACTGGGCGTGCCCTCTGCCACCCGGGAGCAGGCCTAAGCCAGCAGGTCATTATCTCCCGAGGGGTCCCAGACTGCGAGAGGGCACAGGCCGGGCTGGGGGACCCCCCTCCCCCCGCCCCCCGAGTGCACAAATTTTTGTGCACCGGGCCTCTAGTCTACACTAATAAAAGGAAATTGACCGTACCTTCACAATGCCCACCAGCCAATCAGGAGTAAGTATGCAAATTAACCCAACAAAGATGGCTCAGGGCCTCTGGGCAGCGTGGGATGGCAGAAAGGTGGCTCCGGCCAGAGCGAAGGTGGTGCTGGCAGTCAGGAGAAGGAAGGCCCATTCTTGCATGAATCTTCGTGCATCGGGCCTCTAGTATTCAAATAAAACAATTAAAACACTTTCTAGAATTCAGCATGTGCAGGCTGAAAATGAAAAATTTTGATGAGAGGGCCCTAGTGAAAAACAAATTTAACTATTACCATATGAGCATTGTTGCCTGAATAGTGATAATGCTAAATGACTGAGCAAGATGTATTGAAAATAATCTGTAACAACTTTTGTAAAGATGTTTTGGCATAAAAATGAAGAGCAATTTCATTTTGAAATACTGGAAAGCATGAGTGAAAGTATAATTAGTATCAGTAAAAAGTGATTTACTTGAAATGACTGATGGAATTCCAGTTCTTCAACATGCCATTACTCATTTAAACTAACATAAAAAAAGAAGAATCAACATTTCTTTTCTTTTCGCCCCCTGTATAGGTCTCCTTTTAAAACAGAAATTTCAAACTTAAACTGCTTACTTTAGTATTGCATGCCCAGACTGATTGAGGGGCTATAATTATGCCCATTCACTCACAAAACTGAATATATTTTAAAATTTGTTCTAATTGTGTATATAGGTTGTAATTTACTTACATCAAATTAAAACATTTTTTATTTTTATGGTTAATTTACACAGTTTTTTGCATAGTAACTCTAAATACCGGCAAAATATTTTTCATCACTGATTACCTCTTGGATTGCTCTATATCTTCTTCAGAGGTTCTTTGCTTTATTCCTCTATAATGGTTGATATTTGGGGGATATTTTGGATACATTTATTAGGAATTGGTGCACTTGACCCATGGTTCTCAAGCACTCGTGTGTGCATAAATCATCTGGGGGACACATTATTAAAAACTAGATTTCAGGGCCACATTGCCAAAGATTCTGATTAGAAGGTGGTGGGTGAGGCCTAGAGTTCTACATTTCTATGGAGGGCCTTAAGAATTTCTTTTGCAGATGGTCTGAGTGTCATAGTTGGACGAACATTGAGTATTATGTTAGTAATTTTAGTGACTCCCATCAGATTGTAGGATGTCACTTACCTAAGTTGCCAGATGTGTAGCCCTCATCCATATAAAGGTATGAGATTTATTAAAAATAAAAAATAAGAACTTCAGTACTTAAAAATATTACTCAAAATAAATGAAACCATTAAGTGACAATAAAAATATTTATTGTAACTATTTGAAATTATTACTTAAAATAGTTTTATCTAAAATTTAATGTTATACAACAATCTTAGCAACCCTAATAGTATTTACCACCTTAATTCCCATTTTCCCAGGAAACTTAGCTTAGTCTCAGGTTCTAGAGGTAGGGGTGTGTCATTATTCCACCTACAGCAGATGATAAACCCAGAATATAAAAGACACAAAAATTGGACTTTCTCAAATCAGGCATGATTGTTACCAGTTTCTGCCTGTTTTAGGGAACTGGAGGTCTAGGAAAAGTCACATCAAGATAATTTACAACTTTTTCTAACTTGTGTGGTCCATCTTGCTTCTGTTAATTATTGATGTATTTGGCTAATTAAATCCAGAATTTAATCTAATCTGTGTGTCTGGAGAAGGCTGGGAAGTCTCCACTTGCCAGTCCGCAACCAACACAAAGAACCAGCAACTCAGCAAAGATGAAGTTGTAATGCACTATTTCTCAACTTGAAAATTCAGAATGAAAAGTATGAGCAATCCTGCTCTTCCAGGGAATTCCCTTTCAAGCCCAGCATTCAAGAAGAGATTGTCACCTGCTTAAGGATATTGCAATAAAAATTCAAAGTATGATGGGGATTAGAGTAGATTGTATCTAAGATACCTTCTATCGTGTGTTTTATTATTTTAACTATGTCAACACAGTGGAGTTAATAATGATTTGGGAACTGTCCTCATATCATGGTATAACTCAACCAAGTCACTGTCAGCAGGGCAGAGAAAGAGACTGAATCTGCAGCAAAAATTGCCCACATGCTGAACAATGAAAAACAAATTAGGAAAGGACAGAATTCTGAGTCATGTTACAAAAGAAGCTTTTAAGTTTCAAGGAAAATTTGGTAAACTCTCCTTGGGAGTTCTAGTAAGATGCCCAGGGCCATGAATTAAGTGTTCACGTGAGAGAGGATTTTAGAAGCCAGAAGCCAGATGTTTAAATATGCCGATGCTATTTTATTTGATGCTAAAAAAGGAGAATTGTTTGTCAAATCTAAACTGTTGCTGAGAAACTAAGAAAGGTATTTCCAAAGTAAGATGCCAGTAAACGCTGAAAAACCTTGGGGGCTGCTTGCCAAGGCTGTAAACTCTATTTGTCACAGTGCCTGTGTAGTACAGAGTTTCTTCTAAATATATCTTCTCCACTTGTTTTTGTTATAGAATTATATACAATGAGAGGTCATACACCTGAAATTGCTTCTTTTAGCTTTGTCAGAAGCAATTTTGTTTAATATCAACTGCACTGTTAAAATCTACGAGGACTCAGATTCATTAGGTCCTAACATTTTGAGGGTTAGGGGTGTTGTCTCATTCCTCTCTGTATGCTCTAAATTATCCCACTTAATGGTTAATACATACTAGGAGTTACATGCCACTCAGACTTGTGACCCAATGAATATATTGTAAGAATAGATTGAATGAATTACTGACTAAAAATCAATGTAGAGATGTTTCTTTTTTTTGATACTTTTTCATTGAGGATTGAGTCCACAACCTGGGCATGTGCCCTTGACCAGAATCAAACCCAGGACCCTTCAGTCCATAGGCTGACACTCTATCCACTGAGTCAAACTGGCTAGGGCTAGAGATGTTTCTTTAATATTTTGTGAAATAAGATATTGAGCAGATGTGGTAAATAGAACCTTATGAAATTGTTAGTATATTATTATTTTTATCTATAACAATGGTAATTTCTTGTAGTTCTGAATATGAGTAGTTTACTTATCTTTCCTCCCCAAGTTATCATATTTAGAATAAATCATAATTTATTAGACTTCTATTAAGGGCCAAT